>NC_080784.1:161421553-161734053 GCF_028018385.1 Neofelis nebulosa
TTCACCAAGGATCAACTGTAGCCAAAATGAATTAACCATTCAAGACCACCTAAGCTAACATTTACTTTTTAATTTTGTCATCTACCTATCTTGATAATGGAGACCAATTCTGGTTGGTGATCATGATTATTTCAGTCACCAGAGTGGACAAATCTACTGCATTTATAGTCCTGCATTTTATCTATTACAGATTAATAAACTGAGATCCTGGATTATCTATTTTAGTCCTGCATTTTATCTATTATAAATTAATTAATTGAGATCCTGGATTATCCATTATTCTTTAAAGTTTGGCTTTTGTAAATCAGCCCACAGAAGCCCTATCAGCTCTCAAAAGAGGACAAACCCACAGTTCAGGGACTGAAGTTAAGAAGGAATCCTTGTAACCTGAAAACCACACACTATGAAATTTGGTGTTATATTGTGTTGGAGTGGGAGAGAGGGTTAGAAGGTAGGGGTTGTATAATAGCCTTAGTCTATGCTAGTAGTTCAAGTTTTATTAGTCATATTAAGTTGAAGATCTGGTGAATATTAAGGACACTCTGCCCAGAAAAGGTGCATGCGTGCATTTACATTCAGTTTCAAGAGTTCCACCTATGGATTCCTTGTTAAGAATCTACATTTAAATACAGCTCCACATGAATACAACACCAATTTTTCACTCTAATTTCTAATTATTAAAAAGAAATCATAAACTGCTTTTAAAAATAAATCAATCATAAACAATGACCCAGTTCCAGGTCTAGAACTTCCTTATCATGACAAATTGTTTACTAAAAATCATAGAAGAGTTCCCATTTCTCACCAACCTGAATGAGTACGCATATGTCTAGTTAGATGAGTCTTCTGAGAACTTGAGTAAGGACAAAGTTCACATTTATATGGGCGTTCTCCTGCAAGAATATAATAATTAGGGTTAAATACGGTAAATAAGGCAAATACAATTCTAACAATATAGACAATATACATACAGTACTGAGCTTTTTTTTTTTAAAGTTTATTTATTGAGGGGGGTGGGGATGAATCCTAAGCAGGCTCTGCACTGGGCTCCATAACCCCATGTCCATGCTTCGATCATGATACTTAATACCTTGTATTTATAGGTCTCTTTATTTTCTTTCTTAAACCAGCTCCGTGAAAAAAGATAATGAAAATAACCTTTGTTGAGCACTTACTATGTACCAGGCATATTCTAAACACTTTTTCTCTCTGCAACAACCTTATGATGTAGGTACTTCCCATTACACACATGAAGAAACTGAAGGGTGCCTGGGTGGCTCAGTCAGTAAGTGTCTGACTTCAGACATCTCACAGTTCCTGAGTTTGAGCCCCACATCAGTCTCTCTGCTGTCAGCACAGAGCCCACTTCAGATCCTCTGATCCCTTCTCTGCCCCTCCCCTGTTCACACTCTCTCTCAAAATAAATAAACTAAAAAAAACAACAACAAAAAAAAACCTTTAAAAAAATGTTGAGCGTATTCCTGTAAAGATACATAAATGACAAGTAAGTATATGAAAAGATGCATACTATCTTTACCAATGACAGAAATGCAAATCAAAACCACAATGAGATGGAAGATTTCATACCCACAAGGATGGCTATAATCAAAATGACAGATGTTATCAAGTATTGGTTAGGATATGGAAAAATTGGAATACTCATACACTGCTGGTGAGATTGTAAAATAGTGCAGCCACTTTGGAAAACAGTTTGGCAGCTCCTCAAAACCATATGGCCTAGCAACTCCACTACCAGGTATACACAGATGACCCTTGAACAACATGGGCTTGAATTGTGCAGGTCCACTTATACGTGCTTTTTTTTCCCCAAAAAATACAGTACAGTAGTGTAAATTTATTTTCTCCTCCTCATGGATTTTCTTAACATGTTTTCTCTAGCTTACTTTATTATAATACAGTATGTAACACAAACACAAAATATGTGTTAATCGACTGTTTATGTTATTGGCAAGGAGTCTGGTCAACAGCAGGCTACTAGTGGTTAAGTTTTGGGGGAGTCAAAAGGTATATGCAGATTTTTGACTACATCGGGGTTGGTGCCCCTAATCCCTGCATTGTTCAAGGGTTAACTGTACATACCCAAGAGAAATAAAAACTTATGTCCACAAAAACTTGCAAATGAATGCTCATAGAATTATTCACAAAAGCAAAAAAACAGAAACAATCCAAATATTTTTTTTTTAATTTTTTTTAATGTTTATTTTTGAGACAGAGAGACACTGCATGGGCGGGGGAGGGGCAGAGAGAGAGGGAGACACAGAATCCGAAACAGGCTCCAGGCTTTGAGCTGTCAGCACAGAGCCCGATGTGATACCACAAGCCGTGATATCATGACCTGAGCCTAAGTTGTACACTTAACCGACTGAGCCACCCAGGTGCCCCAACAATCCAAATATTCTAACTGATGAATGGATAAACTAAATGTTGTATATCCCTCCAAGAGAATATTATTTGGCAATAAAAGGAAAACAAGTACTGTGTATACAACATGGATGGACCTTGAAAACATTATGCTAAGTGAAAGAAGGTAGTCACAAAGGACCATATACTAACTGTATGATTCTATTTATGTGAACCATCCAGAATGGGCCAATCCATAGTTAGCTGTATGGTAATGTAAAATGTATCTCCATCAAGCTATTACCAAAAAAAGTTAGTGGAAGAAAAATTAAATACCATTATAGATTAACATAAAGGATCAATTAAGAATAATTTATTTTAAATTCCTTGTAACAGAATAGATTGCTTCTATCTGTTCAATTCTACAAAATACACATACCTACTCTAGAAAACTTAGTGATTTTTCAGTCACAAATAAAGGTTAAAATGTCATCTTTTAAAGTAAAATTTGTGAACTGGTTAAATATCAAACACACAAAATTAAAAATCTTCTGATTGAAGACCCAAATAAAAATAATCCTCAGCCCACCACCATGGTAATTAACCATAAAAAGAGAATCAAACTTTGATTCTTAGTTGTATCTAACCTTGGGCACATTACTTCACAGTTACCTCTCAGTAAACATGGACTATTATAACTTATCTTGTATTCCTCAATAGACTGTTCTGAAGATTAGCATAAGTACCTAATACTGGGCACTCAATAAAGAACAGAAGAAACCTATTAAGTGAATCTGAAAACTAGACTACTTAAGTGAGAAGTGATTCTATCGTTTTTTAACTCTTCAGCACTAAATGAATTTATTTTTCCATAAATACATACAATCTTCAGAACCATGCATTTAACACCAGATACTCACACTTTATATAATCAAAATATTATCCTCCAATGTATACACTACCAAACTGTTTTAAAATGCTTTAAAAAAAATCATAAATAAGGTGACATTAAGGAGAAAAGAATCTTTTCAAAAAGCATTGAGACCACACAAATTTAACGCTAAAATGTGAAATGAGAGATACATACAACCAATGTTAGCCTTCTGTGGAAATAATCAACATTAAATTAATGTGGAAAAAAAAGGTGTGGGTGGTACACTTCAGTACACAAAATATACCCTTAAAAAGGAGCAGCTGGGCCACTCAGTTGGTTAAGCCTCCGATTCTTGATTTCAGCTCAGGTCATGACCTCTGCCAGCACAGAGCCTACTTGGGATTCTCTCTCTCTGCCACTGCCACACACACATGCACGCGCTCTCTCTCAAAATAAATAAACATTAAAAAAAAAATTAGTCACCTAGACTGCAATTAGATTAAAATAAAACACTACACAAAAAAATTAAGAAATGGCGAAGAATTGTTTAAAAAAAACACTTTACATGGGGCACCTGGGTGGTTCAGTAGGGTTAAGCGTCCAACTTGGGCTCAGGTCATGATCTCATGGTTTGTGAGTTCAAGCCCGGCATAGGGCTCTGTGCTGATAGCTCAGAGCCTGGAGCCTGCTTCAGATTCTGTATCTCCTCCAGTCTCTTCCCCTCCCCTGCTCACGCTCTGTCTCTCTCTGTCTCTCAACAATAAATAAATGTTAAAAAAAAATTTTTTTTAAAACACTTTACAAAAAAATTGGAAATACACACAAAATACTGAATACTGAAACACTTTTCCAGTTTTCGCCATTTTCTTTTTGGTTCTAAAAATACTCTTAAATTGACAAATTTAAATTTAAATTTATTGTTGAAAACATTTTTAGCTTTTTAGGAAATATATGAATTAGCAAAATACAACTGACCAAAAAAAATCCCAGTGTATCAAGACAAAAGCACTGGGGTGCTGATATGGCGATCAGGAGTACACATATTTGTAAAAGTTCATCATCAGTTATACCTCAATTAAAACAGTTCATCAAAGTGTACAGATTAAAGTCATGCCATGGTTACTACCTTAAAGCTCTACAGATCACAGCCAATCTAAATTAAGCCCTAAGGTTCTCAAAATATTATTAAATGAATATCAAGTACTTATGGCTGAAGTATATATGCTAGCTGGAATTTAAGACATTGTAGATGAGGCTAGTCTGTTTAATTCAAACTATTAAGTACTTAATGGGGTAGAAGTTCCAAGTAACTTTCATTTCCTATGCCATGTAATTTTATAATGTTTGAACTTTTTCAATTCTGAAATTAAAATGGTTTCAAAGTATGGAGATAGTCAAAGGTTACAACAAATTCCAAAAGATCTACAAATTCTCTTATTTGACTAGATTTTAAAGCTTTAAATTCAGTAGCTATTTCCTGGGGCTTAGAAATCTTGCTGCAGACATCCTTCTTGTAATAGAATTTCACCTGCAAGTTTTATTAAGTCTACCACTTCAGTAAAGCACTATCGATTCCTTTTCCCTACTGTGTGCCCTGCTCTACCTGTGGGATTCAGTCCTGCAGAGTGATAACTCTTGCAAAAGGGACCTGATGCAAACAGCATCCCACCAACCCCTTTTCATTTGTGATCCAGAGTACCATACTAGATTATCCCATCCATTTTGTTCAGACCACCAATCAGTCCTCAAAGGTACCAATTCTTAGCAAAAAATGTAACGTGAGAAAATTAAGTCCCAATAACTTACAAACATTTTCTTAAAAAATGAGACTTCAGAGAGCCTGGGTGCCTCAGTCAGCTCGGCAACCTACTCTTGATTTCGGCTTAGGTTATGATCCCAGGGTCATGGGACATAGCTCACGTTGGGCTCAGCGTGGAATCTGCCTAAGATTCTTCTCTTTCTTTCTGCCTCTCTCCTCCCTCCCCCCCCCCCCCCCCCACTCACACATCCTCTCTCTCTAAAATATTTTTTTAAAAAAGAGAGAGAGAGACACCCCTTAGGGCGCCTAGCTGGCTCACTTGGTGAGGCATGCAATTCTTGATTTCAGGATCATGAGTTCCAGATCCACACTGGGCCTACAACTTACTTTAAAAAAAAAAAAAAAAAAAAAAAAGAGAGAGAGAGAGAGAAAGACCCTTTACACAGATTTATAAATCAATTCAAAAGTGAATGATTAAGGGGTGTTGGGGAGAAATGGGGAGCAACCACTAATAGGGTTTCTTTTTGGGGTGAAGATGTCCTAAAAACTGTGGTGATAGTTACACAGCTTTTGTGAATATACTAAAACCAATGAATTGTAACTTTAAACAGATGAATTCCACTGTAGTGAACTATATCTCAATAAAGCTGATATTAAAAAAAGAAATTGCCAACTGTGATAAAATACTGGTAACTGTTGAATACAGATAATAATGGGTATAAGGTTCATATTCTCTTTGGGATATTTGAAAATTTTCGTATTTTTAAGATTGTTCCATTTTTTTTTGATAGAGTACACTTACAAACTAGAAAGGTCCTCTTACCTGTATGAGTTCAAACATGCTGAACAGTATTATTTTTTGTCTGAAAAATAGCTGCATTTTCCACATGTGTGTTTGCTTTCTTCTAATGAATTCAAGTGTGGTAATCCCACCAATCTTTCAAAAACTAACTTCTCACATTCCTATGTTTTGGGGACAAGTTAAGTTGTTCTATGTAGGAACTGAATACCACAAAACAAATTTTTTTTAAAAGTTGAAGGCTAGGGCACCTGGGTGGCTCAGTCGGTTAAGCGTCCTACTTCAACCTAGGTCATGATTTCGCAGTTTGTGGGTTTGAGCCCCGTGTTGGGCTCCACGTTGGGCTCTATGCTAACAGCTCAGAACCTGGAGCCTGCTTTGGATTCTGTGTCTCCCTCTCTCTCTGCCTCTCCCTAGCTCATGCTGTCTCTGTCTCTCTCAAAAATAAATATTAAAAAAATAAACAAATAAAAAGCTTGTTTCTGTTAAACGGATCTATGCAAGGGTTAATCATTGAGTTTTCCTTTTTTTCTAAGTCCTCAATTCCTTCGGGAAACTATACTGCATCTTAGATGTATTCACTATCAACTAAATACATCTTCTAAAAAAATAGTAATCTAATTTAGCTAAATGATCAATCCCAAGTTGTTAGAATACGAATTTTAGCAATAACACTGATAATAGTTATCTTGCCCATTCTTTCAAATAAGTGTTTCTTCACTTGTCTTCCAGTCCCATATAGTTACCCCCATGGAGAGAGAAACTGAAGCACAAAAAGGTTAAATGACTTATCCAAGGTCAAAAAGACAGCAAATAACTGAACCAGGACTTGAAAACAGAATCCCCCTTCTTCAATACTACTTTTAACTACCTACTGAATTGACTATCAGAAGTGAGTTGAACTTATTATGGACCACAAAGGTACTCTTACCTGTATGAGTTCGAACATGTTGAACGTAATTATTTTTTCTGTCTGAAAAATAGTTGCATTTTCCACATGTGTATACTTTCCTTGGAAAATGGTTTCTCAAGTGTTTCCTCCAGTGATATTCGCTTACTGTGGTGTATGTGCAAATGATGCACTTGTAAACTCGCTCATTATCCCCAGCTCTGGTGTGGTGTTTCAGGTGAGCAGTATAGTGATCATATCGATTGGTATTGTAGCCACAGCGGTCACAGCGAATGGGGCCCTTGGAGAAATCTCCCTCTTCTGTGGTAGAAGACCCAGATTCTCTGGCTTTTGCTTGCTTCTCTGCACTTTCTTCCACAAAAAATTTCTTGGCACTATGAACTCTGATGTGATGCACAAACTGTTCTTCAGATTCTGCTTCATACTGGCATGGTTTACAGCGAAAGGGTTTGCTCTTCAAGTTCTTGCATTTGTCCTCTGCTCCAGATGTTTCAGGAGGAAGATCTTTATTTGAACTATAAATTTCTGGGGCAGCTGATACCTCAAACACAGGCTGTGGTTCTACAACACTCAGTTCCAAACTTTCCAGTTCCATGTTTTCCAGTCCACTGGGTTCACCTTTTATTTCAGCAGACTCCTCAAGTCCTTCTCCATCACTATCTGAAAAATTGTTATCTCCAACAGGCATCAATTCTGCCATCTGTCTTTCTTCACCAACCAGGTAATCACAGCAGCTGCCATTTACTTCCCCAGTTAAGGCCACATTTGCCAACATGATAAGCTGAGGCGCAGCCAGTTCAGCTTTGGAGAGGTCATGCAAGTCATACATGTCGTTAGGCAAAGCCATGCCAATGTTGCCACTGCTGGTGAACAGCCCTCCTCCTCCAGAAGACTGCCCCATTACCTGGGTGGCCATGACTGTATTCTGAATTCAAAATAAAACAAAAACCACAAAGTACCAGTTTAAACACAACATCCAAAATATCGCTATACTTCTTCATGTCTTAAAAAAATATTCTCAAATATAATCTTTAAAGTCAATGAGGTTCATTAATTGCTAAAATTAAGGCTTTAAAATATTTTTGTAATTCCAAATTTTCTTTATTGCAGTCATCAAAAAAATTTCTCTTATCCCTGCAAAAAATACTATCAATTGTTTGACATAACTCATCCATCAACTTGGCCTACCCAGTGGCATGCCTTCCCTCAAGTGCTTTTCATTTTTCTGGTGAAAAAAAAAATAACTTCATCTTTAACATTAACTAAAATTATATTTAAATTCAATACATGAATAGTTAATTGCTGTCCTCCCAGTTTCCCCTTCAACGGTTTACTTGTCTAAATCAGAAAAGGGAGAAATCAAAAAGCCATACTATGCATTTATTAAGTACAAACATGTCTGGAAAGTAGAAGCCTATAGTAATTGGTCAACTGAACTGACTTTCAGATGAACTTAACTCCAGAAGAATAAACTACTGTAAAAAAGTAACACTTAGTTTATTTTTAATGACTAGATCTGTTTAAAAGGGGAAAAAAACCAAAAAACAAAAACAAAAACAACTGCAGACCTTTTCTCCTATGAAAAAAAGGAAGCTCCCTGTATTCAAAACTTCACAAATGAAAATAAAGAAACTTTCGGCCCCGCTAATAATCGTACAACTCAACCGGACAATCAGCGACTTTCTCGCATTGTGCTTGACTTGGCCTACTTGCTTAGTGGAAGCCATTACAAGATCACCTTCTTGAAAACATGTTGGGCTTTTAAAATCGCCTTAACCACATTACTTTCCAATCTAAAACGTGGTATTCTCAAATTGAGTGCTGCCTTGCAAATTAAAAAAAAGTAAAGTGACAAGCACTCAAAAAATAAAACCAAACCCCAATACAAAAAGTAATCCGTTTCATCCAGGTGCATAAACACAAACCAACGTACCAAAAGTTGGAATCAAATGCCATCACAGAAAGCAAACTGAGGGCAAAAGCTGCCCCAGGGCTTAACAGCCTAGCTACTTGGCAATTTACCCAAAATCGAGTTTTCTAATACCCCCCTGAACCCTAACTACCATCCCTAAAGGAATTTTAACGTTGGTCAGGAAGGCCGTCTAAGCACAGCCCGAAAACCCAACGTGTTGCACGAATTCCTATGTGTGGCTGCCACCAGCGCCTGCCTCGGCGGCGGCATTCCTGACTGAAATAGGCATTCGGCCATTTTCTCAAAATACCAAACACAAAGCAGCTCTTTGCAAACTCGGGCGCTCTCGCTTCCTCTCGGCTGGGCCCGCTCACTGCACACATTTACACACCAACTCGCGGGAGTTGCCCCAACACTCGTCCTGAAGCTTTTCCTGAGCTCCCCAACACTAAGAAAGGCAAGGTGGTCAAACTCGGGGCGCCGCTGGGCCAGACCAAATCCTCCCCATTCGGGATTGTCCCCTCCCCGGCCTGCGGGCCCCGAGTCTTGGGTAGAGGGAAGAAAGTTACCGCGTTGCCGGCGTCCCGGCTCCTCTCACGGCCCCTGGACTCGCCCTCCGCCGAGGGCCCGGGAGGCTCCGCGGGCGCCCTCCGGAGGCGTCGGGCCCCAAGCGCCGGAGGGGGGCCCCACGCGCGCTGGCCGCCTCCCCCGCGCCCCGGAAGTTTGCGAACTCACTCCGCCACAGCGCCCCGCGGGACGCGCGCCCCAACCCCGCCAGCTCGCGCGCCTAGGTGGCCGGGTGCGGAGGGCCGCGGCGGCGGGGCGGCCCGAGAGCAGAAATCGCTGTCCAGCCCCATTGGCGGAACCGCCCGGGCCGCGGGGCTGACTCAACCCGCCCGGCCGCACTCAACGGCGCCTTCCGGCGAAAGGGAGAGGCCAGAGAGGGAGGGGGACGGGAGGGCCGCGGGCAGACGAGGGGCTGCGGCGGGACCTGGGAGCAGGAGGACGGGGAGGAAGTTTCAGGACCAGGGCCTCAAGCAGCTCCGCTCCTTGGCCTCAGGACTCGACTCGAGGGGCGCCCGGGCCCGCGCGGAGGCGGCGGCCTGGCCTCGATTGGGGAGGGGGTTCTGGCTCCGCGCCGCTCCCCATGGACGCCCCCGGCCCAGCCCCGAGGCCGCGCCGGTGTAACCCGATCCCGCTCGGCCGCCCGCCCCCGCCCGGCGCGGCGGCCGCCGCCGGAGCCACAGTATCTGCAAATCAGCCCTGGACAGCGCCTCGCTCCGCGTCCTTCCGCGCCCTCCCCCTGCCGCTGCCGCCGCCGCCGCCGCCCGGCCGGCCCTCCCCCACTGCGACTGAGCCCCCAGCCCTCCGCCGCGCTTACCGGCCTTCCTAAGGGAGGAGGGGCCGGCGACCCGGAGTCGCCGCTCCTTCTCCGACTACTTTTCTTTGTTGCTGGAGTTTCGGGGGGAGGGGAGTGGGAGGATGGAAAAGTTGGGCGCTGGGGACGTCGAGGCCCGCAAAGGCCCAAGAGAGGGACTACAGAGAGTGCTCAAGCCGCCGGCTCTCGCCACGCCGTCCCGGGCGCCGCCGCCGCCGCCGCCGGGGTCTGTGGCCCGGGGCCTCGGCGGCGCTTGCTCTTCTGCTGCACCGCGAGCTCGCGGGAGCCGCACATTCCAGCACAGGAGGCTGCGCCGCGCACCCAGCCCGCGCCGCCGCCGCCGCCGCCCGCGAGACACGCCCCCTCCACCGCCCGCGCGCGCCCGCGGGACACGCCCACCCCGCCGCCCGCGCGCGTGGCCGCCCGGCGCGCCCCGCCCCTTGGCGAAGGGGGTTGCCCTGGGCCGTGGCTGGGTTGTGGGCGCGCCTAGGGGGAGCCGCACCTAATCCTCCCGACCCCTCACTCTTGTCCTTAGGTCAAAAAAGAGGCGAGCCCCGCTCCCTTTCTTGATTTCTTTTGTAAACAAACAAGAGAAGTTGCCCCCCAGCCTTGCCGCGCCTGGATGAGAATAGAGCTGTTAAAAGAAAAAATCTGCAGGCTTTGACCGTTCTCTTTAGAACTATTGTCACCCGCCTTTCAAGTCTAAAGGGCTCGGAAATACCCTTTAGAATCTCTTGAAATCTCCACCCATAGCCACCCTTAACTAATTAAGCTTCGTTATACTCACTCGGTAAAAGTGCATCCCAAATTTAAACTATAAGCGAGGAAAAGCAATTCGTTCGTGAATTGTGAAAAAACAAACGTCTCGGGAAGATCACGGACTCAGAACTGAGGGGACAAATCCATAGACGTGGCACGAAGCAGGTCATTCCTGAGCCTTCAAAACACGATTTTAGTGGAGCAATTATCCTCAGATTACAGAGGGTAAAGCAGGTGCCTAGGACAAGGAGGCTGCCTGGCGACCATGTGTCGGAGAGTAACCTGGCTTCCATGTTTATAAAGTGGGGTAACCATGCATAATACCTGGAGCATGGTAATATGCTTTAAAAAAAAGAGAGAATGTAGTCTCACGTACCCCTTGCCTTCTGTTTACACCAGAAATGCCTTCTTAGTCTGCCTTTGATACCTTGGATCATGCCCATCCTCAGAAATTTAATGGCTTCCTTACACCTCTCCGTGTAGCATTCAAGGCCCTGACTAACCTGATCTGGACATGTTGGACTACCACTACTATTAAAAAAGAAGTAGCAGCAAATGCTATGGGGGTTCAAAGTAGGGAGATGGTCCCTAGCTAAGAGGATCTAGAAACTTCTCAAAGTAGATGATGATCCAATCTGGCCTTACATTATTGGGAGAATTTCAATAGGTGGAAAGTAGGGGAAGGAACATTCTACACAGTGCACACAGCCAGCTCAAAAACGCATCAATTGAGCCTTGCCTAACTCCTGTTCCAGCTCCCCTTCTTTTTCAAGTTCCTTCACTTGCTTCTCTTATGACACAACTTCCATACTCCTCACTTTCCTGGTCTACACCTCAGTAGGACCCTTGTCTCCCTATACTAGGACAGTATTTTTTTATTTTTAAGTTTTGTATTTATTTAAGCAATCTCCACACCCAACCTGGGGCTTGAACTCACAACCCAGAGATCAGGAGTCTCATGCTCCTAGGACTCAGCTCACCAGGTGCCCCAGGACAGTACATTATTAATTAGTGCAGCTTTTACATGCAAGATGGAATAAAGGCCTTAGGGGCTTAACCACTAAAGGTTTGGTTACTTCATATCAAATGCAAGCACTTCCTGTGATTCAAACTTGGGAAGTATTCATTCTCATTGAACCAAAGAGAGGAAAGAAATGCAGAAAGGAAAGGAGAGAGAGGAAGGAAGGGAGGGAAAGAAAAGAGGGAAGGAAGAAGGAAGGGAGGGAGGAAAGGAAAGGAAGAAAGAAGTTTTAGGTCTGCTACAAACTTTTCTCTACTTTTTTTTTAAATTTCTTTTTTTCTTTTTAACTAAAATCTAATTTGAGCTGCACGGCTTTTTTAGATGCTATAACCCAGGGAACAATTCTGGCCTCTATCAAAGCCCTCAAAGGCATAAACTGTTTTCTTTCCCTTTTTTTTAAGTCCAAAAAGGCAAAAATGAGACATCTCTTTTTAAATTTACTCGATAAATGTCCTTCATTTCCTCAATCTGACTGCTTGCTGGAGATGTTTTATTAATTGCGAAGTTATTCCCACATATTGTGATGCAAAAAGAAGAATGGCAAATTGGCAGCTGCATTCATTTAAAATTAGCAGAGCCCCTTGTTCAAGAGATGGCATATTCAGAGTGACCCAAATTATCCTGACATGAAGGCCACAGGTCAAATTCAAGGCCAAGTTACAAATCAATAGAAAATTTCCTTTGGGAGAGCTGGTGCTATGAACTTGAATTCTTAATTGTTTCTCAAGATGCTGTATTTTACTTTGCTGCATCCAAAATTTAAGATCTGCAAGATAAAGACTTTGACACATGAATGAGTTCTGGTTTTCTTATTTTGAGAATATGGGGTCTTTCCTACATATTTAATTCATCAATTTTTTACTAAACTAAAATGTTATATGTTTTTAATAACATTTCCTCTGGAGATTTATTTCAAAAGTTTGGTAAAATGTGTTTGTGCTTCTACGTGCTTTTTATTCCTAACTGTGTTTCATTTTTTTCTCTAGAAAAGAGCTTAGTTTGACTGAACCCACATTAATGTTACACTGAAATTCAAATACCTGTTTTACATATTACATGACTCAAGTTTGTGAATAAAAATTGGGATACAACATCTCCATTCTGATGTTAAAAGATTTCACTTCCGCTCTTCCTGTCACCAGCCAAAGGGAAGACATTTGTGTGTCAAGGACCAAAGTTGCAGGCCTTTCCTGCCACTCTCTTTGCATTTTTAGTGGTACCTGTCACTGCTCACCCCTCCAGGAATCTCCTCCCCAACTGATCCTTCAGGAATTGAACTATGGTTCTGAAGTTTGTGCTCTGTGAGTAAGCACAATTTCTATTCCTCATTTAGTTCACAGTGAACTTAAAAGACAACTTAAAAAACAGTGCTTTGCTTTCTCTATAACCTTATTCTGAAACTTTTAGTGAGGGTAAAAAAAAGTTGGGATGGAAAGTGCACTGGATACTCTGGTTTCTCTTCAAATCATACAAATCTTTTACCTTTTACTGAAGATTTTCGTGGAAAGGAACAACTTTGAGTCTTAAGCCAATTTTTTGAGTCCTTGTTTCAGCAAGTTTACAAAGGAAAAAAAAAAGAAAAAGAACAGAAAGAGAAAGGAAGGAAAGAAGGAAGGAAAAGGGGGGAAGAAAGAAAGAGGGAAAAGAAAGAAAGAAGGAGGGGGGAGGGAGAAAGAACAGCAAGCATAGGGCAGGTAAGCTAGACAATTGTTTCTCCTTCCCTCTGTTGCTTTGAGAAATCACTTCTCTTGAATTTTGCCTGTAAAATGAAGAGGTTGGACTAGTGATGTCTAAAATTGTCAGCAGCTTGGAAATCTAGGATACTTTTTATTCTGTTTGAAATTGCAAATCATGTGTAGTTTTTCCTAGTACAATTATATACATATATTTTTAATTTTTTAAAGTGTATTTATTTTGGGGAGAGAGAGAGCACGTGCAGTACAGGAATAGGGAGAGACAGAGAGAGGGAGAGACAGAATCCCAAGCAGGCTCCAAGCTGTCAACACAGAGCCCAGTTCAGGGCTCAAATTCACAAACTGTGAGATCATGACCTAAGCCAAGATCAAGAGTCGGGCGCTTAACCGACTGCACCATCCAGGTGCCCACAATTATATATTTTTAAGTTCAATATATGTGACATCCCTAGTTTCTTCTCTATGGCTCTCTTTTGCCCCTGTGGAGACATACCAGTAGCCTTGAAACATAACTGGCCTCGAGACAGGTGTTGTCTGTGGAGCCCCTGGCTGGCTCAGTCAGTAGAACATTTAACTCTTGATCTCAGGGTTGTAAGTTTGAGCCCCACATTGGGTGTGGAGATTACTTAAAAATAAAATCTTAAAAGGGGCGCCTGAGTGGCTCAGTGGGTTAGGCATCCAACTCTTGATTTCTGCTCAGGTCATGATCTCATGGTTTGTGAGATAGAGTCCCATGTCATTGGAATTCTCTCTCTCCCTCTCCCTCTGCCCCTCTCCCCCGCTCACACATGCACTCTCTCACTCTCATTCAAAATAAAGTTAAAAAACATTAAATAAATAAATAAATAAATAAATAAATAAATAAATAAATAAAATCTTAAAAAAAAAAAAAAGATTGGCATTGTCTGAAGATAGGGATTTAAGGCCTGGTCTAGTTCTACTAAATGCAGGATCATCTATCCTTGCTTCCATTTGGACCCTGACCTATTTTTCTCGTTCTGACAATTGAGCACAGGGTCTTATCCACTATAGTATCTGCAGCCTGAGACACAGAGATGTCCCCTAAGTGCTAAGAGAAGGAAGGGAGGTGAACAAGGAAACTCCAGAATGAGCTGGGTTCCATCCTACCCTCTCCTGGAGCCCCAACCACACTTTGAACAACTCTTCCCTTGTTCTTCTTCCTTTCAGCCTTACTGGCCTCCTTGAACCCTGGCTACTCTCCCCCTTTTGGTTCCCTGTTCTGTTTGCTGTTCCTCTTCTGAAAGACTGTCCAGTACCCTCTATCCATGCTGCTCATTCCCACCTCTCCTTGATTCAGATGCCTCGATTTCAGAATTACAACCTCCTCCCTTTTGCATCTAATCATGTTGTCCTTTCTTTTTAAATTTTATTTATTTTGAGAGAGAGAGAGAGAGAGAGAGAGAGAGAAGAGAGAGCCATGGAGGGGCAGGGAGAGAGAGGGAAAGAGAGAGAATCCCAAATTCAGGGCTCAAACACACCCTGAGATCATGACCTTAGCCAAATCAAGAATTGGGTGCTTACCTGACTGAGCCACCCAGGCATCCCTGTTGTCCTTCTTATTAGCAGTTATCACTAACTAACATGCTATGTATTTTATTTATCTTATTTATTTTCTTTCCTCACTAGAAGGACAATGACAATGAAATTGGTATTTTCTGTGCCTATAACATGGTAGTTGTTCAATAAGAGTTTGTGAAATGAATGGTTAGGGGATAGTACCTTGGTTTTTGCAGTCTCTCAAAGTGGAGACATCTTGTACTCATATCAGTACCCTCAGTTCAGTACCTATTACAGACTTCCCTCATGCTACATGCTAGCCTGCCTCTTTGAATCTCCCCTAAAATAGTCCCTTTTCAATAACTATTTGTTGAATGAATAAAACAATGCTCCTGGACCCCTAGTTCCTGTGGTCTACCTTCCTGTTGGAAATCTCCCTTCTGCCCTTCTGCATATTGTATTCCTAGCATAGCCCTAGTTTCACACACCAATCTCTAGTTGGATTTTCCTTGGTGCCCCTAACAGTCTGTTGAGCCTCTGGTGCCCCTCTATTTGCCAGTGTTTAAATGTAAGCCACACCCCCTCCCTGGAGAGCTGCATCTGTATTGCCCTGCCCCTCCCCTGCATTCTCTTTACTTTGGCCTTTTTTTTTTTTTTAATGTTTATTTATTTTTGAGGGAGAGAGAGAGAGAAAGAGAGCGAGCATAAGTGGGGGAGGAGCAGAGGGAGAGGGGGACAGAGGATCCGAAGCAGGCTCTGTGCTGACAGCAGAGAGCCCAATGCAAGGCTGGAACTCATGAACCGTGAGATCATGACCTAAGCTGAAGTCGGATGCTTAGCCAACTGAGCCACCCAGGTGCCCATTTACTTTGGCCTTTGTCATTGTCCTTCCTCCCAGAGTTCTCCCCCCATATAATATGCAGACCACAAAATCTCACAATTGAGAAAGATCTTAGGCGTCCAAGCACTTATTTTATAGATGAAAGATAGACTTGCAAGCATTTGGCTTATGCAGGTTTGCACTCAAGTTAGGGTACAGCTGGAACTAGGATTCAGGGGCTCAGATTTCCAGCCAGACAGATGCTCTTTCCACATTTCTCAAAATCTCCAGTCTTCCCTCTATTTTTCCCTGGCCCCAGTGGCCCCCTTCCCAAAAACATTTTACTCCTCTGGACCTGATAAGCCACTTTGTTCAATGGTTGCACAGACAAGGTATATCTAAGGTAAGAAGTCTTTTCAGATCTATAGTTCCCTTTTTTTTTTTTTAATGTTTATTTTGTTTTTGAGAGAGAGGGGGGAGGAGGGGCAGAGAGAGAGAGGAAGACACAGAATCTGAAGCAGGCTCCAGGCTCTGAGGTCGCAGCACAGAGCTTGACATGGGGCTCGAACCCACAAACCATGAGATCATGACCTGAGCTGAAGTCAAATGCTTAACAGACTAAGCCACCCAAGCGTCCCTATATGTCCCTAACTTTTAAGCCTATCTTCATATATGTATTTTTTAAAGATGTATTTGTTTATTTAAGTAATCTCTATACCCAACGTGGGGCTCCAACTCACAACTCTGAGATCAAGAGTCACATGCTATACTGACTGAACCAGCCAGGCACCCAAGCCTATTTTCATATTAAGATTAATTACTTTCTGGCTAGGGAAAGCCTTATTGTCCTCTATTGCGTTTAAAATACTAAAGACCCAGCATCAACATTTTAACCTACAAAACTCAACATCAATTTAGGGGAAAGGGGACTTAACTTAAAAGACAACTTCTGTCAGTCTTTTCCTTCCTTCCATAGAGAAGCAAAAATCTCCCAGTCTGTGCTCCCAAAGTATACTCATACATATTTTCTTTCTCATGTCTTTCTCACCTGACCGAGAGAGCCTGGAGATAAGAAACTGTTTGTGTGTTCTCAATATGATAATATTCCTTCCATAGTCAAGAAAATCAAACATCTGACAAAGTATATCAACCCACCCAAAGTTAAAACCAGACACTGGTTTTGTCAATAAATGTTTCTTAGATGAGTAAAACCTCACCTTTTCCTTATTTGTCTTCAAATAATCATTTAACTTACTAGAATGGCTAAAAATAAAAGAGGTGGCAATATGAAGTATTGAAAAGAATGCTCAGGGGCGCCTGGGTGACTCAGTCGGTTGAGCGTCCAACTTCAACTCAGGTCACGATCTCACGGTCTGTGAGTTCGAGCCCCGCGTCAGGCTCTGGGCTGATGGCTCGTAGCCTAGAGCCCGCTTCGGATTCTGTGTCTCCCTCTCTCTCTGCCCCTCCCCCATTCATGCTCTGTCTCTCTCTGTCTCAAAAATAAATAAACGTTTAAAAAAAAAAAAAGAATGCTCAGCAGGGCACTTGGATGGCTCAGTTGGTTAAGCACCCAACTTCAGCTCAGGTCATGGTCTCAGGGTTCATGGGTTTGAACCCCACATTGGGCTGTCTGCGGTCAGCACAGGGCCTGCTTTGGATCCTCTGTTCCCCCTCTTTCTCTTCCCCTCCTCTGTTTGTTCTGTCTCTTAGAAATAAAATTTTGAAACTTTATTAAAAAAAAAAAAAGAACACTAAGCAACTGGAACTCTCATATATTACTGATGGAAATGTTGGAATTGGTCTGTGTAGTTTCTTACAGAGACACATAGCATTTAATTCAGGCATCCTGTTGTTCTTATTAAAAAGAACCACAGGTCCAAAATGGTGTCACTTAAGCCAAGTTTCCACCTCCTCCATAAATGTAGTCTTAACTGATCAGTTAGGAATTTTCTGATCAGCATCAATGAGGTAATGTGTCACATGGGCCCTCTTCATCCCCCACCACCCCCCTCAAAAAGATGAGGTAATCTGCATGATAATATCCCTGCCCTTCCCACTAAGGAAAGGTGAGTTTGTCTGAAACCATCTTTTCTCCCCTTTGCTAATAACTTCCTTGCCCCTCCAAAACCCCCCACCCCCGTTATAAAACATTCCATTTTGTACAACTCCTCAGAGTTCCGCTCTACCTGCTAGAGGGGAGGCTGCCCAATTTATGAACTAATTAATAAAGTCAATTGGATTTTCAAATTTACTTGGTTGAATTTTTGTTTTTTAACAGTCTTAAGGGAATTGAAAATATTTGCCATGCAAAGACCCTGTAGGAAAGTGTCCAAAAACTAGGAACAACCCAAAAATGTCCAATTGGTTAGTGGATAAACAAATTTTAATACACCCATACAATGGAATAATAGTGTCAGGGAACTAAAACTTTCCCTGTACTCTCTTACTTTAAGTGATCAGGGCCCTGTGAATTAGACTGCCAAAGACAGATTAGCAAAAGATAAAATTCAATCATCCTTTTCGTTAAGGTATGTAAAAGGGTACACAGTAAAATATGACACAAAGGGGCTGTTAGAATCTGGGGCTTATATACCATCCTAATAGGATCAGGGGAGGAGGAGAAGGACACTTATGGGAAAAGTAATGACTTCTTAATAAGGGCAGGTGGGGGAAGAAAGGGCACTTAAGGGAAGACCAAATGAGTTTTTAGAAAGATAAATGGGCCTCAGAAGAGACGAGAGATAGGATTGTTTTGTGACAATGTGTGATACAGTATGGAGACCTCTCATCTTCTGGGATAAGTGATAAGAGTCTATGTTCCTAGTTGATCCCAGGGAAGGGGTTATGACAATTGAAGTTTTTTAAAACTACTCTTGAGACGCTCTGCTTTTAGGAAGGTGAGAGGTTTCAGGAACTCAAATGCCTTCTAAAAATGTTTATGCCACAGTGAGTGGCGTATTCTGGACCCATCCAATAGCAATAAAAAGGAACTAGCTATGAGGCAGCTGCATAGATGAATGTCAAGAGCATTATGCTAAGTGAAAGAAGCCAGGTACAAAAGGCCACTTACCTTATGGTTCCATTGCCATTCTGGGAAAGGCGAGTCAATAGAGACACAAATCAGATCAGTGTTTGCCAGGGGCCAGTGGTTAGGGAAGGGGATTGACTATAAATAGGTATAAGGGAATTTTGGGGGTAATGTCAGTGATCTGTATCTTGGCTATGGTGATGGCTATACTACAGTATAAACCTCCCAAAATTCACAGAAATGAACAACTTTTAAAAGGGCAAATTTTACGGAATTTTAATAAGCCTGACTTTTAACAAATATGGCTGTAGAGGGGTTCCTGGGTGACTCAGTTAGTTGAGCCTCTAACTTCGGCTCAGGTCATGATATCATGGCTGTGAGTTTGAGCCCTGCATTGGGCTCGCAGCTGTCAGCGTAGAGCTTGCTTCAGACCTTCTGTCCCCACTCTCTCCTTGCCCCTTCCCCACTTGTGCTCTCTCTCTCTCTCTCAAAAATAAATAAATCTTTAAAAAATAATAGTAGTAGGGGCTCCTGAGTGGATCAGTCAGTGAAGCGTCCTACTTCAGCTCAGGTCACGATCTCATGGTTCGTGAGTTCGAAACCCGCATCAGACTCTGTACTGACAGCTCAGAGCCTGGAGCCTGCTTTGGATTCTGTGTCTCCCTCTCTCTGCCCCTCCCCCACTCACGCTCTGTCTCTCTCTCAAAATTAAATAAACATTACAAAATTAAAAAAAATAAGAATAGTAAAAATAAATAAAAACATAGCCGTAGAGAATAGACATGAGTTTTTCTTTGTCTGGATGTTTGAGTTATTTTGGAAAGTGTTTGAAATTCTTTCACAATATGTTACATCTGAGAATGATGATTTTTCTCCTAATAGAGTCTCACCAATTTATACTAAAAAGTCACTTCTTGGGTGTGCCTGGGTGGCTCCGTCAGTTAAGCATCCAACTCTTGATTTCAGCTCAGGTCATCATCTCATGGTGATGGGATAGAGCTCTGCATTGGCCTCTGCACTGAGAGTGGATCCTACTTAAGATTCTCTCTTTCCCTCTGCCCCTCTCCCTGGCTCATGCGTGCATGCTCTCTCTGTCAAATGAAAAAAAAAAGTCACCTCTTATCCCTAAAGTTATTTTATTTCACAGGTATTTACCAAGCACCTCCCTCTGTTTAGGGCACATGGATGGGGTTGCAGCGTGGGAGGCAGGTAAAGAAATATAAACTAGGTTTTGACCTTCCCCAGCTTACAGTTTAGCTGGGGAAATAAAACCCTGCTTTAGTAAAAGAACAGACAGTAAGAGCTTTTCAAGTTTGGAAGAGAAATTGCTTCCAGCTAGGCAAAGCTTCAACAATGCAGTAGAGTGTGTCTTATAGGAAACTAAGCAGTCCGTGGACTGCCTCTAGTCCAAAGTCTAGAGATTGGTTACCTTAAGGTCATTCTTAATGTATCATTCCAGGAGGAGGAGAGTCTGGGTCTCTGCTGAAAGATGAAGAGGCAGGAGCAGAGATGTGGGAAAGAAAGTCAGGTAAACCAGTGGCGCCTGGCTGGCTCAGTGGGTTAAGTATCCAACTTCAGCTCAGGTCATGATCTCACAGTTCATGGGTTCAAGCCCCATGTCAGACTCTGTGCTGACAGTTGGAGCCTAGAGCCTGCTTCGGATTCTTTGTCTCCCTCTCTCTCTGCCCTCCCCCACTCATGCTCTGTCTCTCTCTGTCTCTCAAAAATGAATAAATGTTAAAAAAAAAAAAATCAGGTAAACCAGAATAGTAAACCAACTGGGGTTGGAGCAAAACACAACTGAAAGTGAAGTACATGACATCAATTTAGGACTGACACTCTTTCAAGTATGGGCTTGGCTTTCTGTCAACAATGTCTTAAATAAGCAGTGATGAATTCACTCAGAAAAACAAACAAACAAAAACAAAATCGGCACTACAATCTAATAATAATTGTGACCGTCACACAATCAAACCTTAGCAACATCAAGTATATTGATTTGGATGAAGATAAAATGTAAGTTCCTGTAGTGTACTCAGAAGAAAGAATGTGTTGCCATAAGAAACTAGTCTGCATATAATCTAGAAAGGAGGAAAATGAAGGGGGAAAAGTTGGCACTGTTTACCTAACACTGTCCAGGGAGGATTGAGACATTGAATGTGGCTGTTAGAAACATATATGCTAGGTTTAGGACAAAGGACAGTTTACTTGGATTTTCCATGGCTTAGAATAGATGTCAAATCATTTAATCTCTCCTGACATTGAGTCCATATTCACAAAACAATACTAATAATATACACCCCATAATTTGACTCCAAAGTGTGTGTGTGTGTGTGTGTGTGTGTGTGTGTGTGTGTATGGCAGCTAAGTTATTATTAACTGGTATTCTAATTTTTGCATTTTCTCCTACTATCCTCCTCTAACATTTCCTACTACATCTCCTCCTTTTCTAGCCCTCACTCACTGAGCTCCAGCCACCCATGGCAGGCATACTCCTTTCTCAGGGCCTTTGCAGATGTAATTAAATTGAGGATCTTGAAATAAGGAGATTATCCTAGATTACCTAGGTGTGTCCTAAAGTCATTGACATAAATCCTTATAAAAGACACATAGAGGAGAACACAGACAGAGGGGAAAGTAATGTGAAGACTGAGGCAGAGATTGGAGTGATGTGGCCGCAAGCCAAAGAAGCTGGCGACCGCGAGAGGCTAAAGAGATCTGGACTGGATCTTTCCTTAGAGGCCTTTCTGAGCCAGCATGGCCCTGCTGACACCTTGATTTTGGACCTCTAGCCTCCAGAACTGCGAGAGAATAAGTTTCTCTTGTTTTAAATGGCTCAGTTTGTAGCCATTTGTTTTAGCAGCCCTGGGAAACTACTATGCTGCATGATTTCATCTATGTAACATCTCAAAGTAACAAAATTACAGACATGGAGAATAGATTAGATGTGGCCAAGTGTTAAGAATGGGATGTGGGGGGCACCTGGGTGGCTCAGTCAGTTAAGCAACTGAATTCCGGTCAGGTCATGATCTCATGGTTCAGGGGTTCAAGCCCCATGTCGGGCTCTGTGCTGACAGCACAGAGCCTAGAGCCTGCTTTTGATTCTGTGTCTCCCTGTGGCTCTCTGCCTCTCCCCCACTTGTGCTCTCTCTTTCAAAAATAAATAAGTAAATATTAAAAAAAAAAAAAAAAAAAAGAATGGGATATGGGATGGTGGCTTGCTGAGTATAAAGGGATACCACAAAGGAGATCTTTATGGAGATGGAACACTTCTGTCTGCATGTAAATCTGATGAACTCTGACTAAGATTTCTACAGACTAAGGTCTGTAGATTGTACCGATGTCAATTTCCTTGTTTTGATTTTTATAATTATCTAAGATGTTCTCATTAGAGGAGAGTGGAAGAAAGAACACAGGACCCCTCTGTACTATTTTTGGAACTTCCTGTGAATCTGTAATTATTTTTAAATGAATAAAGAATTAATTTCACTTCTTTCTTTCTAGTATTTTCAGTGGCAGCTACTAGAAAACTTTAAATTACATAGGTGGTTTGCATTATATTTCTATTTGATCAGTGCTGCTCTAGAATGTTATTTTCCCCTGTGGGGTTCTGTAAAGGAGCTGAACAGTCTCCTGCTCTGAAATCTTAGCCTCACCTTCTATAATTGCAGTAAAAACAATACAAGTCTGAGAAGTAAAGCCATAACAGGAGGGAAAGTACAAGCTGAGTCAGACAGACATGGGTGGAATCCTGGCTTTGCCATTTAGAGTCAGACCTCTAGCAAATCCTTTAAACTCTCTCAGCCTGCCTCACTTAGTCTGGACAATCAGAATAATAATGCCATTTTGGCAGGACTCATGTGAGGACAAAGTGAAATCTCAGAAGTGCCTGACACATATTGAGTGTTCAGTAAATGTCAGTTCATTGCCTTTCTATTCCAAGTTTCTCGGGTCATATTAGATCTTCTTGTTTCCAGAAAAGGGAAGAAGAGGGAAGTGATAATTAGGGCCATCTTAGAGTCTGTGTGCCATGCACAGGAAAGTGCATAATTGTTTAGACATGCTTTCAGATACTTGTTTTCATTCACTGTTCGTGATAATCCTGTGATATAGATTATTGCTGTCAATCATTAACCTCCCAAAAGACCACCAGAAAAACTTGTTGGTCAAGCAAAGCTAAATTTATTAGAATACTACAGAGAGAGGGAACAGTACCCTGACAGAATCTTAGTAGTCAGAGGAGGATATTTCTAGGGTTTTAGGCCCAGGGATGACTTAAACAGGTCTGGGAGGGCAGGAAACTGGTTGGGAATAAGCAGAATTTATAATATAATAGTTTAGGATTAGAGAGCATAGCAAGATGAGGGTATTAAAACAAGTATTAACGAGCAAGTTGTTAATTTCGATTAGTAACCTATTTTAATTGGTTCATAGTGGTGTCTTTTAAGAACAAGAATTTCACAGAGCAATTAGCTAAGTTATTTTTGTCTGATCCCAGAATTGTTTAGCACAGGGACAAGAAAGTAAGTTAGTTTCAGTTCTCATGGCTAACAATTTCATAGTACATATACATTAAATGATGAATGATTCATGGTACCTCAATAAGAAAAGATACTCTGCAACCTTTAAATATAATTATTAAAAGTACTCAAAAATATGTTTATATTGTATGCTGATGACATAATGTTAAATGAAGGAAACAGAAGACAAAATATTAACTTACATGGTTGTGACAGAGTAAAAATATGTGAGCATTTGGAAGAAAATGTGGTAAGAAAATAATGCAAGGGAGGGCGTCTGGGTGGCTCAGTCGGGTAAGCATCCAACTTTGGCTAAGGTCATGATCTTGTGGTTTGTGAGTTAGAGCTACCTGTCGGGCTCTGTGCTGACAGCTTGGAGCCTGGAGCCTACTTCTGATTCTGTCTCCCTATCTCTCTGCTCCTCCCCTGTTCACTCTCTCTCTCTCTCTCTCTCAAAACTAAATAAACATTAAAAAAAATTAGAAAATAATGCAAGAATGGTGGGGTGATGTGTGTGTCAATTAGGGTCCTACCAGGAAACAGATTCCATTTCTAAGTATTTAAAACAGAGGGAATTTGAGGCAAGAGGTTGTTTGCAGAGGCAGTGGAAGAGCAGAGAAGCCAAACAGGGCCACCAAAAGCTAGGGGTATGCCACAGGTGCCAGAACATCTGCAGTGGGCCTGTTTAGCAGCAGGTGGATCCATGGAGGAGGGAGAGCAAAGGAAATCACTGTCCTTGCTGAGACACTTCCCAGGACAGAGGGGGGAATGCCTGACTTCTTTTTTTTTTTTTTTTTAAGTTTATTTATTTATTTTGAGAGAGACAGAAACAGAGAATGAGTGAGGGGTAGAGAGCGAGGGAGAGAGAGAGAGACTCTGAAGCAGGCTCTGCCCTGCCAGCACAGAGCCCCATGTGGGGCTCGAGCTCACAATACTGTGAGATCATGACCTGAGCAGAAACCAAGAGTCAGATGCTTAACTGACTGAGCCACCCAGGCACCCCGAAAATGCCTTACTTCTCACTACTCACCGCTCCAGTCTCTTGCCAATGTTTCCCACTAGCCCAAACCAGTCAGATACCAGCTTACAGGAAGCCCAGGACATAGAGCTGGCAAAGACCAGCTCCCCTTTCAGGTGCAGAGGAACATAGAAGAGCAGAAATAGATCTAAGGCTACAATGAGAGGTTTTCATTTGCTTTCAAATATATGTACTTGCTGGTGTTATATTGCTTTTTTAATTCCAGTGGGGAGAAAATGTAAAGTAAATAAATAAATAATTTTCAGAACAAAAACTCTGGGGGCACCTGGGTAGCTCAGTAGGTTAAGTGTCCAACTCTTGGTTTTGGCGTAGGTCATAATCTCACAGTTCGTGGGTTCAAGCCCCCTGGCAGGCTGTTTGCTGGAATTCTCTCTCTCCCTATGTTTTCCCCTCCCTGTTCAAAAGAGAAAGGAAGGAAGAAAGAAAGGAAGAAAGAAGGAAAGAAAGAAAGAAGGAAGGAAAGAAAGAAAGAACAGAAGGAAGGAAGGAAGGAAGGAAGGAAGGAAGGAAGGAAGGAAGGAAGGAAGGAAGGAAGGAAGGAAGGAAGGAAGAAAAGCAAACTCTAAGCAGTATCTTACACTGTAAGTTGCTGTGTAAATGGGTATCACTTCGTAGGAGGGTAATTTGGCTACAACGCTCAACAATTTGGGAGGCCTGGTGGCTCATCTGACTCTTGATTTCAGCTCAGGTCGTGGTCTCACAGTTCTGTGAGTTTGAGCTCCATGTCAGACTCTGTGCTTGGATTCTCTCTGCCACTGTCTCTCTGCCCCTCCCCCACTCACACACAGTCTCTCTCTCTCTCTCTCTCTCAAAAATTAATAAATAAAGATTTAAAAAAATTTCATTGGGGACACCTGGGTGGCTCAGTCAGTTGAGTGTCCGACTTCAGCTCAGGTCATGATCTCACAGTTTGTGGGTTTGAGCCCCACATTGGGCTCTGTGCTGACAGCTTGGAGCCTGCTTCAGATTCTGTGTTTCCCTCTGTCTCTCTGCCCCTCCCCACTTGGGCACACTGTCCCTCTCTCAAAAATAAATAAATAATTTTTTTTTAAATTAAAAAAAATTTTAAAGTTCATTGTACTTACTCTTTGTCCCAGCAATTTCATTTCATTTTTTTTTTAAGTTTTTATTTTGAGAGAGAGAGAAAGCATGAGTCAGATGCTTAACCAACAGAAAGCCACCCAGGCACCCCTGATATGATCATTTTTAAGCCAGGTCAGCCATGTCTACAAAGGTTTATGCTCCAAAATTTGAAAACCAAATTGTAAGACAAACATCAGGCTTAACTAAATGTCTACATATACATTATGTCAGCTTAATAAACTTGGCATTTATTAAAATGTCTTAGGTTTTAAAGCTTATAGGCTAGATTTTCTCACTTCATGAGAAATCCTGAGCATGCAGGAAAGTTATTGAGGAATTATAGCTAATAAATTACTTACGGCCAAGTATTTTTAAGAAAAAAAATATTATACTATTGCCCTTTTATATCACACACACACACACACACACACACAATATTTGATGTTTGTGCATCTGAAGACAATTGTTGGATGTAAAGTAGGGCCTGGAAATATAAAAGTACTGAAGGTCTAGGCAGGCCTCTCAGAATTTCTTAGCAGTGGCATAGGTTGGTTACATATGCTGGAGGAAAAAGAAGAAAAGATAAAGTAAAGTTGGTCTGGGAAAGTTACTATATTGACCATATTGTTGTCTCATTCTAAGATAATCTCAGGGTGTCTGGGTGGCTCAGTTAGTGGGCTTCTGGCTCTTGATCTTGATCTTGGCTCAGGTGTTAATCTCAGGGTCATGAGTTCAGCACCTGAGTTGGGCTCCACGCTGGGCATGAAGCCTACTTAAAAAAAAAAAAAAAAAAAAAAAAAAAAAAAAATATATATATATATATATATATACATGGCTTATATATATATAGTGCTATATATGTATATATATATAATTAACATTTACATGTTAATCTCCAAAATTTGTAGCAAAATTTAATTTCCTACTTTGTATGCATCCAAATTATTCCAGCTCTTTTCAAAAGAATACATTATTTTTATAATCTAGAAAGTAAGGGTTTTTAAACTAAAATAAAATGTTCATGGACCATCTCACAACACTATGTTTGGGGAGAATAAATTCTACAGCTTTTTTGGAGAATTAGATGGCACTGCCAAAATAAATACACACACACATAGACACAGCTTTTGACCCAATATAACCTTCCACAGTGCACAGAGATCTGCAAGAATGTTCAATCCAGTATTTTTAGTAAAGTTACTGGTCAAAATATTAGCCAGGATTATATTGTGGAACGGGCTTATGGGAGGGTACTTTCACTTTCTATAATATGCATTTCTACAGTATGCATCTTTCAATGTTATATTTAAATTATAGGGTTCAAATTTGCTTATGAATTGCTTCATTCACTCAAAAACTATTTTGTACTTACAATGTGCCACCAGGTTTGCCCCTTTGAATCTGCCCTCACTGGGAAAAGATTGGGTGAAAAAATAATTTAAAAAAATTTTTAAGCTTATTTTTTGAGAGACAGAGAGGGACAGAACATAAGCAGGGGAGGGACAGAGAGAGAGAGAGTCACAGAGTCTGAAGCAGGCTCCAGGCTCTGAACTGGCAGCACAGAGCCTGATGTGGGGCTTGAACTCGTGAACTGCAAGATCATGACATGAGCCGAAGTCAGACGCTTAACCAACCAAGCCACCCAGGCACCCCAGGTGAAAAAATAATTTTAAAAGGGACAAAATAGGGGCACCTGGGTGGCTCAGTCGATTAAGGGTCTGACTTTGGCTCAGGTCATGATCTCACCGTTCATGAGTTTGAGCCCCAACGTCGGGATCTGTCTGTGCTGACAGCTCAGAGCCTAGAGCCTGCTTCAGATTCTGTGTCTCCCTCCCTTTCTGCCCCTCCCCTGCTGTTGCTCTGTCTCTCTCTCAAAAATAAATACACATTAAAAAAAATTTTTTTTAAAGGAGACAAAATAGGGAGAAGATTAACTGCATGTTTTCTGAATACCAGAGAATCTAGTGGTACAGAAAGACTGGGAAGAAGATAAAATGGAGGGTCCTATCTGAAGAGTTCCTTGATCACATCATCTAAGGAAGGCCCACCTCACCAATGACTTTGGAAAAGAAACTAGTAACTAAAGCTAATTAATTCCTTTAACTGTCAACCACCACCCTCCAAAACCCAGAGATTTCAAATTGACAGTAAATAGGATTACCTCACCCATCTTCCATAAAATTGTCTTAGTGGCTGCAAACTATTATCTTTGCTTTCTATATTCTGAAACTATTGAATTAATAACAATCCCCAGCTTAAATTAAAAATAAAAAAGAACTTCTTCAAGTTTATTTATTTTTTAAATTTTTTTAAAGTTTATTTATTTTGAGAGAGAGCAAGTGAGCAGGGGAGGGGCAGAGAGAGGGGGAGAGAGAGGATCCCAAGCAGGCTCTGCACTGTCAGCCCAGAGCCCAATGTGGGGTTTGAACTCACAAACCATGAGATCATGACCTGAGCCTAAATTGAGAGTCAGACACTTAACCAACTGAGCCACCCAGGCACCCCTTCAAGATTATTTTTAACATGCAGTATAAATCATAAGTAGACAACTATTTGGTCACTCTTGGTGGTTTATACAAACAGCTATTGGTGACATTGATTACTCAGAGTTCAGGAAAAGTTAAGAAAAAAATAGCATTCATTGATCAGGAAATACGGGACATACATGGACTCACTCTGGTTTCACAACATCCCCTCTATAAAAAGTATTGATAAA
The DNA here is from genome assembly GCF_028018385.1 of Neofelis nebulosa. NCBI lineage: Eukaryota > Metazoa > Chordata > Mammalia > Carnivora > Felidae > Neofelis > Neofelis nebulosa. The sequence goes on from NC_080784.1 coordinate 161,449,745, forward strand.
GTTATTTTGTGTATGGGGACCCACTAAACAGAGGCTGCTCCAGTGGCCCAGCCCAGGTCACAAATCTAAACCTAAGTAAACCTTGTGAAAGCATTTCAATCTAAAATGGAACCAGAGGATATGAAATGAATCTCATGAACATGCTTTCAGAAGAAAAGAATTTAAGAACGAAGAGACTGATTTCCATTAAATGCCTGATTTATGGAAGACTGAGACTTATCTCCTTTCTGATGGACATCTGCCAAGAGTCCCTCCTCATCCTCAACCACCTAACTTATTGCTTGGACTCTGGCTGGATATCCCCCTCTTTACACTCCCTACACATTGATAATCCTGTCCCAAACCCTCAACAGACTCTCCTGTAGCTTGCTATAGCATGTGTTTCCTGAATTTCATTTCTTCTATTTCCAAATAAACTCAATTCCAGGTAGTTCAAACTTGCCCCAGTTTACCTCAGGTTGATAGTCTGCTCTTAGGAGAAATGCCTCACTGTCAAGGAAACCTAACATAAACCAATCACAATCCTCCAACTCAGCTAGCTTACCCTGCAAAATGGGACCTGCTAATCTTACAAGGAAACCACTAACCGCCTAGCCAATCATGCCCTGTTTCTGTGTTCCCTTTTCTAGCACTCTGTAGGACTCTCTCTTGCTCAAAATCTCTCAGGAAGAGTGCTCACAGCTTGTCAGGCACTGCACTTCCCCAGTCCGTGTATTGTTTTACCTTGAACAAAGGACATCAAACTTGTTATGAAATTATATTGCTTTTGCATTTGACAGCATGGACTCCCAATTTTACAGAAGAACCAAAGAGAGGTTGAGTGTTTCTAGACAAGTGCCAAGGAGTTCAGCAATATGGCTTCATCTATGACATGGCAGTCAATCCTAATACCACCCAGCTGAGTCTACCAGGCTAGGAACCAGAGGGTACTATGTAAGTATCATAGTGCCAGGAAGCCCTGGATTGGTTTCCTCTGCCAAATTGTTTCAAAGGTCTTGAATTTGACCTATGCCCCAACAGTTTTAAAGCAATGGATCTTGGGGCACCTGGGTGACTCAGTCGGTTGAGCGTCCGAAATCAGCTCAGGTCATGATCTCATGGCTCGTGAGTTTGAGCCCCATGTCGGGCTCTGTGCTGACAGCTCAGAGCCTGGAGCCTGCTTCGGATTCTGTGTCTCCCTCTCTCTCTGCCCCTCCCCCACTCATGCTCTGTCTCTCTCACTCTCTCTCTATCAAAAATAAATAAACATTCAAAAAAATTAAAAAAAAAGCCATGTGTCTTGTAAAACTGCTTATTATCCATTTTTTCAAACATCAAAGAATAGCACAATGAACTCCATATACCCATCACTTAGTGAAGCACTGCTTTTTTTGTTTTTCCATTTAAAAACTTGCTGAGTCACATAAGAAGGTCCATGGAAAGAGACAAAATACATAACTGGTTGGCTGTCCTAGTTCTGCTATGAATAAACTGTGCAGCATTGAATACTTCATGGTGCCACTCTGGGACTCGGTTTTCTCATTAACTGAGATACAAAACTTGGATGGGATCTGGGGGACTTTCCAGACCTTATATCCTATGCTTTGATTCTAAAGTTCATTCATTCAACGTACACTCATTAAGCCACCATTACATTTTGTCTTAACTAATCTCTCTTTGCCCATTCCTACTCATCTACATTCCATTTTTCATCTAGTGGCCTAAAAAAGTCAACTTTTAAAAATGTACATCTGATCACCTTATCACATCATTCCTCCACTACAATCCCCTCAGCACCTTTACATTTCTTGTAGGGTGAAGTTCAAGCTGCTCAACAAGGCCTGTGAGGAGCTGCCAGATCTGGCCTAGGCCTGGACTGCTACCTCTTCTTTCACTAACTCCATGGCACTAGCCATTTCCAGCTCAGTCTCCCTTCATGTGCCTTTGCAACTACCTAGAGGATTCCTCTGGGCCTCAGTACTCTACCTACCTCCATCCCAACACAGACACATTCTGCTTGGGTAATTTGTTTTCATTCTTCAGGAGTCTACCTAAGGATTACATCCTCCAGGAAGCCTGCACCTGAACTATACCAAGTCCTACTAAGTCTGTTATGCTCTGTTAGTATTTGGATGTAGTGGCCTTAAACACCATTTTAGTTTATTAGTTACTTGTGTACTTACTTAACTAATTTCCTTCACCAGACTGTACATTCCATAATGTCAGTTTTTACTGTTTGGTCACCATGGTAATACCAGCACCCAGCACAGGGCCTGGTACAGAACAGGCATTCAAATACATATTTGTAGACCAATGACATGTTCCCTGCTAGTCTTCAGGGATAAAAAGAAATTCAAAGTTTAGTGGGGAGCTCAGACTGAGATGTGATAGACCGTGTCCACGCTTTCTCACTTATAGAATGGGTTGGAAGAAGAGCAACTGTTGGTCAGTAATAAATGGGGCTTTCTTAGTAAATGAGTAAGAACTGGGTAAGCTCTTTTTTTTCCCAAAGAAGGGAGTGGGAATTACAATTAAGGAGGTAGACTTTTCCTTAATTTAAGCTGCAAATGGCAGCACAATTTTTTTTTTTTTTTTTTTTAGAATAATCACTGATAATGTGCCAACAAGTATAAGGTCATTTTGAGCTGGAAGTCCAAATAAAAAGGGTCATTCACATCCAGAGAGAAATTTTAGTCTAATCATTGGCTATCATTATTTTATGATAGTCTTATAATTTGCTTCTATTTTATTAGTTTCTATAAATATGAATTTAAATACTAATGTATTATATACTTCATAAATATTAGACTCTAAATTTTTTGTGATTCACAACTAACCAGAAACAAAGTTGTAGAGGGGCACCTGGCTGGTTCAGTTTGCAGAACATGTGACTCTTGATCTCAGGGTTGTGATTTTAAGACCCACGTTGGGCCTAGAGCTTATTAAAAGAAGGAAAGAAAGAAAGAAAGAGAAAGAAAGAAAGAAAGAAAGAAAGAAAGAAAGAAAGAAGAAAGAAAGAAGAAAGAAAGAAGAAAGAAAGAAGAAAGAAAGAATGAAAGAAAGAAAGAAGGAAAAAGAAAAGAAAGAAAGAGAGGGAGGGAGGAAGGAAGGAAGAAAGTTGTAGAAAATATCAAACATTTCAGAAATGTGCATCTGGAAGATGAAATCTTATATATTATTCATGCTCAAGAATAAGTAGTATCAATAGCTATGCACTTAGCTACATAGGCTTTTTTTCCAACCATATATAAATATACATACAAAATAACCATTTTTTTCTTAAGTAGGCTCCACAACACAGCTCCTGAACTCATGACCCTGAGATCAAGACCCAAGCCAAGATCAAGGGTCAGACGCTTAACCAACTGAGCCACCCAGGTGCTCCCCAAGATAAACATTTTTAACAAGGATTATTTTGTATTGCCCTGAAACTTTTTTCCTTTAATAATATATCTTGAACCTATTATTTTATGCAGATCTATCTAGTTCTTTTTAATAACTTCCCAGAATTCCATTAATTAAAATTTTTAAAGCATTCCAAGGACAAAATTAAATATTTGCATCCTGAAATTAAGTCTGCATTAGGTTGTGCAAATGAAATATACTCTTATCATTTTCACTGGATTGTGTACCCTAGAAAGACTATAGCAAAATTTGCTCAGATATAAAACCCTCCAAATCTGGTTATATATAAGAAGACCAAAGTGAATTTGTTGGAGAAAATCTCCCAAAAGTAGGGACTAAGTTGAATAGAAGGATAGAAAAAGTCAGTATGGAAGAAATAAAGAGGATGTTTCCCAAACCTGCTTATTTAGTGCATTTGTGATATGCGGTTTCAGGATACAATGAAAACTTTTTTCCCTCATTTACAGGAGGGTGGTCTTTAAATAGAGATAAGGGTTTGGTAGAATGGATAAAGAACATTGGTTTGCATATTCAGGTAATTTCAGACTGATGTCTAAAATTCCTCTGGGACCTGGTTTATTCTGGAGAGGGAATTCCTCCCCCTTACCCCGCACCCCCCCACCTTAATCACAAATAGGTAAAAACCTATATGAAAAAAATCATGTTTTCTTTTCAGATAGACATATTTTGCTGAAATTTCTTTAGTGTTTTAAGTGTTTCTTTAAGTGTTTTAGGAGTTTGGGTTTTTATCTCTGTGCAAGCAGAAACAAAAGGGGGTTTAAAGCAGGAGAATGAGGAAGGCCTGATTATGTGTGCAAAAGGTCACTTTGGCTGGTGTAAGAGAATGGATTATAGGGATGTGTAGCAGCCTAAGTGAGGTTCTATAAATAATGTACAAAGGTCAAGTCATTCCTTGGCTCAAAAGCCTTCATCACAGAATAAAACAAAAAGCTTTTTGGTGCTCCGCCTTCTTTCCCATCTTCCCTCTTGCACCACCCCCCAAAGCCACTGGGAGCTTCATGAGGGCAGGGGTTTTGTTTTCTTCATTGCGTTAGGGCCAATGCTTAGCAGACCTTTACATACTAGTGCTGATAATATTGGTTATCAAATGAATGGTTCTCCTTTGGCTTTAGAATAAAATTTAAAGTTCTTAACTTGGTATCCAAGGTCTATCTAGGGCAGTCTTATCATTAATGTCCAGGGCTTTTGCTGTAGCCACAGTGACCTCGCTTCTAACTTTCTCACAGTCTTAGAATTCCCTGTGGTCCCTGCCTAGAAGGATCTTGACTTCCTCTTTTCTTAGCCAATTCCTTTTCAAACTTCAAGTCTCAGCTTCTATGTGATTTCTTCAAGAAAACATGTTCTTATGACCTTTATAGACTCTAACAACAAATACCCAGTTTTTCACCTTCTTAGTGTTTATCACAAATAATTTTTGTCTTTATTTACAGTGAAGAAAACTTCTTTAAAATTTTTTTAAACTTCTAGACTTTATTTTCTTAGAATTGTTTTAGATTGAGCAGACAGCACCCAGTGCTCATATACTTTCTCTCCTGTGAAAAAGAAAACTCTATGCCGAAATGGCATCACTTAGACCAGGCCAAGTCACCAAATCAGGGCTTAAGCCCAAACCTAATTGCAGTTTCAACTTCCCCCCAGAAATAATATAGTCTAAACCTGTTAATCAGGAATTTTCTGATAAGTACCAATGAGGTCATCTGTCAAGGGGTGGGGGGTGCCTTTCCATGCCCCAAAGGAGGATGAAGTAATCCACTTAATAAGACCCCTGCTTTCTCCCTCCACCCTTAAAGGAAAGGTGACTTTGCTTGGAATAATCCTTCCTTTTCTTTTACTAATAACTTTCTTGCCCCACCCTCCTTCCTATAAAAACCTTCCGTTTTGTACAACCTCCTCAGAGCTCCTCTCTACTTGCCAGATGGGATGCTGCCCAATTCATGAATCCCTTAATAAAGCCAATTAGATCCTCCAGTTTACTTGGTTGAATATTGTTTTTTAACACAAACAGTTTCCCCTATTATTAACATCTGTGTAGAGAACAAGATGGAGTCACATATGTCAAACAGTCAAGGACAGTGCAGCTAAGGCCAGATATTGCCAAAACCAGCACAGGCTGATGACACCCAGAATTTATGATTAGCAGAACCAGAAAAGGCCTTCAAAGGCCCAAGACTGATTAAACTCCTTTAAAAGGGAGGGCTTTGGGGGCATCTGGATGGCTCAGTTTGTTGAGCATCTGACTCTTGGTTTCAGCTCAGGTCATGATTTCATGGTTCATGAGCTCAAGCCCCGAGTTGGGCTTCACACCCCACAACATTCTCTCTCATGCTCTCTCTCTCTCAAAATAGATAAACTTATAAAAATAAATAAATGCAAGGGAGGACTTTTTAGCAAACCATCAGACTCTCCAGACACTGACCCTCTTCACATATGACCACATCAGAAGGGCAACTGCTATGGGATGCTTTGCTGGATTGATCTCTAAACATAACAGATACTACACTGCTTGAAAATAATAAGCAGCATGTGCCAAGAGCTGACCCAGACCAGACTGAGTCATCTCAACTGTGTGTTCACAGACTGATTTTGCATTTGATTTGTTAACTTCCTGCCCCTTGTTGTATCTTGTTTGTTGTGAGACTTTGTATTGTGCTTTGCTTTTTGTGATGTGTATGAAGCCAAGTTAAATGCATAGAGAAATGTTGTTTGAATTTGGATCCTGAACCTGCTATACAATTATGTTAGTCATAAAACATGACTGAATAAGCTGTGTTGCAGATGGACACAACTCATGTGTGCACCTTCACAGCATGCTTTTGAAAATCTTCCATTAAAATGGCACATTTGTTACAGTTAATGAACCAATATGTGTTTCTTACTTTCAATACATTATTGTGAACTAAAGTCCATACTTTATTTTTTCTGAAATTCTACCTAATGTCCTATGCAGAATATCACGTTACATTTAGTATCACGTCCTCTTAGGCTATGACAGTTTCTCAGGCTTTCCTTATTTTTTTTAATTATTTTTTTTAAAGATTATTTATTTGAGAGAGACAGAGACAGTACGAGCAGGGGGGAGGGCAAAAAGAGAGAGAGAGAGAATCCCAAGCAGGCTCCACAATGCCAGAGCAAAGCCTGACATGGGCCTTGAACTCACGAAACCGTGAGATTATAACCTGAGCTGAAACCGAGTCGGATGCTTAACTGACTGAGCCACCCAGGCGCCCCAGACTTTTCTGATTTTTGATAACCTTGACAGTTTTGAGGAATCCTGTTGAGATATTATTGTTTTCAAGTAAGTTCAAGTATGTTATTAATATTGTTTGATGTTATTTTTTCAAGTAAACTTTCTATTTAAGTATAATTTCCCAGTAGTAATTTAATTCTCTGTGGTGCAATTATTATTGATTTTTCCCAGTACACTATAATCTCCGTGAAGGTTAGGGTCATGTCCGATTTAGGCATAGCTATATCCCCAGTGATTAACACATAGCTGACCCTCAATGTAAATTGCTGGATGAATAGATTATTTGCTCATGAAGAAACAATTTGTGTAGAACTTATCACTGGAAATTCCCAGTCGTAGGAATTCTCCTTGGGGCTAAGTATGGCCTTCTTAGTGTATCAGTACAAATTATATTTGTCCCTGTAGTTGAATTCCATATTCCTTCTTTCCATTAAGTTTTTCCACATTATTTTACTTTATAGTATGTCTCCCTTTTCTCAATATTTTTAGCATTCATTTTGCCATCTATATATGACCTTATTATTTGCTAATCCTTACTGAGCATTATAGAGCATATCCAAGGAGCTGGTACTACAGCAATGTATTAAGAAAGAAAGCGCCCTTTTTTTAATTTAATTTAATTTTTTTTTAGAAAACTTACCTCCTTTTGACCTTTTGAGAGGCTTATAATCTATGTAAGGAGACTGGACATGTACATAAAGATAAATCACACTAAGAAAACATTGGATAAATTGACAAATGAATGATATAAAACTGAAGTTGGGTCATCTAGGTGCCTCAGTTGGTAGAGTGTCTGACTTCAGCTCAGGTCATGATCTTATGGTTCACGAGTTCGAGCCCTGCATCAGGCTCTATGCTGACAGCTCAGAGCCTGGAGCCTGCTTCAGATTCTATGTCTCCCTCTCTCTCTGCTCCTCCCCCACTCACGCTCTGTCTCTGTCAAAAATAAATAAAAATATTTTAAAAAGTTAAAAAAAACCCTGAAGTATTTACTAGGTCTCTGGGAACAGAGAACTCAATGGGACTAACAGAGTATGCTTTGAGGAAATCTGGAAACAAGATTCTATCTTCCAAATTATAAGAACACTCGGTCCTGGTAATGGATATTCAGTTGTCAGCCCTAGAGCCTGGAAATCTCTATAGCACTTCTCCCAAACAAAAGATATTATGTGTCAATGGGGTATGATAGAAGGAATATGAACTTTGGAGTTAATGTCCCAGCTCTGTCCATTATAAACTATGTGCTCAAGGAAAAAAGTATGTAAGGATTCTAACATTTGTTAAGAAAAGTTATCCAAAATTTGGAAATAAGGCAAAAAGAAGGATGTGTATCTTTTCAGTGTCATACTTGAATTCTGTCTTAACAGGCTTGCCCAAGGATGATTTAATTCTCTAGGGAAATGACCACTTTTGCTATGCTCTATACAAGTGTTTGGTCCCAGGCTCTGTGAAGAGTTAACACGAAATTACAAGATAACTTGCAGTTTTTTGTCTGACAGAGAAGCAAATAATTTCTCTCCAGCAGAAAAGATACTTCCAAATGGCTACAATCTTATTGCCCTATAGGACATTAACTAGTTTTATCCCTCACCTAGCAAATTTATTTCAGCCTGTCTTTCCTGGCAGACTTCATAAATCTCTATTCTTCAAATGGTTTTTGGACCAGCTTTACAATCTGCCAGTTCCCTCACTAATAAACAAATCTTACACACACACACCCACACACACACACACACACACACACTTGTCTGGGAGACTTTTTTTATTTTTATTTTTTGAGAGAGAGAGAGAGAGAGAGAGAGAGAGAGTGAGTAAGAAGGGGCAGAGGGAGAGGGAGAGAGAGAATCTTAGGCCAGTCCCACACCCAGTGCAGAGCTAGAAGCAGGGCTCTATCCCACGACCATGAGATCATGACCTGAGCTGAAATCAAGAGTTGGACATTTAACCAACTGAGCCACCCAGGCACCCCGTCTAGGAGCCATATTTTAATTTCAGGCAGGTTACTAATATTTTCCTTACCCCTTAATTTCCTCTTTGTAGTTAATGTCATGTGATAAGACCTTCCCTTTGACTAGAGATTCACCCTGTCTCCACAGCTTGTTGGGGTTAGTTTTTCTGTTTATACCTTACTATCAAGTTTAGTTTTGAACATGTGAAATTTGAAATGTCCATGAAACATGCCAGTGGAGATGTCAAGAAAGTTCTGAGCTTAGAGTTGAGGGAAAAGCCTGGGCTGACCATATACATTTGGAAGACATTAACATCATCAAGGAAGGTATTTAAAGTCATAAGGCTAAATGGGCAGGGGTGAAGGAGGAAGAAAAAGAATTGAGAGAGGAAATGCACAGTTTACCTGATGCAACATCACAGTGGAACTCCAATATTTACAGACCCAGGGGGGATGAAAAACAGTATAGTGTCAGAGAAACCAGAGGGCTGATCTGGGTGAAATGCTGCTTGAGAAGCTGGAAACTGTGTCAGTAGGAACTAGAGTGCATATATTAGATATGGTAACATGGAAGACAGCAGTGACTTGAGAAGGTGGAGTAATGAGACAGGCCTAGCTGGATTCCAATGGGCAAATGGAAGTTGAAGATGTGGAGACAGCACAGGTGGAAAACTTACATTACAGATATACCTGAGACTTCTTGCAGAGATCCAGACTTTATAACCATTTATTACATTTCTAGCAGGATCCTGATGCTTTCACCAATGTGAAATCCAACAAGATTGGATGCCTACTACACACCACACTGTGTTATGGTAGAATTATTGAGAGGAATATCTGAGGAAGCTTTCACTCAAGTGGAATGTGGGTTTTAGAGCCCGACTGCCTGGGCTCAAATCCCAGCCCTTTCACGAATTAGTTCAATGAATTTCAGCAGTTACCACAATATGAGTCTCAATTTCTTTTCTTTTCTTTTTTTTAATGTTTATTTATTTTTAAGAGAGAGAGACAGACAGACAGAGAAAGAGAGAGAGAGAGAGAGAGAGAGAGTGTGTGTGTGTGTGTGTGTGTGTGAGCAGGGGAGGGACAGAGTGAGAGGGAGACAGAGGATATGAAGCAGGCTCTGTGCTGACAGCAGAGAGCCTGATGTGGGTCTCAAACTCATGAACCATGAGATCATGACTTGGGCCGAAGTTGTACACTTAACTGACTGAGCCACCCAGGTGCCCTTCAGTTTCTTCATCTGTAGAATGGGGAGTACCTACATCATAAGGCTATTGTAGAGATACAAAGTGTTTAGAATATGCCTGGCACATAGTAAGTACTCAATAAAGGTTACTTTCTTGCTCTTTTTCAAGGAGCTAGTTTAAGTAAGAAAATAAAGAGGCTTATAAATACAAGGTATTCAGTGTCATGATCGAAGCATGCATTGGGGTTATGAAAGCCCCGAGGAGTTGCTTGGCCTAATAAGGGCCCAGGAAAGATTCTCGTTGAGGTGAGATATAAACCATCTGGACTGTATTGTTTTTTCTCATGATGACCCTATAAGGAGGATATATTGCATTTTACAAAGAAATTGTAGCTTAGAAAGCATCAGAAAACAGATGATGAAGTTTTTTACGGAACCCAGTTTCCTTAAATTTTTTTTTTTTTTTTTTTTTTATTCTGCAAAACTGTGAAGGCCTAGAAGTCTGTAGCTTGGAGATCATACATATCCTGAACAAAAATCATATCTCCGATCCTGTGCTTGATGAAATTTCTCAACTTGCATTTAAACTGCTATGAGAGAGGGAGGGAGACAGGGAGAGATAAAGACTTGGCTAGGGTTTTGATGCTCTGTTATATGGCTTCTTTCCCCCGTGGTGACTTGTGTGTTGTTAATATTGACTCTGGGACTAAAATTTAGTGCTTGGGGTGCCTAGGTGGCTCGGTCTGACTTTGGCTCAAGTCATGATCTCACAGTTTGTGAGTCTGAGCCCCAAATTCGGCTGTCTGCTCTCACCACAGAACCCTTTTGGACCTGATCCTCTGTCTCCCTCTCTCTCTGCTCCTACCCTACTCACAGTCTCTCTCTCTCTCTCTCTCTCTCTCTCTCTCTCTCAAAAATAAACATTCAAAAAATAAATAAAATTTAGTGCTCACTTAACAAGAAAGGAGTGATAGTAAACCAATGTGACCAAATCCCTTTTGTTTAAAACTATCCATGTTTCTCCATGGTCAAGACCTCAACAAGTCTTGATTTAAGGTACTTTCTTTCTATTCATATTCTTTTCATTCTTTTTTTTTTCTTAAGTTCATTTATTTATTTTGAGAGAGAGAGAACGTGCACATGCATGAGCAGGGGAGGGGCAGTGAGAGAGAGAGAGAGAGAGAGAGAGAAAATCCCAAGTAGACCCCTCACTGTCAGTGTGGAGCCCAATGTGGGGCTCAAACCCACGAACCATGAGATCATAACCTGAGTAGGACACTTAACTAAGAGTCAGATGCTTAACCAACTGAGCCACCCAGGCACCCCTTATATTTTTTTCATTCTTATTTTTTATTATTAAACTTTATTTATTTATTTTGAGAGAGCAAGAGAACATGAGTAAGGGAGGATCAGAGAGAAAACGGAGAGAGAGAGTCCCAAGCAGGCTCCATACTGATAGTGCAGAGATCATGACCTGAGCCAAAATCAAGAGTCAGACACTTAACGGACTGAGCTACTCAGGCGCCTCTTCTTTTCATTCTTAAATGTCCCTTTATGAAAAGTCTTTCTTTATTAACCCATTTAATCCCTGCTTTGAGACCTGGGTTCACTGGGTTTTAAGAATTCTGTGATCTAAAATCTTGCTACACAGAGTATAGTCTAGGGACCAGCAACACTGTCATTACCTGAGAGCTTGTTAAAAATGCAGAATCCCAGAGCTACTGAATCAGAAATTGCATTCTAACAAGCTGTCCATGCACATTAAAATTTAAGAAGCACTGTTATAAAATAGGTAAAAGGAATTTGGGAAAACTTCAGGAAACCAAGGGATTTTTGCACAGAAGTAGGACAGAATAAAACTAAATCTAATGTGAAAATGTTTCCTAAAATCAGATTGTTTCCAAAATCAGATTTACAAGTTCAAAATAAAATTTGTGACATTTAGTATGTGCATTCAGGTGAATTGCTATGAAGTGTAAGCTCCTTTGTAAGTATTCAACTTTTTTCAGAGAGCTGGAATTTTATATTGATAAGTAGAACTTATCTAATGACAATGGAAAATACAAATTTCTTATTTTGAACACAGCCCTGAGCAGGGGTGTGTGTCTGGGTGACTTAGTCGGTTAAGCATCCTGCTCTTGATTTCGGCTCAGGTCATGGTCTCACAGTTTGTGGGTTCGAGCTCCGCGTCTGTATCTGTGCTGACGGTGCAGGGCCTGCTTGGGCTTCTCTGTCTCCCTCTCTCACTGCCCCTCCACAGACTCGATCTCTCTCTCTCAATAATAAATTAATAACATTTAAAAAATAAACAAATAAACACAGTCCTAGGACAAGGTTATCTCTACGAACATGTGTCAAACAGAAGAGGTGAACTGACTTCTCTTGCCATGTGTTTTTTTCCCTGCCAGAATTGAGTGTAGACACTTAAAAATTTTTTCCTTTTCTATTTCTAAAGAATTCATTTTACACTGCTTGTAGAAACCTAGCATTTTCTATGACAATTTGTTCTTGTTCTATTCCACACAGTAAAGAATTTGATAATTTTTATTATGAGACACCATCTGTTTCCTTTCTGTGAACTTCTTGGCTTCATGGAATTTTTTGTAACCACTTCTACCTGTAATTCTATTTGCCAGGTTTATGGGTACATTTTAATATCACTAATGGGAAACAATTTGTGTATTTAATTTTTTTATTTTTTGAGAGAGAGAGCAGGCGCTTGCGGGTGTGAGCGGGGGAGGGGCAGAAGGAGAGGGAAAGAGAATCTTAAGCAGGCTCTACAACCAGTGCAGAGCCCAAGGTGGGGCTCAATGCCACAACAGACCATGAGATCATGACCGCAGCTGAAATCAAGAGTCAGACCCTTAACCCACTGAGCCACCCAGTCCCCCAATTTGTCATTGCTAAATAATATTAGGACTAGGCTCAGAGAGTCACAAAGAAGTTCATGGTTATGAGGTAACTAATATTACTTCAGCAGATTTGAAATGCAATTGCTTATGGAAGATATTGGGAGCCCAAAGTACAACTTCATCCAGTATGGCTGGCATCCTTAGTTTATCTCACAGGAAAATGGCCAATGGTGGAAATCTGGAGAGAAAGGAACTGAAAAAGGAGTCTCTGGTGCCTGACTAATCCTCGAAGTGTGATGGTCTGGGAATCAAGACACCTATTAAACTGTTTTAAAAGTTCATAATGGAGGCATGATCTTGGGGTTGTAAATTTGTTCGGTGTAGAAATTACTTAAAATATTTTTTTTAATACAAAAAATATTTTTTAAGTTCATAATGAAGTACTTTCAATAGTCTTAAAATTTCTGTTATTTCCCCCAAATCAGGATGCATTGAAGGTGAACATTTTGTTCTAACTTAATTAAACCAATATGTTGAATTAGGCTATTTTATATAACCCAGTCCCTATGAAGAACTTGTTTTGGTGCCAATTATTGAGCATATTGCACCAAACAAGCCAGGAATTTTGATTCCTATTTCTCAGTTCCCTCAAACTTCCTTGTAGTAGAAAGAACATGATTTTAGATTCAAGAGATCTAAGTTTTGACCCCAAGAGAACCTCATTTTTCTCATCTGTTAAGTGGGACTGATAGTACTCTTACATGTGGTAAGATTAAGACAGATCTGTACAACCTGTGGCCCTTAATCACTACTCAATAGATGTTAGTTCTGTCTCTGGCACTGCCTAAAATATCTTAATCCTTCAACAAAGACTGCTGAGCATAGATGGCAAAATGGTTTATGGAAGACAGCCCCTTAGGGCATTGCCCTCCCCCTAGCTAGGATCTCCTCTTTTCCCCACCCGGTCTCAAATTCTTCAGCTGCAGCCTGGCACTATTAGGAATCACTGTGACCACAGCAGAGGCAACTTGGGGATCTCTTGGAGCTCTGAGATGGAGTTGCCACCCCACACTGTGATGGTAGACACACACTGTGGGAAGGAAGTCCATAGATACCAGTTGAGCAAACCCTGGGAAGTTTCCTTGGCTCTCAATGAAGCCTTTAGCAGTGCCTGCAGCCTCTGCCACTACTGATGCCACTGTTACTGAGGCAATAGTCTCCATTGTTGCAGGCAGCCTCCCAGGGTAATTGACAGCGACAGGGGTTAGGAGAGGTAGAAAGGCCAAAGAACAGACATCAAAGGCAATTATCGCAAAACCCAGCTTGCTGTGAATGGGGGCAGTCACTCAGAATCTCATTTTGGAATGAAACTCCCCAGACAGATTAAAAATTTTGATTGTCACCAAAGTAAAAATGAGACCCAGGAGCTTTCTATGAAAAAGATGTTTTGACCCAAAGCAGACCAGCATCTGCTTCCTGAGGTTGGGTGTTTCCTGGTTTGCAAATACACTCCTCCTTCCCAGTACCTCAAAATCTGTTTGATTGCATTTCCTAAGTAGTCACATCTGTTTTCCATTCCACAGCACCGTCATACATTCCTTCCTGCCAGCTTGCAGTGAATAATCATGCAGCACCTACTATGTGCAAAGCATTGCTTCGGATAGCATGAAAATCTGGCCATAGAGGTGGGCAGGGGAGCACATTAATGCAAACCAGAGATCTTACAATAATTATCACCCTATTGATTATTTTTGTCAGTACTGGCTCCAGGCCATCAGGAAAAATTCCTCTCCAGTTGGCCATAAAATCTGATAGAGCCAATGTTTTTGATGGTCCCAGAGAATTAAGCTTCCCATATTTTTCTTGTTCTTAATATTGGGAAATAGATCCCAAATTCAAATGGTCTCTCTCTGTTTTTTTGTTTTTTTGTTTTTTTAAGTAGGCTGCATGTGCAATGTGGGGCTTGAACTTATAACCCTGAGATCAAGAGTCCCATGCTCTACTCTCTGACCAAGCCAGGCACCCTTCTCTTTTTTTCAAGTATTTTTTACACTTATATCTTAGTGTGTATACTTCTCAACTTTTATTATTATTATTATTATTTATGTATTTTTTTGGTAATATACCTACATATCCCTAAAATTGAGATCCCTATACCTTATTATTTTACAATTCCCATTTTTTATTTAATAATATAAAGATGTTTACATATCAATACCCAAATTTTTTTTAAGTTTTTTTGTTTTGTTTTGGTTTTTTAGTAAGTTCCACACCCAACATGGGGCCCAACTCACAACCCTGAGATCAAGAGTCACATGCTCCTCTGACGGAGCCAGCCAGGTGCCCCCCCCCACCCCCATTTGTCTTTTCCTTCTTACTACACATTAACAGCTAAAATTAAACATTCCTGGGTGCCTGGGAGGCTCACTTGGTTAAATGTCTGACTTCAGTTCAGGTCATGATCTCACCGTCTGTGAGTTTGAATCCCGCATTGGGCTCTGTGCTGACAGCTCAGAGCCTGGAGCCTGCTTCAGATTCTGTGTCTCCTTCCCACTCATGCTCTGTCTCTCTTTCAAAATAAAGGAAAAAAAATTTAAATTTTAAGTTAAACATTTTATTATTATTACTTATCCATCCTCTATTTATTTCTGTTGACTGTCATGTTCTCACACCAAAATGCAACCTCCAGACTGCAGAGAACTTGTCTGCTGTGTTCCGTACCTGAAACAATGCCAGGTACATATAGGAGGAACTTCATAGATATTTGATAAACAAATGATTAAATGAATAACAAAAACATTTTACTTTAAAATTTAAGATGTAACTACTATTTTATTAAATTTTTATTATTTTACTTTTCTGGATTTCTAATTTACTCCATTTAAAAATAATCACGGCAATCACTAAATTGTACACCTGAAACTAATATTACACTGTATGATAACTATCTGGAATTAATTAATTAATTAACAAATTTTTAATGTTTATTTTTGAGAAAGAGAGGGAAACAGAATGTGAGAGGCGGAGGGGCAGAGAGAGAGGGAGACTCAGAATCTGAAGCAGGCTCCAGGCTCCAAGCTGTCAGCACAGAGCCTCACACGGGGCTCAGACTCACAGACCGTGAGATCGTGACCTGAGCTGAAGTCGGATGCTTAACCAATTGAGTCACCCAGGCGCCCCAATTTATTTTTAAAGATTTTTATTTTTAAGTAATCTCTACACTCAACATGGGGCTTGAACTCACAACTCTGAGATCAAGAGTTGCATGCTCCATTGACTGAGGCAGCCAGGCATCCCTGACTGGAATTTAAATAAAAACTTAAAAAAAAAAAAAAATCATTGAACATTCACTCTTAAAAGCATAAAAAACTTTAAGTAGTAATATAAAATTTGGGGAAATGTTTCTTTTAATATTTGGGGAAAATGGCTTAAAGAAAGGCCTGAACTAATTCTAAATATAATTTTGGAAAAATAGGGAATTTGATTTTAAATAACCTGTTTGAAAAAGTTAACCAGAATAAACTGAAATCTGATATATTCTTTACAAGAAGTCATGATAAATCTTTCCATGATTGAAATTCAAGGAACATTGAATCCCCGAAATGACCAGAAGAATTGCTGACAGAAGCATGGACAGATGAAAAATTTTAAATATCATAATTATATGCTCCATTATATATTCACTCACTCCTACTGAGCTTGTCTGAAAACATGCACTTCTTTATGCCTGGCTCACAATTCTTCTTTGAGCATGGATACTTATGAAGCATGGAACTTGCAGGCTGCAAGGGGCTAAAGTTGTTGCTTCTTAAGAATGTGTTTATAGATCTCTCTGAATGAGAAACAGAGAATAGTATTCTTCTTTTGTTCCTCTCATGGAACAAATGAAGCTCAGAGTACATGCAAAAATCAGAGGGAAAATGAGACTCAACTATGATAATAAAAACTCTGGATTCTTCTGTTTGTTGATCATGATTAAAGATATCTGTGCATGGCTTTGCCAAACAAAACAAAAACAAGAAAAAAGCCCTGTAGAGATAAGAAATTTCCCCTTCATATTAACAATGTTTATTATGAGCATTCTCAAGGTGCTATGGGAAATTCGAAGATGTCTATGACAGGACTGCAATCCTGGGCCTCACTGTCTTTATAATCTTAGAGAAGATAAATCCAAAAGCCAGGCCCAGTATAAAATGAAAATGTGGGTTCCCTTCTTAAAAATTTTTTAGGAGTTTCAAGAAAGTGACAACAGAGCATTAAATCAAACACAGAGCCTTTCTAATTGCAGGGCCCTGCATATATTATACACCCATGAAGCTGTCCCGTAAGAAAACAACAAACCATTAAGACCAAAGAGAATGAAATAAACACTAGAGAATACACCAGGTGCTGAGTAAATAAAAAAAAAAGGAAGAAGCCATTAGGTATTCTTGCTACAAGAAAGGGGCTAAAAGATTATACACAAAAGTGTCAATACTACCTCCAAGGGCTGTGGCTGTAGGGCTGAGGAGGGTAGGGAATTGTTACAGGGAGATTTTCTTATTTGGTCTCTGTACTTCTGTATTGTTTGGATCTTTTACAATGAGTTTGTATTTATGTATTTGTAATTTAAATAACTGATTTACCAAAACACCTAAGCTATAGCTTATGGTTTCTTAATGCTTATCTCAGGAGTCAGGAGGGAGACAAATCTCACTATTCTCTATTCCTGCACTAAGCCAAAACAATACAAAATTGTGGCTTCAAACAATAATAAACACTCACTAGTTCAGATAATTTCAGAAATTTGTGAGCACCTTAGCTGGGCACTTCTGGATCAGTGTCTTTCATGAAGTTGTGGTCAAGATGCACCTGGGGCTTCAGTCTCATCCAAAGGATTGGTGGGGCTAAAGGATCTGCTTGGAAGATGGCCCACTCACATGACTGGCACACTTGGCACTGGCTTTTGGCAGAGGCCTTGGTTCCTCATCATGTGGACCTCTCTGTAGGACTCAGATGTCCTTATGACATGGAAATCGACTTCCCCCAAAGCAAGTGACCCAAGACAGCAAGTCAAAAGTTGAAATGTCTTTTATGACCTAGAACAGGAGTCGGCAAGCTACAAGTGGCCAACAAAGCCAGCTGCCACTTGTTTTTATAAACAAGTTTATTAGAACACAGATATACTCATTTATTTACTTATTGGTTGCTTTAATGCTACAGTGAGAGTTGAGTAGTTACAGTAGAAACCATATAGCCTGCAAAGCTTTAAATATTGACTATCTGGGGGCGCCTGGGTGGCTTGGTTGGTTAAGCGTCCGACTTCGGCTCAGGTCATGATCTCACGGTCCGTGAGTTCGAGCCCCGCGTCGGGCTCTGTGCTGATGGCCCAGAGCCTGGAGCCTGTTTCAGATTCTGTGTTTCCCTCTCTCTCTGCCCCTCCCCTGTTCATGCTCTGTCTCTCTCTGTCTCAAAAATAAATAAACGTTTAAAAAAAATAAAAATAAAAATAAATATTGACTATCTGGCCTTTTGCAGAAAAGTTTGCTAACCCCTGGTGTAGGCTTGTTAAGTCACACACCATTACTTTCATGGTATTCTACTGATTACAGAGATAAACCCTGACACAGTGTGGGAGGGGGCTACCCAGAGTATGTATACCAGGAGGTGGGCATCACTGGGGACCACCCTGGAGGGTAGCCTCCCTCCAAGGGACTCTCTGAGATCCCTATCATTGCCCTTACCCCCTCAAGATGGTAACTGTCTGTGGGTCAGCCTCTCCCACTATAATACTAAAGCACCTGGAGGCCTGGGCTGTGCGCTCTTCTACCTTTGCAGTCCAGTGTTAGCACGGCAGCAGCTTTCAGCACAATAGTTGCAAGAGCTCAAGAATGTTTGGGTTCTGCCTGCATGTAAACTGGGAGTGGCAGGAAAGCTTGACTTCACTGGGCAAGGGACTTTTTTTTTTTTAATGTTTATTTACTTTTGTGAGAGAGAGACCAAGCAGGGGAGGGGCAGAAAGAAGGGGAGACAGAAGTTCTGAAGCAGGCTCTGTGCTGACAGCAGAGAGCCCAATGTTGCGTTCAAACTCATGAACCGGTGAGGTCATGACCTGAGCCAAAATCAAGAGTTGGACGCTTAACGAACTAAGCCACCCAGGTGTGTGTTTCTTTCTTTCTTTCTTTCTTTCTTTCTTTCTTTCTTTCTTTCTTTCTTTCTTTCTTTCTTTCTTTCTTTCTTTCTTTCTTTCTCTAAATGTTTATTTATGGGCAAGGGGCTTTTGAATAAATCTTGAAGGATGGGTTTGATTTGATTAAGTAGAGAAAACAAGGCAAAAGAAGGGAAGACAGATAAATAGAAGATTGAAAAATAATAGCAGTACAGCTGTTGATTATTTGTCTGCTGAATTATCATAATCTGCTCTTCTTAAAAGTCTGTGCATTAGTCAAGATCTTTTTGGCTGCAAATGGCAGAAGCCCAGCCGGAGGAGATACAGTGGTACAAATAGGTCTCAGGGCTGTCCTGGAGCCAGACTATAATGTCAGAGGAATCCCTTTCTCCATATTTTCCATGTACCTCTGTGTATGGGCTATGTGGCCTCTGGTTTGGTATTGTAATGGAAGAGGCTGACCCAAGAAAGGACTCTTTCTCTAAGGCTGAATAGAGAAATTCTAGGAAATGATTCTGGATTGAGTCACAGGCCCACCATCACAGTGGTGGTTGAGAGTTTGCAAAGGATGGGGTACTTGAATTGGAGGTGCCAACAGAACACCTGACTTGAGTCAGAGGAGTTGTATTTCCCTAAAAGAACCAGATTGCTATCACTAATGCAAGAGAAGAATATTGGGTGGACAATGGTAATGTCTATTTTAACAGTAGCTTCCATATCTTTCTTGACCTTAATGCCCAGAAAGAAAATGAATTTTATCATTAGGACCTGCTACATGTATACAGTACTTTGGGTTCCCTGAGAGGCAGATTCTGGATGGAGAACTGCATACAACTCATTTATTGGGGAGTACTCTGGGATCAGCACCTGTGAAAGAACAAGGGTTGTAGGATTGGACAGAGGGATAAGTTGAGTTGTGATGCTCTTGCAACCTAAGTGAAGCTTCATTTGCTTCTATAGAGAGTTCTGAAGTTGGCTCATCAGTGATGTCCCAAGTTGTGGCAAGAATAGGGTGACCAACCATTCTACTTTGTCTAGGACTGAGTGGTCTCCCAGGATGCAGGACTTTCAGTTTTAAAGCTAGGAAAGTTCCAAGCAAACCAGGATAAGTTGGTACCTCTAGGAGAGCCAGACCTTTGTACCCACTTTCCAAATCAACCAGCCATTGGAAGTGGGCTTTCCCTGGGGAGGGATCTTAACCCTAGATGACTTACTTCCCTCAGACCAAGGGCAATTTCTGGGGAGAGACTCATTTTGAGCATTCAGTCAGCAGTAGGCAACATTCCTGGCAGCTGGGGAGTGTGTGTCTCAATCCTGTAGGGGGTGATCAGGGTAGTATACCACAGTATCTACTACAATACATAAAAATAAATAAATGTTTCAGGAAAAAATACCTACTTTTGCTATGTATAATGTACTCTGATATTTTCTATTCTGTTCCATCTGAAAAAATATACCGACCCTCTGAACAGACACTTCACAAAAGACGTTCAAATAGCCAACAAACAGTTGAAAAGGTGCTTAACTTCATTAGTCATCAGAGAAATGTAAATTTAAACCACAATGCAATACCACTGTACTCCCAGTCAAATGGCTAAACTGAGAAAAACAATGCCAATTGTTAGCACGGATATGGAGTAACTGGAACTTTCATACAGCATTTATGGAAGTATAAATTGGCACAAGGTAAAAAAAAGAACTATTTAGCATTGTCTACTAAAGCTAACCATACATATATATTTTGACTTAGTAATTGCACTCCAAGGCATATACTCAAAAGAAATGTACATATGGCCATGAAAAATCTCTAGGAATGGTCATAGCAGCTAGGGCAGATTGTGTATTCCAAAATGGCTGCAACAGTCTCCCATCTCATATGCTTTCCTATAATGTAACCTAGAGACTCTTCCCTAGGCTGAGGTAGGTTCTGTGTTTCTGCCCTTTGAAACTAAGCAAGCTTGTGACTCACTTGTAACAAATAAAATGGTGTAGAAATAATGCTGTGTTAAGTCAAATGCAAAGTCAAGTCAGTGGAGGGTAGTAGAATATACCACCCCAAAATATGCCATTTGGGCATTAGGATCGTTTTGAGCCGAATTCAATTGAGAAAAAATAGATATAAGGAAAGCTCTCTGCCTTCCCTCTGTGTGCTTAAATGCAGGACATAGTTCGTGAAGGTGTCTCCCCTCTTCTTTCTACCAGGAAGGACAGAAGGTAATCACCAGAGACAACTGTAGAACTTATCAGCCCAGAGATGGCAATAGAGGTATCTATATAACAAACCATGCTAGGGGGGCCTGGGTGGCTTAGTCACCCAGTTGAGCATCTGACTATTGATTTTGGATCAGGCCATAATATCATGGTTCATGAGATTGAGCCCTGAGTCAGGCTTTGCGCTGATAGCATGGAACCTGCTTGGGATTCTCTCTCTGTTTCTGTCTCTGTCTCTCTCTCACTCTGCCCCTCCCCACCTTGCCTGTGCTTTCTCTCTCTCTCTCAAAAAAAAAAAAAATTAAATAAATAAATAAATAAAAACCTTGCTAGGGGCGCCTGGGTGACTCAGTCGATTAATCGTCTGACTGCGGCTCAGGTCATCATCTCACGGTTTGTGAGTTCGAGCCCTGCGTTGGGCTCTGTGCTGGCAGCTCAGAGCCGGGAGCCTGCTTCTGAGTCTCCCTCTCTCTCTGCCCTCCCCCACTGTGCTCTGTCTCCCTCTGTCTCTCAAAAATAAATAAACATTAAAAAAAAATTTAAAAGAAACTTGCTAACCCAAGCCTTACCTCCCATTAGTTCTCCCATATATTTCCCTTCCCACAATTTGTCATCCTAAAAACTTGAAGTCCCTTTCATCTGCTTTGTCATTTCTCTAAAACTTTATTATTCTTTTGTTAAGAATAACACCTTTTGTCAAGAATAACCACCCTTTGTGTTAACTCATCACTGAGTGTTCCCGTGTGTGTGTGTAATGCACATATTAATAAACTGTTTTTCTCACGTTAAGCTGGTTTTCTGTCAATCTAATTTACAAGACCCCAGCCAATCAACTAAGATGGGTGGAGGGAGACCATTTCACGTCTCCTATCAGAAAAATCCATGCAGTTTCTACCTTGCTCTTGGGGACCCTCATGCTTGGAACTGAGCTACCTTGTAAGAAATCCAACTGTCCTGAGGCTACCATGCTATAAGGAAGCCCATCAACCAGAAGAATCCACATATAGGTGACATAATTGACCTACTTAGTCCTAAGAGTCTTCCCAGCCCAGGCGCCAGACACGTGCCAGTGCTCCTGTCAATTCACCTCCAACCACTGAGTCTTTTCACCCAGAGCCCCATACCTCCCTGGAGCAGAGATAAGCCATCCCCACAGTGCCCCTTCCAAATCCCTGATTCACAGAATCTGTGAGCATGATAAATGCCCCCCCCCTTTTTTTTAATGTTTATTTATTTTTGAGACAGAGAGAGACAGAGGATGAGAAGGAGAGGGCCAGAGAGAGAGGGAGACACAGAATCTGAATCCAGGCTCCGAGCTGTCAGCACAGAGCACAACGCGGGGCTCGAGCTCACGAACTGTGAGATCATGACCTGAGCTGAAGTCGGACGCTCAACCAACTGAGCCACCCAGGTGCCCTGATAAATGGCCATTTTTTTATACTACTATCTTTAATGGCCCAAACTTGAAAACAACCCAAATGTCTATTAAGAGTAGAATGGATAAATTGCAGTATATTCATATAGTAGAATATTCTAGGGCAATGAGAACTATTGATACACACAACAACACTGATGAATTTCATAAATATAATGTTGAGCAAAAGAAGTCAAATACAAAAGAATTACATACCATATGATTTTATCTGTATGAAACTTCAAAAAGGCAAAACTTGGGCCAACTGGCTGGCTCAGTCAGTAGAGCATGTGACTCTTGATCTTGGAGTTGTGAGTTCAGTCCCATGTTGGGCGTGGAGATTACTTAAAAATAAAAATTTATTTTTTAAGGCAAAACTATAGCTAGTGTAGAAATCAGGCTACTGGTTAGTTTTGGAGGGAAGTAGCGGCTAGGAAGGCAGAAGAGGAGTGTTTCTGAGATGTTAGCGATATTCTATTTTTTCAGGTCAGGCTGGCTACATGGTGTGCCTATTTTATAAAATTTTATAAATTTTATAAAAATTTATTGGGCTCTATACTTTTGATGTGTGCACTTTTATGCTTATAGGTTATACTTCAATAAAAATTTTAAAAGATTCTGGCCATAGCCTACAAATTGATTTCCCAACCCACAAACAGAGTACAACTCACAGTTCTACGTAAATGGTGCCCTTTGGAAGCTGTATGGGATAGTGGCCGATGGTGATCTTTCCTCAGACAGCCAAATGGGTATCTCAGGTTCATAAATAAACATCCCCAACACAAAGCCTCCTGCCTATCAGAGCCAACTGCTGGCTGTTCCTGACTACAAAGGCTGTGGGGAATATTATCCTTTCCCTTCAGATGAGGATTGAATTGGAGTGCGACCCTAAAGAAGACAGAAATATCTTGGCGTTTTAAGAACATGGACTTGGGAATTTGATAGATAGTCTTTGAATGGCATGCTGTAAGTTAATTTAACCTTAAATATATTTCATTTTTCGGGGTTGCCTGGGTGGTTCAGTCAGTTAAGCATCCAACTCTTGATTTCGACTCAGGTCATGATCTCTCAATGCATGGGATTGAGCCCTTCGTCAGGTTCTGCACTGACATTGTGGAGCCTGCTTGGGATTCTCTTTCTGCCCCTCCTGTGTACATGCATGCTCTCTTTCTCTATCTCAAAAATAAATAAACTTTAAAAGTACATACATTTTTCTTTTCTTTTCTTTTCTTTTTTAGCAAGCTCTAGGCCCAACATGGTGTTTGAATTCATGACCCTGAGATCAAGAGTCACATGCTCTAACGGCTAAGCTAACGAGTCTCCACCTTAAAAATATTTCTTTGGCACTCTGTGCTAGCATTTTACATTTACAGTCTCATCTATTATCAGAACAAGCCTATGAAGTAACTTAGTTGCTAGGATTCTCCCCATTTTGAAAGATGAGGCAATTTAGGACTGGAGAGTTAAATAACCTGTTGGAGTTCCCACAGTTAAGTTAATTTAGATGAGTTAGAAATGTCTAAGGATGGAGCCTGACATATTACTATATTTTCTGAGTTGCCTGAATATATGGGCAAAAAATTGAAGGACTGTGAAGTATGAAACTAGTCAACCAAGAGTGGAAGAAAGGGCTTACCAAAGATGCTGAAGATTCTTGGTCAAGGGCAACATCAGGTTAGAAACACATGAATCTGGGGTTTGAGTTTCATCTCCCTTTGATTCATCTTTGACTAAGTTGAGTCATTTCACTGTTTCTTTTTGTACTGTTTTTATGTCTTGTTCCCTTCTACAAATCACTGCTTTTAAAGAAATGATTAAGATCTTTGTGTCTTTGGATCTTTGTATGATTAGCTTCTTTGTATCATTCACATCACTGCTCAGTTCCACCTCCTCAAAAGGCCTTTCCTAACCTTGTCTAAAAGATCCTCCTGGCCACTGTCTCACTTGTTTTATTATTCTTTAGTCTTTTTTTTTTTCTAGGCAATTATCAATGCTTGTAAACATATTATTTACTTGTTTATTGCCTGTCTCCTCCTATAAAACTTTTTTAATGTTTATTTATTTTTGAGAGAGAGAGGCATAGCATGAGCAGGGGAGGGGTAGAGAGAGAGGGAGACACAGAATCCGAAGCAGGCTCCGGGCCCTGAGCTGTCAGCACAGAGCCTGATGCAGGGCTCAAACCTATGGACTGTGAGACCATGACCTGATCCGAAGTCGGACGCTTAACTGACGGAGCTACCCAGGCACCCCTATCTCCTCCATTATAGTGTGAGCTTCACAAGGGCAAAAAATTGTTTGATTTGTTTACTCAACATCCCCAGTGTCTAGAATAGAGCCTAGAAGGAGTGTACTGGATGCACACTGGGTAAGGAAAAATGGAAAGTAGGAAGGAGGGAAGGAGGAAGGAAGGAAGGAAGGAAGGAAGGAAGGAAGGAAGGAAGGAAGGAAGGAAGGAAGAGAAGGAAGGAGAGGAGACTGGTATAAAGACATTTGAGGACTTTGAGATGACATTTTGTGTTTAAGACTATATTGGCAATACTAGCTGCTGTAAGAGATAAATCCCTTAAAATCTCACTGGTTTAATACAAAAAAGCTTATTTCTTACCCATAAAATAGTCTAATGAAGATGTTCTTGGTTGCATGGTTCTTCTCTAAGTAGTGATTCAGGGATTCACGTTCCTTCCGTATTAAAAATGTGGCTTCCAAGATTGCCTTGGGAGTCATCTCCATTCCTGTCAGCTGGGAGGGTTCAAGGGCATGGAGGGTGATGCATGGGAGTTTTAACGGGCCAGGCCTGGAAGTGCTCCATATAACTTTTGACCACATTCCACTTGGTGTACTTAACTGTAAGGGAGGCTGGGAAAGACAGTCTAGCTGCATGCCTAGTATGAGAAGGAAACAGGTCTGATGAACAGCTAGCCTATCTTGCTGCTGTGGTTAAATAACTTGGTCCCTGTTAAATATCTGGAAATAAAGAGTTTAGAGTAAAATAATTCACTACTGTATATTTGCATTTATAAAATCTGCAAACCATTTGTTTCAGAGAATTTCCAAAGTCTCCATCTATGGTAAAACCATTCCCTATTCTTGAGAGGTTTTCTATTCCTCAGGGAGAGGAAAGAGAGGAGAAACTTGAACTTGACTTTTGTAAAAACTCCATTTGTATCTAAATTGCTTTACAAGATTGTGAAATGTTTAAATATAAGCTATAGTTTTGACTTGATTACAAAATCTGGCACATTTGCCCCCAAAGGTGTGGATTTTCTTTTTTTCTTTTAATTTTTTTTTCAACGTTTTTTATTTATTTTTGGGACAGAGAGAGACAGAGCATGAACGGGGGAGGGGCAGAGAGAGAGGGAGACACAGAATCGGAAACAGGCTCCAGGCTCCGAGCCATCAGCCCAGAGCCTGACGCGGGGCTCGAACTCACGGACCGCGAGATCGTGACCTGGCTGAAGTCGGACGCCTAACCGACTGCGCCACCCAGGCGCCCCAGGTGTGGATTTTCTAACAGTGTACCTGTCAATACTGAAAAATACATTTCCTAAGGCTTGAAATCTTACCACCTAGAAAGGAACGGATATTTTTTTAATTTCCAAATTCTAATTTAGGCCCAGGTGAAGTCTGGTGTTTCCACTGATTCCCTTACTATAATGTTTCTTTTTTAACTTAATGCTTGCAAGACTATAAGCTCTGAAAGAATGAGTTTCAAGCCATTGGTCAGAGGGGTAGAAAGGGGATAATAGGAAAGAAATAAACATCCACACTTTTTGTCAAGACTGTGCTAGGCACTGTGCCCATGCACTTGACTTCCATTAATCCTCACACTGACCCTACAAAGAAGGTAGTGGGATCCCATATTTATTGGTGAGGACCCTGTGTCTCTGGGAGGCTAACTCACTCACTTGTGTTCCCAACACAGCAAGGGACACAGCTTGGATGTGAGCTGAGGTGGGTCTGGCTCCAAAGTCCATACTCTTGACTTGACCAGACTTGGAAACAGAATGAAAATGAAGAACTTAAGAAATGAGCTAGAGATCAACACTGATGAGCCCTGGAATATGATTCCTTAGTCTTCTCTTTGCTGGAAATGATTAACTCCTTTATATCTCTGTTAGCCACTACACTGTAGAAAGACTGAAGTCACCTCTACAGTTAGAGCCTCAGATCCCACTACCAGATTTCTGATGTTTGTAATCACTATTAAAATCACCTTGCAAGGAGTTTTTCCAAAGTAGCTGTCTGTAGGAGCAATCAAGTTCCATTCCTGATTTTGACTGGGAAGTTTTGGCCACCCTGATCACGCCTCCATGGGAAAAATGAAACTGACAGATTAAGGGAGCAATTCCAAGAATAATTTTGGCATTCGATTTAAGACTGGAAAATAATTTTCCTTCTTATTTGGGCAAGGAAAATACCTCAGGGACAGTAAAAGCCTACAGGAGAGGTTTAGCTGAAAGCCCTTTTTCCTCTTCCCCTTTGCCAGGCTCATGTCTGTTAAACAGCTGAACTATTTGCTACCTTCCTGAGTTTGTACTCAGTTGTTTAAAGCAGGCCTGGAAATATGCACATCAGTAAAGTAAAAAATTAAGCCAAATAGCAAGACTTCAGATTGGGACAAACAACAGTCTTTGCAAGTACAAGAATTAAGCTAAAATTCCAGCCTTATCTAGGAGGTAAGTTTTTTGAATCCTAATTATTATATTTTGCAATATTGAATATATGTATCATTTTTGGAAAAGCCACTCCTTTAGAATCTTCTTGGATTGATACTATTTTCAAGTTTCCTTTCTCAGTTATTGCATATAAAGGAACAATTGTGCTAAGACTCATTCCCTGTAAACTGGTACAATCTTCTTGGAATCTTGATGAAGCATACATTGGCAACATATATCAAAATTGCAGCACAAAATTACATACTTTTTGACTCAGAAATACCACATCCAGGAATTTATATTATATACATACTTGCACATGTACTGATATATGAACATGGTTATTCTGCACCATAGTTTATATAAAGGCAAAAAGATGGAAGCAACTGAAATGTCAAGAGGACTAGCTGAGTAAATCACAGTACACATAAACAATGCAATAATATGCAGCCATCAGGATGAAAGAGGAAGCTAATATTTAATGTACTAATATTTAATAATCTCTAGGATATATAGTAAAACCTTGGCTTCTGAGCATAATTCATTCCGGAAACATGCTTATAATCCAGAGCACTTGTATATCAAAGTGGATTTCAAGAACTTTTGGCTCAATTGTGATCATGTGACATTCAGTATCATATACTACTCGTATTGCAAGACATCACTCATTTATCAAGTCAAAATTTATTAGTAATGTTTGCTCGTCTTGTGGAACACTTACAGAACAAGTTACTCATAATCCAAGGTTTTATTGTAGTGTGTTTTTTTTTGGGGGGGGGTTGGGGTTTTTTTGTTTTTAAGGTTTATTTATTTATTTTGAGAGAGAGAGAGAGAGAGAGCAGGAGGGGCAGAGAGAGAAGGAGAGAGAGAGAGACAATCCCAAGCAGGCTCCACACTATCAGTGCAGAGCTGGACAAGGGGCTCAAACTCATGAACTGTGAGATGACCTGAGCTGAAATCAAGAGTAAGCTGCTCAACCCACTGAGCCACCCAGGCACCCCTCTAGGATATATTGTAAATGAAAAAAGCCAAATGTATAACGATGGTGCAAGTATAGGCAAAAGTTAATTTGTATAGGGTGTACATATGTTTTTGCTTTATATGCAGAAACTAGCTCTGGAAGGACACAGAGAAACTTGTAACTTTGGTTATTTGAGAGAACTGGGTAGCTGGTGAAAAAAAGACTTCCTTGTATGCTTTTTGTATCTTTCAAGTTTTGAACTATATCAACAACATGAAAGGATGATGTTTTAATTGAAAAGGCTGAGAATTAAAACACATCACAAAATAAGAATAACTAACAGTTTCTTTAATAATATTTCTTTTTCTTTTAAAAGATAATAAATAACAGAAATTGTGGAGTTATATGTTGCACCATAAGATCTGGACAGTTGAAAGCTCTCTTTACAATAACTTTGTTTGTTTGTTTGTTTTTAGTTTAATTATATTTTTTATCAAAAAATTTTTTTAATGTTTACTTATTTTTGAGAGAGAGAGAGAAACAGAGTATGAGTAGGGGAGGGGCAGAGAGAGAGGGAGACACAGAATCTAAAGCAGGCTCCAGGCTCTGAGCTGTCAGTACAGAGCCCAACATGGGGCTCAAACCCATGAAAAGCAAGATCATGACCTGAGCTGAAGTTGGACACTTAACCACCTGAGGCATCCAGATGTCCTGTTGTGGTTTTTTTTTTTAAGTTTATTTATTTATTTTGAGAGAGACAGAAAATGAGAGTGAGCCAGTGGGGTGGGGGGGGGGGGGGTGGGCAGAAAGAAAGGAAGAGAGAGAGAATCCCAAGCACTGATAGTGCAGAGCCTAAGATAGGGCTTGAACTCACAAACCATGAGATCAAAACCAAGAGTTGGACACTTACCAACTGAGCCACCCAGGTACCCCTACAATAACTTTGAATCAAAGAAAAATCCAACAGAATATCCAAGACTAAACTGCAAACTATATAGAAGACAAATATTATGAAATTTCTAGATATTTTCATGGTTTCAAAGTGTCTCTTCATATATTGTTTATTAGTTGTAAGGAGCACAAGAGTATACAGTGAAGAAACTGGGCAACACCTTGACTGGATGATTGAAATTAATATCATCATAGAGGCAGAAAGATATCTTGTGACAAATAACTTATGGGAATGTAAAACCAGGTTGTAATCAGAAGTAAATCCAAACTGAAGAACTGATCTATATTCTTTTTTTTTTTTTTTAAGTTTATTTACTTACTTTGAGAGGGAGAGACAGAATCCTAAGCAGTTTCTATGCCAACCAGCACAGAGCCCCACACAGGGCTCAAACTCAAGAACTGTGAGATCATGATCTGAGACCAAGCATCCATTGCTCAATGACTAAGCCGCACATGAGGCCCATCTGACCTGTATTCTTTTAAAAATGTCAGTGCTGTGAAACATGGGTTATTTCACATTAAAAGAGACTAAACAGACATGACAACTAAATTCAACTAAATGTCTTCCAATTCAACTAAATGTCTTCCTGGACTGGGTCTTGCACTAACAGGAAAAACAATATTATAAAGAACATTATTGGAACAATTCACAAAATGAGACTATGGATTATAGATTAGATTAAAGTAATGTACCAATAGTTTTGTATGAAATGTTGTCCTTCAGGGGTGCCTGGCTGGCTTAGTAGGTAGAGCATGCAACTCTTGATCTTGGGGTTGTGAGTTCAAGCCCCATGTTGGGTATAGAGATTACATTAAAAAAAGAAAAATCTTAAAAAAATGAAATGTTGTTCTTCAGAAGTACATGTAATTGTAGTAAGAGGTGTAGTAAAGGAGAGTCATATATGCAATTTACTCTCAAATGGTTGATAAAAAATTATGCATAATTATGCATGCATCGATATACATCTATAGAGACAGTGAATTATAAAGCAAATGTGGCAAAATGTCAAAAATTGATAGATTTTTTGTGAATGTACTGATTGCAACTTAATTGTTCACTTTAAAATGGATAATTTTAGGGTTCCTGGGTGGCTCAGTCAGTTAAGGGTCTGACTCTTGATTTTGTTTCAGGTCATGATCTCGTGGTTCATGAGTTCAAGCCCCACACTGAGCTGTATGCTGAGAGCATGGAGCCCGCTTGGGATTCTCTCTCTCTCTCTCTCTCTCTCTCTCTCTCTGTCCCCCCCCCCCCAAACATAATAAACTTTAATAAATAAATAAGTGAAGTAGTTAATTTTATATTATGTGAATTTCACCTCTATGAAAAAAGATTGATGGATTTCAGCAAAGTGTATTAGGGTATCCAGAATTTCTGTGTACTAATCTTGCAATATTTCTATAAATTTGAAATTATAAAAAATAAAGAAGAAGAAGAGGGGTGCCTGGGTGGCTCAGTCAGTTAAGAAGTTAAGCATCCGACTTTGTGTCAGGTCATGATCTCACAGCTTATGAATTCAAGCCCTGTATTGGGCTCTCTGCTGTCAGCACAGACCCTGCTTCGGATCCTCTCTCTGCCTCTCTCTGCCCCTCCCCTGCTTGCACTGTCTCTCTGCCTCTCTCAAAATAAATAAATAAATTTAAAGAAAAAAGTTACAGAATCTCTATGTGTCACTTAGTTTCCAGGAAAATGGACACCCTAATAGGTGGTTCAACAGAGAAGATTTAATTTTGAAATTAAAGCACTTTAGACAGATCTTAAAGGACAGAAAGAAGGAAAGGGACACTGAGGTAACTTCAAGGTAATGCCTGCAGGTAGCAGCTGCCATGCTCTGACAGAGGTCCCACCGAGCTGAGACTCAGGCCTCTGAGGGGGTACAGTGGGGCTGGTTCAGGGAGCATGGGAAAAGAATCTGGAGGATAAAACCAGCTGCTGTTGCTACCACCATAGTAAAAAGGCATTGATGGCTGAAGTTTGAGTTTCCTTCTCCTGCCTTCAAGCCCCCCCTCTAGTATCCCCTACTGGTAGAACCTAAAAGCAGCCAGCTGACACAGAAGGAATACAGCTTGTAGAGTTCCAGCCCCACCTCACAAAGTCCAGCATGGAGGATTCAAAACCACTAGCATGTAAGACTCAAAGTACTTGGAAAAGCAATTCTTTCTGGATTTGGATTTGACAGATAATAGCCTAACAATAGACATGCTCTACGTATCAGAATTCTGAGACGCATATATAAAGCCCACCTTGAAAGAAAAGTCACAGTCTTAAATACAAAGACTAATATAGATTGATTCACGTTATTTAATAATAATGTATATTTATTTAATGTATCTTATTTAATAGAAATAGTATTAGTATTAGCATTTGTAACTTCTATAAACTGACCCCAAACACTAATATAACAAATACTGAACCATTGCTCCTATGGAAAATATAGAGTTAGCTTCCTGTGGCCCTCTGGTCACAATATTTTTGTCAAATAATCAATGCATAACTTTGTTTATGGGTGTTTTGCTTAAAAACAGCTTGTTTATTATATATTGTTAATAGATTAACATTGAAGTCATGCTCAACAGCGCTATAACTCATGTCTAAATAAAGCTAATATAACACATGTAATTTTTCCTTAAGGTACATCACAACATTCTTGCACTTAGGAACATTAGGCAGCACCTCAGCACTTAATGTAAGGGTATAAACAGTGAAATCACAAGCAAATAGATAAACAGCCACACAAAAATGTGGAATAAGAAGGCAGAGTGTCACCTTATTCAACCTCAGATAGGAACAAGAACAACAACCAACTCATTTTTTTTTTTGCCATTCTGCACATGTCTGAGAATGACTTCAAAAGCACCTGAAGACTGACTGTATGTAAGTGTGGTAGGCAATACTGACATAGCTCTAGCGATCCCTAATACCTGTATTCACACCCTTGTGAATTCTCTTCCCCTGGAGCATGGACTAGACCTAATGATTTCCTTCTAATAAATAAAATTCAGCAGTAGTGATGGATTGAAACTTCTGTAAGTAGATTACTATAGGGGAGGAAGAAAATCCTTTGCCTTTTATCCTTCTAAGTCCTCAGCTAGGGCCTTTGTAACAAAAGACATATTAAAAGAGAAAAACAAAATGACATTATTAACATGCATATCTCATATATACATGGGAGAGACTTGGAAAGAGTAACTCAAAGAGGTGGCTTAGAACTCTGACTTATATATATCTTCAACAAAGAACAATAAATCTGTAGAGAAATGACAGGGCAAAGGAAAGTAATTTTACACTTCCAAGGGTGGCAAACTGTGGGAAAGTAAATATATGGGAAACTAATGGCAAATAAAAGCCAGTTAGGGAGTGCCTGGCTGGCTCAGTCCAAAGAGCATGTGACTTGATCTTGGGGTTGTGAATTCAAGCCCCACTTGGATGTAGATGTTACTTAAAAATAAAATCTTAAAAAAAAAAAAAAGAAAAGGCTATTTAGTAAAATTTGTTATGTAGATTCCTCTAGTGTCACCTCCAGGATGCTATGGGTCTAAAATTGTCTCTGGTAATTAACTTTTGTCCTCTCTGGTAGAAAGGGGAGGAGGAATACCTTTTAATATTTATGTCCTACTTTTGGGCAAATGGGGGAGGGCAGGGAGATTTTCTTGTATCTGCTTCTCAATTGTATTCAGCTCAAAATAATTCTTATTTTTGTTTGTTTTAAGTTTATTTATTCATTTTGAAAAAGAGAGTGCATACATGCAAGTGGTGGAGGGGCAGAGAGAGAGGGAGAGAGAGAATCCCAAGCAGGATCTACACTGTCAGTGCAGAGCCTGATGTGGGCCTTGATTTCACAAACTGTGAGATCATGACCTGAGCCAAAATCAAGAATTGGACGCTTAACTCACTGAGCCACCCAGGTGCCCCTCAAAATTATTTTTACAACAAAGAGACCTATTTTGGGGTGACATATCCCTTCATTACAAAATACTGCTACTGTCATCTTACTGGTCCTTTTTATCCCCGGCTGTTCTCTCATGCCTGCTCTGTTGGTGAAGGCCAGCTGTCAAGGAATTAACAGCCAACCTCAGACCAACAGCCAAAGGGGAACTGAGCCACTGAGTGAGTTTGGAAGTCGTTCTATCCCAGTTGAATCTAGGGATGACTGTGTTATTGGCCAATACCTTGAATGCAGCCTCACCATAGATCCTAAAGCAGAGGGCCCAGTAAAGCTGGGATTTTTGACCCACAGAAACTATAAGATAATAAATGTATTCTGTTTTACAGACACATGGGAAGATGCTCAACATCACTAATCTTCAGGGAAATGCAAATCAAAACCACAATGACGTATCACCTTACACCTGTCAGAATGGCTATTATCAAAAAGACAAATAACAAGTGTTGGAGAGGGTATGGAGAAAAGAGAACTCTTGTACACTGTTGGTGGGAATTTAAATTTTTTTAATGTTTATTTTTGAGGGGGAGAGAGAGAGAGAGAGAGAGGCAGAGTGTGAGTGGGGGAGGGGAAAAGAGAGGGAGACACAGAATCTGAAGCAGGCTTCAGGGTCCAAGCTGTCAGCACAGAGCCTGATGCAGGGCTCGAACCCATGAACCATGAGAATATGACCTGAGCCGAAGTTGGACAATTAACCTACTGAGCCACCCAGGTGCCCCACTGTTGGTGGGAATTTAAGTTGGTGCAACCATTATGGAAAACAGTATGGAGTTTCTTCAAAAAATTAAATATAGGACCAGCAATTCCACTTCTGGGTATTTATCCCAAGGAAACTAAAATACTAACTTGAAAAGGTATATGCACCCCCATGTTCACTGTAGCATTATATACAATAGCCAAGACATGGAAACAACTTTAGTGTTCACTGAAGGATGAATGGACAAAGAATATGCAGTATGTAGGGATGCCTGGCTGGCTCAATTGGTAGAACATGAGATTCTCAATCCTGGGGCTGTGAGTTCAAGCCCCACATTAGGCATGCAGCCTACTTTAAAAGAAAGAATATGTGGTATATATAAAAACAATGGATATTACTCAGCCATAAAAAACAATGAAATCTTGCCATTTGTGACAACATAGGTGGACCGAGAGGGTATTATGCTAAGTGAAATGAGTCAGAGAAAGGCAAATACTATATGATTTCATTTATATGTGGAGTCTAAAAAACAAAACACATGAACAAACAAAAAGCAGAAACAGACCCATACATACAGAGAAGAAACAGATGATTGTCAGAGGGAAAGAGGGTATGGGAGGATGGGCAAAAAGGAATGAGGGGAGTAGTAGGTATAGGCTTACAATTATGGAATGAATAAGTCACAGGGATGAAAGGTACAGCAACAATGCGTACAGTCAATGAAATTGTAAGTGTTGTATGGTCACAGATGGAAGCTACACTTGTGGTGAACACAGCATGACATACAGAGTGTCATATCACTATGTTGTACACCTGAGATGAATGTATCATTGTGTGTCAACTATGATTTGATTTTTTTTTAAGTATGTTGTTTTACATCACCAAGTTTTAAGGTAATTTATTAACAATAATTAGTAATAGGCAACTAATACAATAAGAAAAATTAAACAAATTAAGCACTGAGTATAAAAACATTTTTAAAACCAGAATAAACATAAGGAAAGCAAAGATTGGGTGCCTGGGTGGCTCAGTCGGTTAAGCATCCGACTTCGGCTCAGGTCATGATCTCAGGTTTGGGAGTGCGAGTCTCACATCCGACTCTGTGCTGACAGCTCGGAGCCTGTAGCCTGCTTCAGATTCTGTGTCTCCCTCTCTGCCCCTCCCCCTTGAGTGCTCTCTCTGTCTCTCTCTCTCTCTCTCTCTCCTTCAAAAATAAATAAACATTAAAAAAATTAAAAAAAAAAAGGAAAGCAAAGATCAAATCCAAAAATCAACAAGTTAGAGATTTAAAAAATTATAGAACTGAAAAATAAATCCAAGAACCAACTCTTTGAAATGCAGTAAACTACTAACTTACCCAAGAAATAAAAAAGAAGAGGGGCACCTGGGTGGCTTAGCCAGTTAAGCATCCAACTCTTGATTTTGGTTCAGGTCTTGATCTCACAGTAAGATTGAGCCCCATGTCAGGCTCTGCGCTGACAGTGGGGAGCCTGCTTGGGATTCTTTCTCTCCCTCTCTCTCTGCCCCTTCTCTACTTGCACACACATGCACTCACTCTCTCTC
This sequence comes from Neofelis nebulosa, assembly GCF_028018385.1. Taxonomy (NCBI): domain Eukaryota; kingdom Metazoa; phylum Chordata; class Mammalia; order Carnivora; family Felidae; genus Neofelis; species Neofelis nebulosa. The sequence goes on from NC_080784.1 coordinate 161,484,927, forward strand.
TCAAAATAAGCATTAATAAAAATAATAAAAAAGAAGAAAGCATGAATATACAAAATAAAAATGAAGATGGGAAAATAAGCACAGATACAGAAAATTTTTATTTTATTTTTTGTTTATTTTTGAGAGAGAGAAAGAGCAGGGGAGGGGCAGACTGTGGATCTGAAGCGGGCTCTGCAATGACAGCAGGGAGTCTGATGCCACGCTTGAATTACAAACCATGAGATCATGGCCTGAGCTGAAGTCAGACACTTAGCTGACTGAGCCACCCAGGTGGCCCTAGAAAAAGATTGTAAAGGACTTGGTTGAGAGGTCAGTCTACTCTCTGTTGGTACTGTGTCTCTTCAGCTTGAGCAATAGCTCCAATAAAGCCTTGCCTGCCTTTACTGGGCAAAGGAAAGAAGAAAGAAAGAAAAAAGTACTTGATTGGAAAGAAAGAAAGAAAGAAAGAAAGAAAGAAAGAAAGAAAGAAAGAAAGAAAGAAAGAAAGAAAGAAAAGGAAGAAAGAAAGAGAGAGAGAGAAGGAGGGAGGGAGGAAGGAAGAAAGAAAGAAAAGTACTTGATTCAACTTTATAAATTATTAAAATTACTAAAAGAAAATGTTTATTTCATACATGAGTCCCTTCCTTTTCCCTATGGGGAAGTCAAATGATACAAATATAGGCTTTGTGGCTTTATCCTATTCTCTGTAATTGAGGGTGAAATTGGGTGAAAATCTTACAAAGCAGTATTTTTCAATCTGCATGTCACAACCTATCAATGGTTATGAAATCTGTGTAGTGAATCTTGATCAGAATTTTAAAATAACATAGAATATAAAAATCAGAGTGGAATACATGTTATTAATAAAATATAATAAGGATAAGTGTTGTTTTCATAAAACTTGTACTTCAGATACGTGTGTGTGAATGTGTACACATTAGTTGTGGTATAAAAGTGTATTTTGTACTCTTTGTCCAAGTCAAAAGCATTTGAGATTCACTAGTGCAGGTCTCGGGGTATGTGGAAAGTGATTACATACACAAAGATAACTCCCTAGAGTATCTTTAATTGGGAGCCCCAACACAGAAACAGGATGGTACAACTTTTATCCATTAAAATGTACGCCACAATCTTATAGGTTTCAAACTGACTCATTTTTTCCAGGGGTTAACTTTGCTTTCTCTACCTGCTGTATAGTATCATTGGCGATTTCCATCTGTTCCAATGATCTTGTATTTCATGGCAACTGTTAGACTTCTTCAGTTTTATCCATTTTAAAATTATGGGTGCATGTTTTTTATATCGAGAATTTGTTCATTTCTTGCTACATGGTGGATTCCTGAATTTTATGTTATTTTTCCTTTAGTTTTAAGTTATATATATGTTTTCCATATGGAATCTATCTGCCAAACATATGGAAAAACAAAATAAAAACACTGAAGATCAAGCCATTTCACCAGCCCTTTGGGTTGCCCTTACCTCCTAACTTAACTCCTTCTTCCTGCTCTTCTCTGCTTTCCTCCTAAATATTGCATTGAGAAGGCATATTGGCATTCCTCTCTCTCAGCCTTCACTCTGGGGGAAGGGCTGCCATGGTATAAATAGACCAATGGAAAGGCCTATGTATCAGGGAACCGAACACTGGCTAACAGCCGACAAAGACCTGAGCTCTGACAACAGCCACACAACTGAGCTTGGAAGTGGATCCTCCCCTAGTTGAGCCTTGAGACGACTGAGATCTGTCCTGGCTGACAACATAATTGCTTCCTTGTGAGAGACCCTGAGCCAAAACGAAGGACCCAGCAAAGATGTATCTGGATTCTTGACCCACAGAAACTGTGAGATAATGTTTGCTGTCTTAAGTTGGTATGATTTGGGGTAATTTGTCACACAACAAAGGGGCAAGTCACCCATTGTTTGAGCTTTGGTTGGAGATGTGGCTCAGCCTCTATCAGAGGTGTTGAAAGGAGCCAGGTATGGTTTGTCCTCAATTCCTGATGAATTTGGGCACATGTGAGCACATGACCCAGGCACCCTATCCAGGAAGGGCCTAGGATTTAGCGACCTAAATCCCTAAAGAAGTAGGGATGGCTGAGGAATGATTCTTTACAATGCCCTCCCCTCACCCCCAGCTACACCAAGTGTTCCACAGCAGAGATACCAATGCCAACTTCCTAGCAAGACTGTTCCTTCAGAGGACTCTGGCCCTCAATTTCCCTTATCTTTAAAATGGAGATAACAACAGTTCCTTTAATGTAGGTTTTCTGTGAAGATTACATGAATCCAAATGAAGTGCTTAGGTCATCATACTGGCATACAGTAAGTGCAATTTTATTTTATTTTATTAAAAAAAATTTTTTTTAATGTTTAATTAGTTTTGAAGGAGAGAGAGACGGAGAGTGAGCGGGGGAGGGGCAGAGAGAGGGAGACACAGAATCCTAAGCAGGCTCCAGGCTCTGAGCTGTCTACACAGAGCCAGATGTGAGACTCGCACTCACAAACCGTGAGATCATGACCTGAGCCGAGGTCAGACGCTTAACTGACTGAGCCACCCAGGGGCCCCTAGTAAGTGCTATTTTAATGTTGACTTTTATTATTATTTTATACGTGAGGAAATTAAGGCCCAGAACAATAATTTGCCAGGATTGGAACTCATACTGAACAAGTGGAAGGGGATATAAGAAAATGGGAGCTCCTTACCCCTTTGCTTTTAGGAAACTTGTAGAAAGATGCTCTAAAATTGAGAGTTGCTGACACTGAAGACAGAGAATCAATGGGAGAGTTTTGAGTAACAATGTGGAGTCATGCTTTACCACTCCCAAGGCATTTGGTCTCCCCTGCATGGGAGAGAGTTCAGATTCCCAGTGTAGTTTGCTTCTTCAGGGTTGAGCTGCTAAGAAACCTCGAATTGAGTAGTGGGATCAGGGCAGCTCCACGTTTTCCCTGTGGGCTATCTCAAATAGTTAACACTTCCTGAGAGCTTACTGTGTGACTGGCACTAGTCTACCACATGCTTTTTTTTTTTTTTTTTTTTGCATTAACTTATCCCAGAAACCTTATGGGGTAGTTACTATCTCCATTTTACAGATGAGGGAACCAAAGCACAGAGAAGTTAAGTAACTTACCCAAGGTCACACAGCTAGTGAATAGCAGAACTTTGAATTTGGGCAGTTTAGCCCCAGATTATGCTCCTAACCACTGTGTTTCCCTGCCTCTCAGGTGAAGTGGTTCAGTCCTCCCAACCTCTAAGCAGTCTCGTGCAAGCGCTCAGCAACTACCTCATGTGCTGGTCACTATGGTCGGCTGAGTGCTGGTGCCCAAAGATACCCAAATCCTAATGTCCAGAACCTGTGAATGTTACCTTGTATGGCAAAAAAGATTTTACAGATGTGATTAAACAGAGATTATCCCAGATTATTCAGGCAGGCACTAACTGTAATCACAAGTACCCTTATGACAGGGAGCCAGAGGGGATTTGAGTATAAAAGAGCAAGTAGGAGACCTGAGGGTGGAAGCAAGAGGTTGGAGTGATTCAAGGAAGGAGTCAGGAGTTAAGGATGAAGGCAGCCTCGAGAAATGAGAAAGGGCAAGAAAATGGATTCTGTCATACAGCACCAAAAAGAGCCACTCTGCCTGCAGCTTGCCTTTAGCTCAGGAAAACTGATTTCAGACTTCTGACTTCAGGAAGTGTAAGAAGGGGCACCATAATGGCTCAGTCAGTTAAGCATCCGACTTTGGCTCAGGTCATGGTCTCATGGTTGGTGAGTTCAAGTCTGGCATTGGGGCTCGCTTCAGATCTTCTGTCTGTCTCTCTTTCAGCCCCTCCCCCACTCGAGGTCTTCTCTCTCTTCCTCCCTCTCTCTCTCTCTCAAAAATAAACATTAGGGGCGCCTGGGTGGCTCAGTCGGTTAAGCGTCCGACTTCAGCTCAGGTCACGATCTCACGGTCTGTGAGTTCGAGCCCCCTGTCCGGCTCTGGGCTGATGGCTCAGAGCCTGGAGCCTGCTTCCAATTCTGTGTCTCCCTCTCTCTCTGCCCCTGCCTCGTTCATGCTCTGTGTCTCTCTGTCTCAAAAATAAATAAACGTTAAAAAAAATAAATAAATAAAATAAACATTAAAAAAAAAGAAGCACCATATTGCAGAGATGCTGAACCAAAAAAAAAAAAAGTGTAAGAAAACAAATTTGTGCTTTTTTTAAGCCATTAAATTTGTGGTCATTTGTTACAGCAGCAATAGGAAACCAATACGGTCACCAACTTCAAGGGTGCCTCATTTCTGGGGTCACGGCATTAGGGCAGGGATTACAGGCAATTCTACCCCCATCGTCCCTGCCCCCCATCAGTCATCTGTCACATCATATGCCAGCAGCTTCCATTCCTTCATTCACATATTTACTGAGTGCCTCTTAGGGTCTAGGCACTACTAGAAGTCCTGGGCTTATAATCAGCAGTAAACAAGACAAAAATGTTACCTCACAGCTTCCATTCCAATGGAAGAGAGAGACCAAACACACACAAATGAAAAAATAATTCTCTGAAGACAATTTGTTTAGCTTAGGCCTCAGTCATCACTCACCTGGGAAACTTCACCTGCCTTTTCATGAAAGACATCCTTGTCCAGTTTCTTTGTGAGCCAGACCCTGTGTGAGGCTCCTTCACTCTTGGGCCCCCTCACCCTAACCAATGCATTTACCACACCAGAGTTCTTTCCTTTTTTAAAAATTTTTAAAAGTAATCTCCACGCCCAACATGGGGCTTGAACCCATCACCCCGAAACCAAGAGTTGTGTGCTCCACCACCTGAGCCAGCCAGGTGCCCCCAGTGTTATTTCTTCAATGGCCCATCATCTCTGAGGGATCAAGACCAAATTCCTTAGCATAGCTCAAAAGATCCTTCTGGCTTTGGTTCCTGCTCCCCACTCAGCCTCATCCCACCCTTCCCTTGCTCTGCCTGACCTTGCCCTCCAGTTCAGCTGACCCGCTGGTGTTTTTTAACAAGGCCAGGACCCTTCTCTAGGCCTTTGTCGGCCTACTCACCTGCCTAGGATGCCCTTCCCCATTCCTCTTATGGAAAGCCTTACCAGGACCCCCAAGTCTGGGTTGGTTTTCCAAGGTTGGTCTCCTCCTTGGGGAATGGGACTGCCCACTTCATTTGTCTTGGAATTGTTAGTGTGCTGTACAAAACCTCCAGGCACACAAGAAGCCCTCATAAACATTTCCTGAATGAACGAGTGTAAGTGAAGAGGTTTCGCACATCTAACCCTAGGAGTGAAGAGAAAGAAGTCATTCATGAGAGCTAGGTGTGCCTTTCAGAGAATGTGAAATTTCAGACATGCGTCGTGGAAGGGCCAAGGCTTGGCAGGGCTTCTCCAGGCTGGCAAGCTGGAGCGGGTTTTGGGAGACCAAGCTGAGCTTAGAAGGTTGGGGAGGAGGCTGAGGGGAGGAAGCTTATTAGTCATGGCTGCAGGAAGGAAGTTTGAAGAAAACAGAAAGGTTTTTAAAATCACCTTGTTGAGGTGCGTGGGCCTTCATTATTTAGGTGTCAGAAAACTATTACAGGGGGCAAGTTGTTGGGCTTCGATGTACTGGACCATTAGGAGGCCCTTCTCTAGAGACGTGTTACAAAGAGCCACTTCTTAACGCACGTCTCTGCCTGGTAAACCACTCATCCCTGAAGGAAAGAACTGGAATGCTTCTTCCTTTATTTGGGCCAGGCTGCTTTCAGATGGCTCAGACTGCCCCCCTGGGAAGGGAGAGGAAAAAGGTAGGAGGAAGAAGTCAGAGCTAGGAGGCAGTCAAGCCCCAGAGAAGACAAGTTGCTAGAGAAGCCCCAGAATCTTCAGTGGGCTGATTCTGTGATCCATAGGCACTCTTAAAGCTGGAAGGGGAGTGGTATTGTCTTTGTGTCTAAAGCTTGTTTATTCCCCTGGGGCTGGTTCTTTGATTGCTGTGCTTTAGAATATTTGCATATCAATTAGACACAATGGAACAATAGTCACACAAACCCCCAGGTGGGCTGGTCTCTGGACAGAGTTGAAGGAAGGTTGACCTTCAACTCTTCTGGGAATCTCTACAGCAATTTAAGGGACTGAAGAGCTTATTCAGAAGATGGGCTGGGTGGGGCCCAAACTTGTATTCTTTTTTAACTGTTTTCAGGCTGAGAGGAGATAGGAGAGGATGACATTTCTCTCTTGTACCAGCTCCCCAGCTCCCCCTCACTCCAGCCCTGCGTGCTGCCACTTTTCTCCACATCCCCCCATGCGCTGCCACTAAAAGGGCAGCACCCCACTCCAGTTGCCACCAGATGTAGAATTTTCCAAGCAGCTAGCATTTCTGGTTGTTCCTGATCTGTGAGTGAATCCTGATGCCAAATCTCTTCCCTGTGTCTGTGTCTTGATCCCTTCACCAGCCCCACATGGTGTCATTTCACTCAACATTTCTTTGAAGACTGGTGTTATCCTCTCATACTGAAGTAGTTGCTACTAGTGACATTGTGGAACTTGCAGAAAAATGGAGCCCTTCAGTGACTGAGGAATAAAAAATGTTTAAATATAATTTCAAAAAAATTGAGGACCTTATATACATAGACATCATGCCTCTTGTAGAAAAGATTGCTCATCACGAATCCATGCTTGGTTTACTGCCTTCTCAAAGTTTCACAGGAGAGGCATACAGGTCCCTTAGTAGCCAAGACTGTGGGATTTGTGAACCTTGAGGCTGTGTCATTTATTCCGGAAGCTGACACACAGCTGACATTCAGTGAACACATTCGTATATTTAGGAGCGAAGCCACCAGTAGTCTCTGGGCTGACTTCTCCCTCATGCCCCACCCTTTCTGCATAAATCATCAACTCAGGTCTCACTCCTGCAAAACCAAAGCAAACAAGTATCTCCATAGCCCCTCCCCCACCTCACCCCACTCCCTCACTTGCCCCTGCCGGCTTCCTTAGCTCCCTTTGTAGGAAAAAAGAGCTCCACTTCTATTCACTCACTATCCCCCAATATTATGAAATCTGCCTTGAGCATCCATTACTCACAGAAAGTGTACCCACTACATTCGTCAGTAGCCTCTTCATTGAGAAACCAGTCCGGCCCTGTTTAGCCTTTAGTGTGTGCTGTTGTTGATGGTTTTACCTGGACATGCTTCCATCATGGCTTCCCCAACGACATGCTATTCCAGTTCTCTAAGGACCTTTTCAGGCCACTTCTCCCCTCCTCCACTTCAGAGACTTTTGTAATTTTTACTCATGACCTCATCAACACAGGAGTTGCCAAGGATTCTAATGCTGATCCCCCCCCCCCCTCCACCCTTTCGCTCATCTAGACCATTGCTCCCAAATGTGCTCCACCTGGACCAGCAACACTGGCATCATTGAGAGCTTGTGAGAAATGCAGAATCGCAGGTCCTACCTTGGGCTTCCTGCATCAGAATCCGCACTTTTACTGAGTGACTCATCTGCACCTTAAAGTTGAAGAAATTCTGGTCTATAGCAGTGCTGTCCAATAGAAATACAAAGTGGGCCCCATGTGTAATTAAAATGTCTAATAACTACACTTAAAAAGCTGAAGAGATACAAGTGAAATTAATTGTGATCATGTAGTTCATTTAACTCAATATATCCACAATGTTGTAACTTCGACATGTAACACGTATAAAAATTATGGAAATATTTTATGTTCCTTCTTTTGTAGTAAGTTTTTGAAATTCAGAGTATATTTTATACTTACAGCACACCTCAATTCACCCCACCACAATATTTAAAAAATGTTTATTTTTTTTGAGAGAGTGAGGAACAGAGTGCAAGCAAGGGAGGGGCAGAGAGAGAGGGAGACAAGGAATCCGAAGTAGTCTCCAGGCTCTGAGCTGTCAGCAGAGTTGGAAGAAGGGCTCAAACTCACGAACCAACTGTGAGCTGATGACCTGAGCCAAAGTAGGATGTTTAACCAACTGAGCCACCCAGGTGCCTCCACTCTACCACATTTTAAGTCACATGGCTGATGCCTACAGTATTAGTCAATGCAGCTGTAGCGTTTAGCATGAATATAAGAATTTAGGGTTTAAAGTGAAATAATCTGAGTGTGATCTAACTTCAGCACTTCTTAGCTTTGTGATGGTGTGCAAATTTCCCTCTCTGCATTTCCTTTCCTCATGTTAGCAGAGAATAATATTCACTAACAGAGTCTCAGTAAAGATTAGAGATAATGAATATAAATGTATGCAGCACATGATAAATGGTGACTATACTTTTCTTTTTGGAGATTTATCTCATTACAGTAAAACCATGGTTTACGAACATAATTTGTTCTGGAAACATGCTTGTAAACCGAAGCATTCATATATCAAAATGAATTTCAAGAACCATTGGCTCATGTGATATTCGGCATCATGTACTGCTTGTCGTATTGCAAGACATTGCTCATTTATCAAGTTAAACTTTATTAGAAATGTCTGCTTGTCTTATGGAACACTCGCAGAACAAGTTACAACCCAAGGTTTTGCTGTATATGCAAGGTTTGCCTCCTTGATAGACAACATGTTAATTATTATTTGCAAGAGGCTTTTTATAAGTGTAATGGTTATTAAAAGATTGTTTTAGTGCTTCATATGATTCTTAGTAGCTGTTTCAAAATGTAAACGATTTATTTTTTTAAGTTTTTATTTAAATTCCAGGTAGTTAATGTATCAAAATGTAAGCAATTTAAATCTATTTAAATCCTTGCTTTCTAACGTTATATAATGGCAGACTCTGGAGCCAGACTTCCTAGGTTCAAATCCTAGCTTTGTCACTTACCAGCTGTGCCTCAGTTTCCTCATCTAAAATAGGACTTCTAATAGTCTCTATACTATGGAGTTGTTGCAAAGAGTAAATACATAGAAATTCCTCACACCAGTACCTGACCCATAGAGGTGATGTGGGATTGCCGAGCCTACCAGTCAAAGAATTCTTGAGATGTTTTAGGTGCAGAATGGTAGTTTGGGGCACCTAGGTGGCTCAGTCAAACGTCCAACTTCAGCTCAGGTCATGATCTCACGGTCTGCGAGTTCGAGCCCCGCGTCAGGTTCCATGCTGACAGCTCAGAGCCTGGAGCCTGCTTCGAATTCTGTGTGTCTCTCTCTCTGCCCCTCTCCCATTTGTGCACGCACGTGCACACACTCTCTCTCTGTCTCTCTATCTCTCAAAAATAAATAAACATTAAAAAAAAAAAGGAATGATGGTTTTATTACAGCACAGGGACAGGACCCATGGACAGGAAGAGCTGCATTGTGATTGTGGGGAGTGACTGATAATATAGGGGTTTCTATCCTATGGAGGTGAAGGTGCTACAGGAAATTGAGTCTAGAGTTCCTGAAGGTCTAAGTGTTTTTCTTGTAAATCATTAAGACAGTTTCAAACTATAGTGGAGTTTCATGCCCTACATGACTGTGATCTTTATTAACTGACCATTTGTTTTTCCCCTTCATTTGTTCTTAAGCAGTTACTAGTGCCTGGGGAATGTTATATATATATATATATAAGACTTTGGGGGTATTGGAAATGCCTCTGTTATGATGTTAAATAAAAGAAACAACACAAAATAGTTCTTACAGTATGATCACAACTATATTTAAAACAAAGAAGCTTAGGGATGCCAGGTGGCTCAGTTGGTTAAGTGTCCAACTCTTGATCTTAGCTCAGGTCATGGTCTCACAGTTCGTGGGTTTGAACTCCACATTGGGCTCTGTGCTGATGGGGAGAAGTCTGCTTTGGATTCTGTCTTTCCTTTCTGTTCCTTTCCCACTTGTGCTCTCTCTCTCTCTCAAAATAGATAAGTAAACTTTAGAAAAAACAAAAACAGGGGTGCCTGGATAGCTCAGTCAGTTCGGTGTCCAACTTCACCTTAGGTCATGATCTCATGGTCCGTGGGTTTGAGCCCCACACTGGGCTCTGTGCTGACAGCTCAGAGCCTGGAGCCTGCTTCAGATTCTGTGTCTCCATCTGTCTCCACCCCTCCCCTGCTCATGCTCTGTCTCTATCTCTCAAGAATAACTAAACATTAAAGAAAAATTTTAGAAAAACAAAAACAACAAAGTAGCTTAGAATTGTGGCTAGGGGTGGGACACTAAATGTTAATTGTGGTTGTGTATGGTAGATAGAATTTTGAGTGATTTTTTTTCTTTCTGCTTTTTACAATATGCATTAATTTTATAACAAGGAAAACCAAATTAACTTTATTTCCTAAATTGTTTATTGGCTGAGAGAATGGGCTCTGGAATAAAACTCCCTGGATTCCCTTGAGGGCTTTATGTTAAGTGAAATAAGTCAGAGAGAGAATGGACAAATACTGTATGATCTCACCGACATGTGGAATCTAAAAAAAGCCTAACTCATAGAAACAGAATAGAATGCTGATTTCTAGTGGCTCTGATGTGGAGGAAATGGGAACATGTTGGTCAAAGAGTACAAATTTCTAGTTATAAGATGAACAAGTTGTGGGATCTAATATTCATCATGGTGACTACAGTTAACAGAACAGTACTGTGTTATATCCTGGAGAGTTGCTAAGAAACAGATGCAGCCACTCTGGAGAACTGTGTGGAGGTTCCTCAAAAAACTAAAAATAGAACTACCTTATGACTCAGCAATTGCACTACTAGGTATTTACCTAAAGGATACAAAAATACAGATTCAAACGGGTACATGCACATGTTTATAACAGCATTATCAAAATAGCTAAATTATGGAAAGAGCCCAAATGTCCATCACTTAATGAATGGATTAAAAATGTGATATATATTAATGTTAACATTAATTATTAATAATATTAATAAAATTAATATGCACATATATGCATGTAATGGAATATTAGTTATCAAAAAGAATGAAATCTTGCCATTTGCAATGATGTGGATGGAGCTAGAATGCATCATGCTAAGTGAAGTAAGTCAGTCAGAGAGAGAGACAAATACCCTATGTTTTCACTCATATGTACAGTTTGGGAAACAAAACAGATGAACATATGGGAAAGAGGAAAAAAGAGAGGGAAACAAACCATAAGAGACTCTATGGTAGAGAACAAACAAAATTGATGGAGGGAGGTGGGTGGGGGATAGGCTGGGTGGGTGATGAGTATGGAGAGGAGAGCACTTGTGTTGGGCACTGGGTGTTATGTGTAGGTGATATGGGTCATTAGGTTCTGTTCCTGACACCAATATTACACTATCTCTTGACTGGCTGGAATTTGAATAAAAATTTGGAAGTAAAAAAATTTGTTGAGAGTAAATCTTAAATGTTCTCACCACACACAAAAAATTGTAATTATGTGAGGTGATGGATATGTCAGCTAACTTTATTGTGCTAATCATTTCTCAATATATATATTGAGAATATATATGTGTGTATCATATATATATGTATATATGACACGTAATATACATGTATCAGATCATCACATTGTATGCCTTAAACTTATACAATGTTATGTGTCAGTTATATCTCAATAAAGCTGAAAAAATAAAATAAGAAATGGGGATAAACGTCCATTTCCTAGATGTCAGAGAAGCAAATTTTAATTCCATAAAATATTAAAATAAAAAAATTCCCTAGGCTCCAATTCTGGGTATGCTTTTCACTACTGACAACCTTGGATAACTTGCTTAACTCCTCTGTGCCTTGACTGATTTCCTCATCTATAAAATAGGAATAATAATTATACTTAACTCATAAGAATTGTAAGAATTAAGTTATACAATACCTATAAACTGTTTAGGAAAATGACATATAATCACAATGCATTGTGAAGAAGAAGAAGAAGGAGAAGGAGGAGGAGGAGGAGGAGGAAGGGGGAAAGAGGAGGAGGAGGAAAAGGAGAAGAAAAGGAAGGGGAGAAGAAGAAGAAGAAGAAGAAGAAGAAGAAGAAGAGAGGGAGGAGGGGGAGGGGGAGAAAATGATGATGATGGTTTGTGTTAACGATGTGTGACTACTCTGGGTTTGAATCCTGATGTTCCCACTTATTAGCTACTGAAGTATGAGAATGTTTCTTACATTCTAGATCTAAGCCTCAGCTTCCTCATCTGTAAATGGGAATAACAACACAGGTAATAGTACCACATAAGATTGTTATGGGTATTAAAAAGAAAACCACAGGCCCAAAACTGAGTCACTTTTGCCAGGCCAAGTCAGCAAAGTTAATCCCTAATTTAATTGCAGTTTCAACCTCCCCCAGAAATGTGGTCTCAACTGGTCAGTTGGGAATTTTCTTTCTTTTTTTAAAGTTTGTTTGTTCGTTCGTTTGTTTATTTATTTATTTAGAGCAGGGGAGGGGCAGAGAGAGAAGGCGAGAGAGAATATCAGGCAGGATCAACACTATCAGCACAGAGCCTGGCTCATCACAACCTGTGAGATCATGACCTGAGCTGAAAACAAGAGTCAGACTGAGTGACTGAGGCATCCAGGCACCCCAGGAGTTTTTCGATCAGCACCAGTGAGGTGACCTGTCATATGGACCCTCTCCATCCCCCACCCCTTTCTGCAAAAGAAGATAAGGTATTCAGCATTATAAGACCCTTCCGGAAGGTGCCCTTGCCTGGCAAATCCTTTCTTTTCTTTTGCTACTAGCTCATTGCACCATCCCCTTCCTATACAAACCTTCCATTTTGTACAACTCTTCTTCCCTCTTCTTGCTAGATGGGATGTTGTCGGATTATGACTCAATTAGCCAATTAGATCTTCAAGTTTATTCCTTCGAAATTTTTTTTTTTTTTTAATTTTTTTTTTCAATGTTTTTTATTTATTTTTGGGACAGAGAGAGACAGAGCATGAACGGGGGAGGGGCAGAGAGAGAGGGAGACACAGAATCGGAAACAGGCTCCAGGCTCTGGGCCATCAGCCCAGAGCCTGACGCGGGGCTCGAACTCACGGACCGCGAGATCGTGACCTGGCTGAAGTCGGACGCTTAACCGACTGCGCCACCCAGGCGCCCCCCTTCGAAATTTTTTAAAAAGTTTATTTTATGTGTGTGAGAGAGAGCAAGGGAGGAGCAGAGAGAGAGGGAGAAAGAATCCCAAGCAGACTCCACACTGCCAGCACAGAGCCTGAGATGGGGCTCAATCCCATGAATCATGAGATCACGGTCTGAGCCAAAATCAAGACTGGGTTGCCCAAGCAACTGAGCCACCCAGGTGTCCCTGAATTTTGTTTTTAACATGGGGAATAACGGGGCGCCTGGGTGGCTCAGTCAGTTAAGTGTCAACTTCAGCTCAGGTCATGATCTCGTGGTTTGTGAGTTCCAGCCCCATGTCAGGCTCTGTGTTGACAGCTCGGAGCCTGGAGCCGGCTTCGGGTTCTGTGTCTCCTCTCTCTGCCTCTCCCCCACTTGTGCTCTGTCTCTCTCTGTCGATCAAAAACAAATAAATGTAAAAAAAAAAATTAACATGGGAAATAAATAAGATTATTCATGTATTGTTCTTGGCTCACAGCTCAATATTTTTAAAAAAAATTTTAGGGGCGCCTGGGTGGCTCAGTCGGTTAAGCGGCCGACTTCGGCTCAGGTCACGATCTCACGGTCTGTGGGTTTGAGCCCTGCGTCGGGCTCTGTGCTGACAGCTCAGAGCCTGGAGCCTGTTTCGGATTCTGTGTCTCCCTCTCTCTGATCCTCCCCTGTTCATGCTCTGTCTCTCCCTGTCTCAAAAATAAAAAATAAAATGTTAAAAAAAAAATTAAAAAAAAAATTTAAGTTTATTAATTTATTTTGAGAGAGACAGATACAGTGCGAGTGTGTGTGTGGGGGGCGGGTAGAGAGAGAGGGAGACAGAGAATCTCAAGCAGGCTCCACACTGCCAGTGCAGACCCTGGGCAGGGCTCAAACCCACAAAACCATGAGATCATGACCTGAGCCAAAACCAAGAGTTGGATGCTTAACCGACTGAGTCACCCAGGCACCCCTACAGTAAGCTCAATATTAATTTTAAAAATGTAAACAAATTGGAATAACCTCACAGGTTATTGTGAAGATAAAGTGAGGGCATGTTGAAAACTACTCTCTGAGGCACCAGTTATGTCAACTTATCTCCACTAGATGGCAGTAGACACCGCAATATAGCTTAGCCCAACTACCGCCCTAAGGGAGACCGAATCCAGGACAGTTTTCATGAAATTACTTACCAGGCCTCATCTTGTGTGATTATACTGGGATGTAGCGAGTGCATATAGTATTTGAAATGAGTGAACTACCTGCTTGGGCTTAGGAATCGTTTTGTTTGATGTAGATTGTGGGGGGAAAAAGGTTATTTTTACCCCTACAGAGAGCCTGTTTTAGTTCCACATTCATCTCCCTCAGTCTCCATTTTTCACCTCTGGACATTCCCACATGCACCTATGCTCTGGCTTACCCCCCTTGTTCCTCCAGGTGTGGTCCATGAACCAGCAGCATCCGTTTCAACTGCACTTGTAGAAGTGCAGAACCCTGGGCCTCAACTCACCCCAGATTTACTGAAGAAGCAAACTGAACTCTTGGATTTTTCTAAAGAAGTCATGCTGGCCATTGTATATGCTGGTCTTCCCAAATCAGAAACACCTCCTTCCCCATCTGCTGGGCAAACTGGCCTCTTATTTATTCTTTTTACTTAACCCATTAGTGAGGGAACCACAAGGACAGTAAACCCAGTTCAAAGGAGGATAGAATATACAGTCTCTGGGAAAAAAAAACTTTGTAATAAGACTGCAAAATCAGATGCAATACTGCTTTCTATTGTCAGAGCAATAAAACAATAACCTTTGGAGTCACCTTTTCTACTTGACAAAAGCATTTGCCACTTATCTGCCATGAGTTAGTATCTAACTTTACAGACTCTAGGCCCTGTCAACAGTAAGTAACAAGCCAAATAAGATGACAGCCCATAGAGCCAGATGATCCCCATGCAGGGTTTCTTAGACAATACTCTAGTATGACATTGAAAAGGCACACAGTAATATTTTGCCTTATTTTCAAGTTTTTAATAATTTTTCTTAAAAGTTTAAACTTGATGACAGAGGTAATAAGGTATATACATGTTGGGTTGCCCAACTTAATATAGTAGAATATGTTCATTTCAGAGGATGAAGTGAATATCTACATCACAGAGCTGAAAGGAAAACAAGATAGGCTTGTTTTGCAGTGTGTATATATATATATATATATATATACACACACACGCATATTATATACAATAATAGATTATCAATTATATTAATTAATAAATTATATATTAATAATTATATTATATTAATATTATTAGTATATAACATTAATACACTATAATAATATATTATTACATTATATATATTATATAATATATATATAATATAGGATATTATTCAGTCATCTAAAAGAATGAAATCTTGGGGGGTCTGGGGTGGCTCAGTCAGGTAAGAGTCTGACGTCAGTTTGGGTCATGATCTCATGGCTTGTGAGTTCAAGCCGTGCATCAGGCTCTGTGCTGACAGCTCAGAGCCTGAAGCCTGCTTTGGATTCTATGCCTCCCTCTCTCTCTGCCCCTCCCCTGCTTGTGCCCTCTCTCTCTCTCTCTCTCTCTCTCTCAAAATAAATTTTTATTTAAAAAAATTTAAAAGAAAAGAATGAAATCTTGTCATTTGCAACAATGTGGATGGAGCTACAGTGTGTTACGCTAAGTGAAATAAGTCACAGAGAAAGACAAATACCATATGATTTCATATGTGGAATTAAGGAAACAAAACAGATGAACATTTGGGAAGGAAAAAAAAAAGAGAGGGAAGCAAACCATAAGACTCTTGATGATAGAGAACAAACTGAGGGTTGATGGAGGGAGGTGGGCAAGGGATGGTTTACATGGGTGATGAGTATTAAGGAGGGTACTTATTATGATGAGCACTGGGTGTTGTATGTTAAGTGATCAATCACCAAATTCTACTTTTTTTTTTTATTCTACTCCTGAAGCCAATATTACACTGTATCTTAACTAACTAGAATTTAAATAAAAAATTGGAAGAAAAAAAAAAGAATTAGGCTTGTCTTTTAAAAAATCTCTTCCTGTGGTGCCTAGGTAGCTCAGTTGATTGGGCATCTGACTTCAGCTCAGGTCATGATCTGACAACTTGAGAGTTTGAGGCCAGCATCAGGCTCTGTGCTGACATGTCAGAGCCTGGAACCTGCTTGCAATTCTGTGTCTCCCTCTCTCTCTGCCTTTCCCCTGCTTGTGCTCTGTCTCTCCCTCTCTCAAAAAAATTAATAAATAAAAAATAATAAATAATAAATAAAAGAACTCTTCCTGACCTTTCTTGAGTCCCACTACATTAACCATAAAATGGACATAACATCTATTTCATACAGCACTTGATCTCAAATATTATAGTCTTGGAATCCCAGATCAAATTTTAATGCTCTCTTTTTAAAAATATGTATTTATTTTTGAGAGAGAGAGAGATAGAGAGAGTGCAGGGGAGGGTCAGAGAGGGAGGGAGACAAAATCCCAAGCAGGCTCCACACTGTTAGCACAGAGCCTGACTTGGGGCTCAGTCTCCTGAATTGTGAGATCATGACCTGAGCTGAAATCAAATCAGGTGTTCAACTGACTGAGCTACCCAGGTGCCCCCAAAATATTAATACTCTTAAAAATGTGAATATCTCAAAGAGTGTTTTTGTTATGTCTATAAATATTTAATCATATTAGAATTTAAAATGGAGATGGGAATGCAAGCTGGTGCAGCCACTCTGGAAAACAGTATGGAGGTTCCTCAAAAAACTAAAAATAGAACTACCCTACTACCCAGCAATTGCACTATTAGGTATTTATCCACAGGATACAGGTGTGCCGTTTCGAAGGGACATATGCACCTCCCATGTTAATAGCAGCCCTATCAACAATAGCCAAAGTATAGAAAGAGCCCAAATGTCTATTGATGGACGAATGGATAAAGAAAATGTGATACACACACACACACACACACACACACACACACACAATGGAGTATTATTCGGCAATCAAAAAGAATGAAATCTTGCCATTTGCAACTACGTGAATGGAACTGGAGGGTATTATGCTAAGTGAAATTAGTCAGAGTAAGGCAAAAATCATATGACTTCACTCATATGAGGACTTTAAGAGACAAAACAGGTGAACATAAGGGAAGGGAAACAAAAATAATATAAAAACAGGGAGGGGGACAAAGCAGAAGAGACTCATAAATATGGAGAACAAATGAGGGTTGCTGGAGGGGTTGTTGGAGGGGGAATGGGCTAAATGGGTAAGGGGCACTAAGGAATCTACTCCTGGAATCATTGTTGCACTATATGCTAAGTAATTTGGATGTAAATTTAAAAAAACTTTAGGGGCGCCTGGGTGGCGCAGTCGGTTAAGCGGCCGACTTCAGCCAGGTCACGATCTCGCGGTCCGTGAGTTCGAGCCCCGCGTCGGGCTCTGTGCTGACAGCTCGGAGCCTGGAGCCTGTTTCCGATTCTGTGTCTCCCTCTCTCTCTGCCCCTCCCCCGTTCATGCTCTGTCTCTCTCTGTCCCAAAAATAAATAAATAACGTTGAAAAAAAAATTTAAAAAAAAAAAAAAAACTTTAAAATAAAATTTAAAAAATAAACAAAGATTTGCAAGGAAAGAAAAATAAAGTGTGCGCAGAAAAAGAATTTAAAATGGAGAAATTTAGAAAATATTCTTATTTAAATAATAATAAATTCACTATTTGTTAACATTTATAACAATTTTTATGAAAAGAAACTATGTTTTCAAAATTCCACAGAGATTTGGCTTTGATTCAGAGGACCCAGTTAAAGTTTCCACAGTGCCTTTGGTGCTTTAGTAATTGTCTTTATATTTTTTAAAGTTTTTATTTTCATTTTTTTAAAGTTTATTTATTTATTTTGAGAAAGAGAGAGAGACAGTGTAAGTGGGGGAGGGACAGGGACAGGGAGGGAGAGAGAGAGAACCCCAAGTAGGCTCCACACTGTCAGCGCAGAGCCCATGCATGACTCGAACCCACAAACCCAGAGATCATGACCTGAGGCAAAATCAAGAGTCAGCTGCTTAACTGACTGAGCCACCCACGTTCCCCAAAACCTTTTATTTTTAAGTAATCTTTATACTCAATGTGGGGCTTGAACTCACAACCTTGAGATCAAGAGTCGCATGCTCTACCAACAGAGCCAGCCAGGCACCCCTCTCTAATTTCCATTTAGGTGAGATTTGATAACATGCTGGTCCAAGATCAGCCTATGAGTGACAATGTATATTTTTGGTATTTATATGGTTTGATTTACTATACTGATTACATTTTTATAAAACATTCTCTGACCCATAGGTCTTGTGTAATCATTGATTGTGACCATTATTTGAACAGTTTGTAGTTGTTTTTTTAATTGGGCCTTTTATTATAGTAACAGTACTAGATATTAGAATTAATCCCTGCTTCTTGAGGGCAGGGATTCTCCACTCCCCAAAGGGCAGGGATTTTTAGTATGCTTTGTTCACTGCTAAATCTGGTTCCTGGGACAGTGCATATATAGCATTTTGTAAATATTTGTGGAATTGATGAATAAAATGACATTTCTAGAATCATATATATCCTTCTGGATAGTATGGTTTCATTCAAAAATAATTATCTTTAAAAAATAGGTGTGCCTGAGTGGCTCAGTTGGTTAAGCATTTGACTCTTGATTTCAGCTCAGGTCATGATCTCAAGGTTGTGAGATGGGGCTCGGTGCTGGGTATGGAGCCTGCTTGAGATTCTCTCTTGTTCTCTCTCTCTCTCTCTCTCTCCCTCTGCCCTTCCCCCGCATGTGGGTGCATGCATGCACTCTCTCTCTCTCATAAATAAAATTCTAAAAAAATTTAAAAACAATTTTTTTAATGTTTATTTTTGAGAGAGAGAGAGAGACAGAGTGTGAGCAGGGGAGGAGCAGAGAGAGAGGGAGACACAGACTTCAAAGCAGGCTCCAGGCTCTGAGGTGTCAGCACAGAGCCCAATGTGGGGCTCAAACCCACAAACCGTGAGATAATGACCTGAGCTGAAGTCGGATGCTTAACTGACTGAACTACCCAGGTGCCCTGAAAAAAAAAATTTTTTTTTCTGTTAACTTCCAAATTGTGAGCCTGGAGGTTACTCACCTATGTTTCAGAGGGTCCTAAAACTTTTTTTGTGGTAAGAGTCATAAATACCTGAGAATTCTTCCCAAATTAGTATAATTTAAATTTATTGATTACTTAAGATTCTGAGAATCATATGTAATGAGCTAGCAAAAACGTTTTCAGTAAATTTTCAGTTTTGACCACTATTTCTGTTTTCTAGTTTTGAGATCTGGTTTCTTTCCTTTAACTCAGCGTAATGCCCTTGAGATCCACCCAAGTTGTGTTGCAGGAATCAACTGTTGATTCACTTTTACTGTTGAGTAATACTCTATGGTATGAATGTACCACAGTTTAACTGTTTGCTTGATGAAAGATATTTAGGTTGTTTCCAGTTTTTGACTATTACAAATAAAGCTGCTATGAACATTCGTGTTCAGTTTTTTGCATAACATAAGCTTTCATTTCTGTGACAGAAATGCGCAAAGGTACAATTGTTGGGTCATATGGTAATTAGCATGCTTAGTTTTTTAAGAAACTACCTAACTGTATTCCCAGAATAGTTGTACCATTCGACATTCCCACCAACAATGAATGATCCAGTTTCTCCACAACCTTGACAGCATTTGATGTTACTAATATTTTTTATTTTAGTCATCATGACTAAAATGATATCTCATTGTGATTTGCATTTCCCTAATGGTAAATGATGTTGAATGTCTTTTCATGCATTAATTTGCCATCTATCTATCCTCTCTAATGTAACGTCTGCTCATAAATTTGTCTATTTTCTAATCAAATTGTTTTGTTTTTTTTTTTACTCTGGAGTTTTGAGATCTCTTTATTTATTCTAGATACAAGTCTTTTGTTGGGTATATGGTTTGCAAATATTTTCTCCCAGTCTATATTTGTCTTTTCATCCTCATTATAAGGAGTTTTACAGAGCAAACATTTTTAATCTTGAGGAGGACCAATTTACCAATTTTTCTTTTTATAAATCATGCTCTTAGTGTCAGGTCTAAGAACACTTTGCCTAGGTCCTAAAGATTTTCTCCTGTTTTTCTCAAAAGTTTTTTAAGGGGAGCTTGGGTGGTTCGGTTGGTTAAGTGTCCAACTTCAGCTCAGATCATGATCTCATGGTGTGTGATATCAAGCCCTGCACTGGGCTCTCTGCTGTCAGTGCAGAACTGGTTCCAGATCTTCTTACCACCTCCCACCCCTCGGCCCCTTCCTAACTCACATGTGCTCTCTCCCTCTCTCTTTCTTTTTTTTTAAGATTTGTCTTTCTTTTGAGTTTTTTAAAAAATTTATGCATTTTGAGAAGAAGACTGAGTAGGGGAGGGTCAGAGAGAGAAGGAGAGAGAGAGAGAGAGAGAGAGAATCCCAAGCAAACTCCACACTGTCAGTGCAGAGCCTGACATGGGGCTTGAATTCATGAACTAGATCATCATGACCTGAGCTGAAATCAAGAGTCATTGAACACTTAACTGACTGAGCCACCTAGGTGCCCCAAGATTCTTTTCTTTTTTGAAGAATAATTGGCATACAATATTGTATTAGTTTCAGGTGTACAACATACTGATTTGATGTTTATATACATTTAAAAATGGTCACCACAATAAGACTTGTTACCATCTGTCATCATACAAAGTTGTTATATTATTGACTAAATTCCCTATTCTGTATATTACATCCCTGTGTCTTATTTATTTTATAACTGGAAGATCGAACCTCTTAATCCCCTTCACATATTTTACCCTTCTCCCCACACCCCTCCCCTCTGGCAGCCATCAGTTTGTTGTCTGTATTTATGAGTCTGTTTCTGTTTTATTCGTTTTGTTTTTTAGATTCCACATATTAGTGAAATCATACATATTTGTTTTTCTCTGTCTAGCTTCATTTAGCATAATACCTTCTAGGTCCACCCATGTGGTTGAAAATGGCAAGATTTCATTCTTTTTATAACTGAGTCATATTCTGTTGTGTATATAACTATATACATACACATTACATCTTCTTTATCCATTCATCTACCTATGGACATTTAGGTGGCTTACAAACTTTGGCTATTATAAATAATGCTGATATGAATATAGGGGTGCATAGGTCTTTTGAGTTAGTGTTTTTTTTTTTTCTTTAAATAAATACCTAGAAGTGGAATTGTTGGATCATATGGTAGTTCTTTTCTTTTCTTTTCTTTTCTTTTTTTTTTTTTGAGAGAGCATGAGCAGGGGAGAGGGGTAAAGGGAGAGAATCTTAAGCAGGTTCCGCACTTAGCATGGAGCCTGATGCAGGGCTTGATCCCACAAGCCTGGGATCCTGACCTGATCTGAAATCAAGATTTGGACGTTCAACCAACTGAGCCACCTAGGTTCCCCGGTAGTTCTATTTTAGGGGGAATCTCCACACTGCTTTCCACAGAAGGTGCACCAATTCATATCCCAGCAACAAAGCACAAGAGTTCTCTTTTTTCCCCATTTTTGCCAACACTTGTTATTTCTTGTCTTTTTGATAATAGCCATTCTGATTACTGTGAGATGATAGCTCATTGTGGTTTTGATTTGCATTTCCCTGATGACTAGTGATGTTGAACATCTTTTTATGTGCCTTTTGGCCATTTATATGTCTTCTTTGGAAAAATGTGTATTCAGGTCCTCTGCTAATTTTTAAATCAGACTGTTTTTTTTTATATTGAGTTGTATGAATTTTTTATATTGTGGATTTTAAACCTTTATTGGGTATATCATTTATGGATGTCTTCTTCCATTTAGTAAGTTACTTTTTCATTTTATTGACGGTTTCCTTTGCTGTGCAAAAGCTTTTTAGTTTTATATAGTCCAATTTGCTTATTTTTGCTTTCATTGTCCTAACCTAAGGTGTCAGATTCAAAAAAATATTGCTAAGACTGATGTAATGTTTTCTTCCATAAGCTTTATGATTGCAGGTCTTACATTTAAGTCTTTACTCCATTTTGAGTTTATGTAAGAAAGGAGTCCAGTTTCGTTCTTTTGCATGTTGCTGTCCAGTTTCCCCAACACCATTTATTGAAGAGACTGTTTTTTTTTTTCCATTGTATATTTTTGCCTCCTTTATTGTAGATTGACCATGTGAGTGTGAGTTTATATCTGGGCTCTCTGTTCTGATCTATTGATCTGTTTGTTTTTGTACCAGTACCATAATGTTTTGATTACTAACGCTTTGTATTATATTTTGAAATTTGGGATTATGATACTCCCAGCTTTATTCTTTCTCAAGATTGCTTTGGCTTTGCAGGCTTTTGTGGTTCCATATAAATTTTAGGATTATCACCCTAGTTCTGTCAAAAATGTCATTACTATTTTGATAGGGATATCATTAAATATGTACATTGCCTTGGGTGGTATGGACATTTTAACAATATGAACTTCCAATCAATGAGTACAGAATATCTTTCCATTTCTTTGTGACAGCTTCAATTTCTTTCATCAATGCTTTATAGTTTTCAGAGTACAGGTCTTTTACCTCCTTGGTTAAATTTATTCCGACGTGTTTAATGCTTTTTACAGTCTTTTTGATGTTATTCAAAATCTTAGAGTTTCACATTTTACATCTAAATCCATATTTTACTGGAACACAGCCATGCTCTTTCTTTGAATTATGGTCTACGTCTGCTTTTGCACTATGATGGCATTGCTGACTAGTTGTGACAGACTGTATGATGCACAAAGTCTAAAGTATTAAAAAAAAAAAAAAAAAAAAAAAAGAATAAAGGGGCGCCTGGGTGGCGCAGTCGGTTAAGCGTCCGACTTCAGCCAGGTCACGATCTCGCGGTCCGTGAGTTCGAGCCCCGCGTCAGGCTCTGGGCTGATGGCTCGGAGCCTGGAGCCTGTTTCCGATTCTGTGTCTCCCTCTCTCTCTGCCCCTCCCCCGTTCATGCTCTGTCTCTCTCTGTCCCAAAAATAAATAAAAAACGTTTAAAAAAAAAAAAATAAAGTATTTACTCTCTGGCCCTTTACAAAAAAATGTTAACTTTTATTCCTGGCTGATAAATGCTGAGACAACTATATGAAAACCACCATGGTATAAAATATTTTTAAGGTATAATATCAACTGTTTGGAACAAGATAACAGGAAGCAGCAGCCCACCCACAGAAATGTATAACAAATCTATCTTGAGGGGTACATGGCTTTCTTTTTGAAGCTGAAATTCCAACTAACAACTCTACACATTGTTCCTGAGTCTGCTCAGATTTCAGTTTGTATTCCTGAAGCATCAGAGACAAAGATGTTTATAATCAAGTGTTTGTTATTTGGTAACAAATCTAATAAAGTGGAGAAAATTGTGTGTGTGTGTGTGTGTGTGTGTGTGTATGTGTGTGTATAATATACATAACATATACACTCCTTGATGAAAGTCTTTGGCAAAACAACCCATCTTCATTTTAGGGACTTTATTCAGAGAGCTTAAATTATGTGACTCAGAAATGTATTAACAACTCATTCCAAATTTACCCTCTTGAGTCAGAACTCAGCCATGCATGGTGCCAGATAAAGTTTAAAACTGCAAATTGTCTTCTCATCCCAGGACTTGTTTGCTAAATCAAGCAGTGGGGTATGTGACTATGCCAGTCATTAGATTATTGTATGTCAGCTCTAAAACCACCCTTCCAGGCTCTGGGGTGCTAGAATTCCTTTCTGCTTTGACAGCTAGCTTCCTGAAATTTCCAATATGATCCCTGCCCAACCCCCCCACCCCCCCCCCACCCCAACGCAACATCCCTCTGTGGGCTGTAGCAGCTGCTTCTAGTCTTGGCCTCATCACAGGTCTCAGACCTACCAGCACTAGCCACACAACATCCCTGCTCAGAGGTCTGGGTCTCAGCTTTCCAGGGCCTCTCCTCCAAATTTCAATATAATTTCGAACTCTTCTCTCTTTTCCCGCAGACTTAGGGGTAATACATTGTGAAGTTACCATCTCTGAGTGTTACCTCACTATTCCCTTGCTGCTTTTTTGTTTTCCAATAGTGGTCTGGTCAATCCCTTATGTTAAATTCTTTCTGGGAGAATTCCTAGTGAGGCTCGTTTTTTCTAGACTGGACCCTGACTGATACATGGAATATTTCACAGGATCAACATTTGACACACAGGCATATGAGGCAGAAAAGAAATGGATCTGCAAGGGGCGCCTGGGTGGCTCAGTTGGTTAAGTGTCAGACTTTGGCTCAGGTCATGATCTCGCAGTTTGTGGGTGCGAGCCCCGCATCCAGCTCTGTGCTGACAGCTCAGAGCCTGGGGCCTGCTTCAGATTCTGTGTCTCCCTCTCTCTCTGCCCCTCCCCTGCTCATGCTCTGTCTCAAAAATAAATAAAAAATTTAAAAAAATTAAAAAAAGAAAAAGAAATGGATCTGCCAATTTACTAATTCGTTGTGTCCCTTCGGCAAAATTATTTCTCTTCTTTACACTTCTCATTAAGATTTGCTGAATAGTTACCAAAATTTCTGTTCAGAATTAGTAAATGTCTCAAACGGTGCTTATCTAGGGAGAAAAAAAAATCAGTAAATCAATACTACTCTCCAATACTATGTTGAGCTTTTGTTGGAGGACATTCAAAATAACCTTTTGTTAAATTTCTTAAAGTTAAATTTTTTAATACAAAATGACACATGCATATAATTTGAATATAAATAAAAATAAATAAACACTCATTAAATATATTTTATCACATACATGTACTGGTTTCCTGGTGCTGCCATAACAAAGCACCACAGACTGAGTGGCTTAAGTAATAGAAATGTGTTTTCTCAGTTTGGGAAGCTGGAAGCCCAAGGCCAAGATGTTGGCAGGTTCGATTTCTTCTAAGGCCCTCTCCTTGGACTGCAGATGGCCATCTTCTGGTTCCTCACCAGGTTATCCCTACATTTTGTTTGGGTCCTAATGTCATCTTCTTATAAGGACACCAGTCATGTCGGATTAAGGTCCACCCGAACAAACCTCTCTCGGGTTCGAATTCTTGTTTCCTGGATCCTATGTCTTCCTTTTTGGTTTACTTCCTTGTTGTGATGTCAGTTTCACATTTCAAGGATTCACCTATTTAGCAAACATTTACTGAGCTTGTGTCAGGCACAGTGCTCGGTACTAGGGATATGGAAGTAAGAGAAATAGACAATGTTACTGCCTACTGGCTGTAAGGGCTCTGTGACGACACGATGACCAATGTGACCTGAAAAAAGAGCAGACACCCAATTGCCTAGGAACAGAACAGCTGCCCTTTTACAAATGTCATCATGGAGAAAATAGAAAGGGACTAAAATTTATTGAGTTCTACCATGTCTCAACACATTTATGTACATTACCTCATTTAATACTCAAGATTCTATTATTACAGTACCCATTTTACGAGGGGAAGGCAAAAGTGGAAGCTCTGAGGTTCAGAGCTAGTTCAGTAACTTATAGAGCCAAGTATTCAACTACAAAACTCTTTATAGCCATGCTATGTGATGCTGCAAAAAATGAATGCATACAAAACCAGGAATTAAGGTTTAACTCCTTCTTAACCAAAATAGCCATTTTGCTTATGCATGTTAGTGATTTATTTTATTCTGACCATCATTTTAGGTAAGGTCCTGACTCCCTAGGAATCCCTCATTTATTTGTTCAATATTTGTCAACCTGCTAATATATGTGAGGTATTCTTCTAGGTTCTGGAGATGAATCAGTAAGCCAAAAAAGAATCACTCCCCATTTGGAGCTTACACAAGTGGCTGGTGTCACAAAGTTTAAAAAAAAGATAAATCCTATGAGAGAGGGGAAAAAAGCAGGGTAAGGAGAACCGGAAGAGGGGAGTACTAATTTTTTATTTATGGTCAGGGAAGTCATTTCTGATATGGGGTCATTTGAGCAGAGACAAAAGGAATGGAAGGAGGAAGCTGTGTAGATATCTATGCAGACGGAAATAGCAAGTGTTAAGGCCCTTGGATGGGAGCAAGCAGGCCAGTGTGGCTGGGGAAGAGTGAGTCAGGGAAGGGCAGTAAGAGACCAGCAGAGGTCTTAGAGGCCATAGTAAGGACTTTGGATTTTACTCCTAGCAAGGTGGGGACATTGGAGAGTTTTGACATGAACCTTAAAAGGAATTTTGGAAGTCTCATTAGGCCATCAACTGCCCATATCTGGCTTCCTTTTTATAGCAAAACTCACAGCTGTTATCTTTTGTTTTAAATAAATGTCATCACTTTATTTTTGAGAGAGAGAGGGAGGGAGCACGCATGAGGGGCAGAAAGAGAGGGAGAGAGAGGGAGACAGAATCTCAAGCAGCCTCTGCATGGTCATCACAGAGCCCGATGTGGGGCTTGAACTCACCAACCATGAGATCATGACTTAAGCCAAAATCAAGAGTGGGGCGCTTAACAGACTGAGCCACCCAGACTCCCCCAAAGTCACAAATGTTATCTAAACCCTCTGTCTCCACTTTCTTTTTTCTTTTTAAAAAATTTTTTTTTAACATTTATTCATTTTTGAGAGGGAGAGACAGAGTGTGAGCGGGGGAGGGGCAGAGAGAGAGGGAGACACAGAATCTGAAGCAGGCTCCAGGCTCTGAGCTGTCAGCACAGAGCCCGATGCAGGGCTTGAACTCACGGACTGCGAGATCATGACCTGAGCTGAAGTCCGACGCTAAACCAACTAAGCCACCCAGGCGCCCCTTCTGTCTCTACTTTCTCACCTCATTCCTTTCAATCCTTGCCATTTGGGCCCTGGACCCCATCACGTCTCTAAACCAGTCCCTTTTAAGGTCATCCGTGACTACATCTTGCCAAAGCCCATCTTCATGCTCAGTCTGCCATATTCTCAGCCTCACAGGAGCAACTGACATGGTTGCAGCACTTCCCCTGGGTTCAGTAACCCCAGACTCTAGCCTGGTTTTCCTCCTCTTTCACAGGTTTCTTCTCCACATGTGTCAAATCTCTGCATCTAGGAGTGTACCAGGACTCTGATCTGGATCTCTGCAGAGAGATGGTTTTCAATACCTTTCATACCCTGATGTTTCCTTCATTTGTATTTCCAGCTCTAAATTTGTAATTCCAATTGCCTTGTTACACATGTCCACTTGGAGGTCTGATAGGCGTTGTCTCCAAATGTTCTTCATCACAGAAATGGCACCATCACCCATTCAGCTGTTCAGAACAAAAGCTTAGGGAGCATCCTTGGTTATTCTCTTCACTCCACCTGGTCCCACCTCCAAAATAAATCCTGAATCTGACTTCTCACCAGTGCACTGCTACACATGAATTTAAACCACCATCATCTCTGGTTGATGATGCCTGGATTGCTGCAAAAGCCACCTAATTTGTCTTCCTGCCTCCACTCTTACCCATCTCCTGTCCATTCTTCAGCCAATCTATTAAAACATAAGTCAGATCAGGGGCATTCCCAAGTTCAAAATCCTCCACTAGCTTCCCACTGCAACCAGAAAAAGTCCAAATTCCTTATCATAGCCTACACCACCACACCTGACCTTGGCCTTGGGTTCCATCTCCCTCGCTCTGCCCCCTCTTTCACCAGCATCTCCAGCTGAAACACTGAGCTGGCTCCTGCCTCTGGATCTCTGCACTGGCTTTTCCTGGATCCTGGATTACTTGTTCCCACCGTCTTCACCATGATTCCTTCTCCTCCTTCGACATTCAGCTCAAATGCCACCTCTGAAAGGCCTTTCCTGATCTCTCCGTGGAAAGTCTTCACCTTCTCCCACCACTCTCTAGCACTTAATTGGAGAAATTATTGCATGGATTCGCTAGGGAGTTTCCCGTGTCGCCCCACGCCCAACACCTACACCAGAAAACCTCCTGAGAGCGGGTTCTTTGTTTAGTTTAGCGCCCAAACACTGTCTTGGACAGAGTAGATGCTGAAGATACAGGGGTTGGCCGACAGAGCTCCCAGGGTTGTTCCCCGGGGGGCTCTTACGAGGTTCTGGCTTGCTGCAGGGAGAGATCTCGCTCACTCCCTTCGCTCATCCCGATCCTCGGCGGGACGCGGAAGTGGGGGGCCAGCAACCGCTCCTCCTCCAGCCCCTCCCCCTCTCGTGCCTCCTGTCCCCCTTGCCCCCTCTCCCCAAGCCTGTTGCTTGTCCGACCTGGGCGCGCTCTGCGTGTCGCGCGGGCACGGGAGCGGGCCGAGACAGGCGGGCGAGCCAAAGAGGGAGCATGGCGTTCTTGGCGGTGCGCTTGGTGCTGTTGCTCCTGGCCGGCAACTTGGCAGGTAACGCTGGCCGGGCAGGCCTGGTGGGCCCCGATGAGCCGCGTAGAAGTAGCGGAGAGTGGCTCTGGCCCGCGGCAGCCGGTCCCTGGTTCCTGGCGGCCCTGGCTGCTCTTCAGGCACACGTTACTGGCGGTTCCCCGCGACCTGCGGTCGTGTAGGAGTGCGAACGTGGGGTCGTGCAGGGCGGGGGTGGCGGTGGAGCCAGCGGACGTGCTTTAAGATCTTGTTGGGCTTTGGCTCCCAGCTCCTTCTTAGTGACACACTGCTGTCTGCTCTTTCTCCCTTAAGGCTGATTTTCTGGAACCCAAGATCAGAAATTGGGTTTTTATGGACACAGTGACCCTACGTCTGCAAGAGATGAACAGGAATTAGGGATTGTGAATGCCAAATGCATCAGGCACTCTGAGGCTTGTGAGAAAGGGGCTTTAGTCCACCTGGTCTTGATGCCCATTTGAAAGTGGAGTTACAGTGGTAATACCAAATGTTAAGTTGTGTGTTTGTTACCCTAGCCACTGAGGACAAGAATATCATGAATTAGTAAGAGTTACTTCTCTGACTTAAAAAAAAATTTTTTTTAATGTTTTAATTTATTTTTGAGAGACACAGAGAGATAGAACATGAGCAGGGGAGGGGCAGAGACAGAGGGAGACAGAATCTGAAACAGGCTCCAGGCTCTGAGCTGTCAGCACAGAGCCTGACACAGTGCTGGAACCCATGAACCACCAGATCATGACCTGAGGCAAAGTTGGATGCTTAACCCACTGAGCCACCCAGGTGTCCCATATGACTATGCCTTTTATTCCATAGTTCCAAAGTTCTTTCTCAAGCAAGCCTGTTAGGGTGGTCAGTTACAGACCCATACCAAATGTTCCTTCTGTGTGCCTGTCACAAGAGTGCCAGAAAACAACCAAATACCCTTCTTTGGGGGTAGGGGTGGGCAATGGGGGCTGTTCAAAGAAGTTGGGCATCTGAGAGAGGGTATGGCCTGGAAAAATCACAAGCTGGATTTTATTTTTTATTTTATTTATTATTATTTTTTAATGTTTATTTATTTTTGAGACAGAGAGAGACAGAGCATGAACGGGGGAGGGTCAGAGAGAGGGAGACACAGAATCTGAAACAGGCTCCAGGCTCTAAGCTGTCAGCACAGAGCCTGACGCGGGGCTTGAACTCACAGACCGTGAGATCATGACCTGAGCTGAAGCCGGCCGCTCAACCAACTGAGCCACCCAGGCGCCCCACAAGCTGGATTTTAAAAGCCCTTTATCAATAAGAATTGACCTTAATCATATAGTTTAAAATGCCTCTTTTCTGACAGCCTCTTTGGACTCCTTGAGCTCTGAGTTCAGCCAGACTTCAGAATACAGAACAGTAAGTAGGAAGCCACTTGTATTATTTCCACTAGTATAGTGAAGCCCACACAGTTTGGGCTGGGGCTGGTTTTCAGGTCTCACTTGCCACTTTTGAAACTGTTTACTTCTTTAGAAATCTGATTCTAAGGCAGGCTTTTTGATACAGATCAAAATTGTAAATTTTGGTTGAAAATAGCTCAGTCCTTGATGGCATCAGCACATTGTTTCCTTTAATAGTTTCTTTAATGATTCAAAAGATCCTTGATCTAATGGTTATGTCTTGTACTAGAAATTTTATGAACATTATCAAATTGAAGTCTGTGGAAGCAAATGAAGCCCAACTAAATGAGAACAAGCAAAAAAACAAAATTCACAGCTTGATGTAGCAAGGGAGTCAGCCACACTTATCACTTGTGTTTTGGTGGAGACTCAAAGGCAGGCAGAGGAGGGGGGAAGCTTTGCAGCGGGAACAAGGGAAGGCTTTAGGTATGCCCTGATTGGAGCTGTTGGCCTGGGGAAGCTGTATGTGGGCTAACTAGAAGCAGGCTCCCTGTGTGATTGGTAAGGAGTGCATATTTGGCTTTCTTTGGTTGATCCTCAGTTGGATGTGGGGACAAACCTCAGAGAAGCTGGCAGGTATTAACCAAGTCCTGGCCATTTGGGGCCAGTTGTTACGGAGGTTATTGTTTGGCTTCTTGGACTGTCATCAGAGATGGCTGTCTGACGTCTTACAAGTCTGACTTATAGCAGGCTGACTTCCTGGGCTGGTTATTCTATATAATGAGTTGGTTTTCTGGGTAAGTTGCTGCAGGTTTTGGGTCAGAGTTCTATTCTAATAAATGGTCTGACATTGTCCATTTGTGTATTCAGTCTCTCAATCCTCATAGTGACCTTGTATGATAGATATTATTTTACATATGGGGATATTTACCTTAGGGGGTTAAGTAACTTTGAGTATTCAACTCAGAGTAGACCTCTTCCAGGAAACCTTCTCATCCCATTTTCTAACTCCAAAGAATATGTAAATGCACTTTCTCTTTGGTTTCATGCAACCTATACTGCATCATCATCATCATCACCATGACAGTGTAGGGGAAGATTAAAAGCTTTCCTCTACCCTTCTAAGTTCTCAGCTGGGGCCTCTTGAACAAAAGACAGTTTAACAAGAAAAAAAAAAAACAGAGAAAGTTTATTAACATGTGCATCACACATACATATGGGAGCATTCAGAGATGAGTAACTCAAAGAGGTGGTTTAGAACTCTGACTTATATAGTATCTTTAACAAGAGCAATAAATTGTATAAAGAAAATATACAAATGGACAATGTCAGACCATTTATTAAAATAGAACTCTGACTTGGGGCGCCTGGGTGGCGCAGTCGGTTAAGCGTCCGACTTCAGCCAGGTCACGATCTCGCAGTCCGTGAGTTCGAGCCCCGCGTCAGGCTCTGGGCTGATGGCTCGGAGCCTGGAGCCTGTTTCCGATTCTGTGTCTCCCTCTCTCTCTGCCCCTCCCCCGTTCATGCTCTGTCTCTCTCTGTCCCAAAAATAAAAAAAAATAAAAAAAATAAAATTAAAAAAAATAAAATAAAATAGAACTCTGACCCACAACCTGAAGCAACCTACTCAGGAAACCAACTCATTATTTAGAATAACCAGCCCAGGAAGCCAGCCTACTACAAGTCAGACTTATAAGTAGACATGCAGAGACATGACAGGACAAAGTAAAATGGTTCTAAGCTTCCAAGGGTGGCATACTATGGGAAGGTAACTGAATGGGAGAAACTAATGGAGTTAGGTTTGTTTGCAGGTTCCTCTGGTGCCATCTCTGGGCTGAGTCTAGAGTTGTCTTCAGTAAAGGAGAATTTATATCCTGCCTTTAGGCAGAAAAGGGGGGAGGGTACAGAGTACTTTTCTTGGGTTTGTTACTTCTTAGCTGCCTTTAACTCAAAATAATTATGTCAAAGAGTCATAGTTTTGGGGTGACATATTCTGGGATTTTTTTTAAGTAACCTCTACACCCAGTGTGGGGCTTGACCTCACAACTCAGAGATCAAGAGTGCATGCTCTACCAACTGAGCCAGCCAGGCACCCCTGCCAAATACTGTTCTAAATGCTTTAAACATAATAACTCATTTAATCTTTTATAGCATTATGAAGTAGGTATCATTATTATCCCCTTAGCCAGGCATGGGCCACAGGGTGGAACTATGATTCCAACCCAAGCAGTCTTACTCCAGATCCAGTGCTCTTCACTAACCCATCATAGCATTGAACTGTAAATTGCCTGTTTGCCTGTCTCCCTTCAGTAAACTGTATACTACTGTGGTCAAGGATGATGTCTTGCTATTTGGTGTCCAATCTTCAGCACTTAGCAGGTGCCCAATAATACATTTTAATCAGAAGACTCAATTTTGGGGAATTTGATTTTCTTTCAGAAAATGGGAATAGTCCCACCTTCATCTCAAGTTTGGCATTAGCGTAAGGCTAGTTGGGTGTCTAGGGTGCAAAATTTTAAAGGGCACTCTCTCTCAGGAAGCAAATGCTACAGGACATCGGTCTGTTTGTGCAGGATTATTAAAAGAATGAATCACTCAAGAGATCTTTGCTTTCTTCCCCAGTTTAGAGTCCCCAAGTATAGTGACCCCCTAAGTAATTTTCCTTAACTCTTTAGTGTCTCCACTTTCTGCAAAACCTGGAGCTTCCCAGTGTTCACAGAGTGTCCTTACTGCAGCCTATCTTTCTACCTGTACCTTCCACTGCTTTCCCATAGCTTATGTCCTTCTATCCTTATGGTAGGGCCACAGTTTTTTCTTTGTTTTGTTTTGTTTTTATTTTAATGCTAGTGTAGTGTAATTAACATCCAGTGTTGTATTAGTTTCAGGTGTTAGTGCCACACTGTTTTAATTACTGTAGCTTTGTAGTAAGTTTCAAAATGGGGAAGTGTGAATCCTCCAACTTCTTTGAGATTGTTTTGGCTATTCAGGGTCACTTGCATTTCCATATGCATTTTAAGATCAGTTTGCCAAATTCTGCTGCAAAAAGACAGTTGAGATTTTTGATAGGGATTTCACTGAACCTGTAGATCAGTTTGGGGAATGTTGCCATCTTAAGAAAGTTAAATCTTTTGATCCATGAATATGGGATGCCTTTTCACTTATTAGTCCTTTAATTTATTTCAACAATGTTTTGTAGTTTTGCTGTACAATTCTTATGCTTCTTTTGCTAAATATTTTCCTAAATATTTTATTCTTTTTGATGCTGTTATAAATGGAATTTTTTTCTCAATTTCATTTTCAGATTGTTCACTGCAAGTGTATAGAAGTACAATTGGTTTCTGTATATTGATCTTGTATCCTCCAATCATATTGAACTTGTTTTTTATTTATTTTATTTATTTATTTATTTATTTATTTATTTATTAAAAAATTTTTTTAATGTTTATTTATTTCTGAGACAGAGACAGAGCATGAGTGGGGGAGGGACAGAGAGAGAGGGGGACACAGAATCCGAAGCAGGCTCCAGGCTCTGAGCTGTCAGCACAGAGCCCAACGCGGGGCTCGAACTCACAGACTGCGAGATCATGACCTGAGCCGAAGGCGGACGCTCAACTGACTGAACCACCCAGGCGCCCCTGAACTTGTTTTTTAGTTCTAACAGTTTCTTTGTGGATTCCTCAGACCTTTCTATAAAAAGAGTATAGCATCTTTGATTAGAGATAGTTTTATTTCTTCTTTTCCAATCTGGATGCCTTTTATATTTATTTTATTGCCTAATTGTCTTTTCTAGGATATTCTGTACAATGTTGAATAGAACAAATGAAAATGGACATCCTTGTCATTCCTAATTTTGGAGGAAAAGCATTCAGTCTTCTACCATTAAATATATTTTTTCTATTCTTTATCAGGTTGGAGGAAGCTCTCTTTTCTGCCTAGTTTGTTGAGTGTTTTTATTATGAAAGAGTGTTGGATGCTCCTTTAAATTAAACTGCCTTGCTCTCAGATCAGACACTTCCCTCACTACTGTGCCTTTGGTTAGTCTGTTTTATTTCCTTGAGGTGGACATTCTTCCAAATCTCTCTAATCTAAATTCTGTCCATCCTTTAAGAGCACCACGTATATTTGTTGATTTTCTAATGATACACCAAACTTCTTACAGGTAGGACTCAATTTGTCTTTGTAGTTCTCTAACATCTATCTTAAAATCTTCTTCATTTATTGAATAAACAAATGAGGGACTATATTTGGTAAAGTATTTAAGAATCTTTCAAAAGAAAAGATTCAGAGTATAGAGCTCAGAGAATTACTTAAAAGCATATGACATCTTTCTATAAAAATTAAATTGATTCTAAAGAATAAATAAAAATGCCATGTGACACTATTCCAGAATGAGAGTGTCTTCTAAAGCTCTGAGGAGCAGTCTGCCAGGGGTAAACTCTTTTCTCTAGTTGGCATGTTGTGGGGTGTAATTTAGAGCCTCCCTAGATGGTGAACCTGTTCTGAATTTCTTTTCCTTTTTCATAAATTTGGGTAACTGTATAAAACTAAGGGTTAATGAGAACATAATTTATTAATGAAATTGATTGACCTCATTGATAAGAGTGAAAAGTGTTCATAAAGCCTCATGTCTCTGCTCAGAGAAAATCCAGGAAATGAGTTACCTGAATTTAATAAAGTTAAATGGTGGCTAGCCAAAGCTGGCTTTGAAATCATGAGAATTAGACTGGAATCAGACTGAAATATCAACATTGCCTTCCAGCTGGGTAGATCTCTTGGGGATCTGAGAGACATCAAAAGTCTTCTGCTTAAACAAAACAAAACAAAATAAAACACCAAAACTTCCTTACCAGCCTGTTACTGCTCCTCAAAACTCATTTACTAGTCATCCTTTGAGATGAAAGCATTTGAAAACTGCTGTTGAATATTAAAAAAAAAACCTTAAGATCTTTAGGCTAAATAGATTGATTTTGATTAGTTATTTACCTATTTAATCAGAGAGTGGGCATAGGCAAGATGTACTTTGGTTAAACAAAGGGAGGAAAAAAAGGTCTAGAGCAGGGGATCCCTGAAATCGTGTGCCAAACTGTGTGTCTTGGTGCATTCTCCTTAGCTTCCATACATAGTCTAAGTGGATTGGATGTCAAGATGATTGGGAATAGCCATTTCTAAACCCAGTTCTAGCTGAATCCGAATTGAGGGGCCTCTAGACACATGGATTCTAACCCTGGAAATTCTAATTGAGTAGGTCTGGAATGAGGCCCCAAATCAGTGTTTGTTTGTTTGTTTGTTTGTTTTTTAAGTGTTTATTTAAATTCCAGTTTGTTAACAGACAGGGTAGGTTCAGGTGTACAATGTAGTGATTCAACACTTCCATACAACATCTGGTGCTCATCATAGCACTCCTTAATACCTATCACCTATTTTATCTATCTCCCCACCCACCTCCTCTCTGAAACATCAGTTCCAAACCATCAGTTTGTTCTCTGTAGTTAACAGTCTGTGTCTTGGTTTGCCTCACTCTCTGTTTTCTCTTCCCTTTTGCTTGTTTGTTTTGTTTCTTAAGTTCCACATATGAATAAAATTATATGGCATTTGTCTTTCTCTGACTAGCTTATTTCCCTTAGCTTAATACTCTCTAGCTCTATACATGTCATTGCCAATGGCACTAAATCAGTTTTTAACAAGCTTATGAGGTTGTATGCACAGGCAACCCTGTGTAGGTCCACCAGGGCTAGTTAACACTAAACACTCACTCAACACCTTCCACTTAAGCAAGTCACAAGTGATCCTCTCCCTTCTCTCTGAACAATTTCCATAGTGTATTGATCACTTACTGGCTGTAGATAGCCTACTGTCTTTTGTATGCCAGAAGACTGTATTTTTTTTAAGATTTTATTTTTAAGTAATTTTTTTAAATGTTTATTTACTTTTCAGAGAGAGAGAGAGAGCGACAGACAGAAAGCATGAGTTCAAGAGGGACAGAGACAGGGAGTCACAGAACTCTAAGCAGGCTCCAGGCTCCACGCTTGCAGCACAGAGCCCCACCTGGGGCTTGAACACACAAACTGAGATCATGACCTGAGCCAAAGTCAGATGCTTACCTGACGGAGCCACCCAGTCATCCCCTATTTTTAAGTAATTTCTACACCCAGTGTGGGGCTTGAACCTACAATCCCAAGATCAAGAGTCACATGTTCTACCGACTGAGCCAGGTGCCCCTTAAATTTTGTATTTTTTTTTAATTTTTTTTTTTAACGTTTGTTTCTTTTTGAGACAGAGACAGAGCATGAACGGGGGAGGGTCACAGAGAGAGGGAGACACAGAATCTGAAACAGGCTCCAGGCTCTGAGCTGTCAGCACAGAGCCCGACGCGGGGCTTGAACTCACTGACCGTGAGATCATGACCTGAGCTGAAGTCGGACGCTTAACCGACCGAGCCACCCAGGCGCCCCTTAAATTCTGTATTTTAAAATATTAGTTTTTAATTAGGGTCAATTTTGCTCTCCAGCAGACATTTAGAGTGTTATTTTAGATCATCATGACTAGGGAGTTTATACTGGCATCTAATGGATAGAGAGCATCCTACAATGCACAGGACCGTCTCCCATCACAAAGAATTATCTGGTCCAAAATATGAATTGTGTGAAACAACAGTACAAGAGCAGCAACATTTTTTAAAATTCATTTATTTATTTTGAGAGACAGAGAGAGAGAGCGTAATCAGAAGAGGGGCAGAGAGAAAGGAAGAGAGAGAATCCCAAGCAGGCTCTGTGCTGCCAGTGCAGACCCTCACAAATCGTGAGATCGTGACCTGAGCTGAATCAAGAGTTAGACATTTAACCAACTGAGCCACCCAGGTGTCCCAAGAAATTCTGTTTTAAATAAACCAAAATAGGAAATAATATGTGACTTATTATGGGTATCATTTTTGCAGTGATAGCACACAAAACTCTTAATTACACTTGACCCTTGAATAATGCAGGGGGTGAGGGATGCTGACCCCCTCCCACAGTCAAATATCTGAGCATAACTTTTGATCCTCAAATTTAATTAATAGCTTACTGTTGGCCAGAAGCCTGATAACATAAAGAGTGATTAATATACATTTTGTATGTTATGTGTTACATCCTTATCTTACCTGTATTCATGTAAGTTAGAGAAAAGAAAACGTTATTAAGAAAATCATAAGGAAGAGAAAATATAAACTCATGTTGTTCAAAGATCAACTGTAGTTGAAATATTCAAAGGAAAGTTCTCATCTCTTGTATCAGTTAGGATTAGATTCAGCTGCAAGTAACAAAAACTCAAAATAGGAGCACACAGTGCTGCTGTCTGAGAATGTAGCCTCTATCTTCCCAGTCTAACAAAGCTCTAAACAAAGATTAGAGCTCCATGCACTCTGCAGGAGGATGGAGGAATGGACTAAGAAAAAAATTGAGGGGAAACAAAGGACAAGTACCTGCTTTCTTTTAAAGGAGGTTCCCAGAAGTTGCTGTACAATAATTCCATGTATATCCCATTGGCCTTACCTTAATCATACAGTCATACCTAGTGACAAGGAAAGTTATCTTATAGTAGCATTACAGGTGGCTACATGCCCTGTCATTGTCCTACATCAAAAGATTGACAATTTTGTTTTTCACCTATATGTTTTATGATAAAATGCTTGGGATATATATTTTGTTTCCTTGCTTCCTTGCTTTAATTGACTTTATCAATTAAATGACCAACTACCATTTCTCCCAGTCTCATTGGATAAGAGGGCATCTACTCTGCTTGTGAGAGCAGCCCTATAAGGCATCACCTTAGTGAGCCTTGGGCAGCATATCATGCTCCTCAATGAGAGCTGAACAGAGGATGGAAAGGGTCAACAAAACCTCTTTTACTTCAGAGTTTGGCTCACGGCCAGCCTTGTTTAGGTCTTTATAAATCCAGATAGTATCAGTAGAAATGTGTGCTGCATTTATTCAGAGTGCTGAAACAGGGCGGCTTCTTTTACTCTGAAGTGAGGAAAAGTGATCACCATTTACTAAAAGTATTTATATATATAATATTGGTGTGGAGCCCATTGTGGGGCTTGAATTCACAAACCACGAGATCATAGCCTGAGCCAAAACAAGCCTCCCTCAGTTAATTAACTGAGCCACCCAGGTGCCCTTAAATGTATGCATATAGAACAGAAATACAGTGGGCCATATATTTAGACTTTTGTTAAAGTGAGACTCTGCACATCATAGTCTGATCACTGACCAGGTCTAGTACTGGCCCTGCTGGAGAGTGGCAGCTGTGAGCAAGACATATTACCTGCCTGGCCTCAATTCCATCAAATCACAGGATTGAGTTCCATGACCTGGTATCAGCTTCTTAGGGCTGCTATAATAAAGTACCACAAACTGAGGGGGTTAAACAACAGAAATTGAATGTCTCCCTGTTCTGGAGGCTAGAAGTCCTAAATCAGGATGTTGGTAGAATTGGTTCCTCCTGAGGACTGTGAGGAAGAATCTGTTCCATGCCTTTCTCCTAGGTGCTGGTAGCCCCAGGTGTTCCCTGTCTTGTAAATTCTATGTCTTTATGTGACCTTCCCTCTGTTTATGACTCTGTGTCCAAATTTCCCCTTTTTATAAGGACACCAGTTCTATTGGATTAGGGCCCAATCTACTGACCTCATTTTAAATTGATTCCCTGTACAAAGACTCTATTTCCAATAACGTAACTTTTTGGGTGGGCACAATTCAACCCATCACCACCCCTAAGTGCCAGTGCTGTTTTCTTTGTTGCACTTGGTTGAATGCCAGTACCTTAAAGATCCAGACTGAAAGATTAGATTCCTGAATTTGTCTTGACATCATGCCAAAGGATTAAGGTTGAATGTAACAACATTCTTGTGGAGACAGTAGTGAAGTACAAATTATAAAGCTAGAGGGTTGGAAAGTGGGTTGGACTTTCGTTTAAATTTTTTTTAATGTTTATTTATTTTTGAGAGAGACACAGAGAGAGAGAGTGTGAGTAGGGGAGGAGCAGAGAGAGAGGGAGACACAGAATCCGAAGCAGGCTCCAGGCTCTGAGCTGTCAGCACAGAGCCCCAAGTGGGGCTTGAACCCATGGACCGTGAGATCATGACCTGAACCGACATTGGGCGCTTAACTGACTGAGTCACCCAGGAGCCCCTGGACTTTCATTTAAAAATCAGCCTGGCAAAAAAAAAAAAAGAAAAAAAAAAAAAGGGGCGCCTGGGTGGCTCAGTCGGTTGAGCAGCCAACTTCGGCTCAGGTCATGATCTCACGGTACGTGAGTTCGAGCCCCGCGTCGGGCTCTGTGCTGACAGCTCAGAGCCTGGAGCCTGTTTCGGATTCTGTGTCTCCCTCTCTCTGACCCTCCCCTGTTCATGCTCTGTCTCTCCCTGTCTCAAAAATAAATAAAACGTTAAAAAAAAAAATTAAAAAAAAATCAGCCTGGCTAAGGTCCTTTTCTTACATAGTGGGTATTGAACCATTTCTTCAATGCTGCATCTGATTTTTGCATTAGAAAAATCTTTTTTTGTGTGGAAAATGGAAA
The DNA here is from genome assembly GCF_028018385.1 of Neofelis nebulosa. NCBI lineage: Eukaryota > Metazoa > Chordata > Mammalia > Carnivora > Felidae > Neofelis > Neofelis nebulosa. Next base: position 161,524,104 of record NC_080784.1, read on the forward strand.
TATTTTTGTAGGGTGTTTCTAGGAAATTTAGGAGCCTTGGGACTTTGTCCCCCCCACCAACTATTTTGTGATGAGAATGTCTCAGTTATGTAATTTCTGTCTTCCTTTTTCTTTCCTAGCCAAACTGCAATCAATATAAATTACCAGGATGTCCCAGAGACTTTAACCCCGTGTGTGGAAGTGACATGTCCACTTATCCTAACGAGTGTACTCTGTGCATGAAAATCCGGTAACATAATTTTACAGTATAGACTAGTCCTTTTCTTGATTTTTGATTACTTAGGAAGTAGTGACTCTTTTCTTGGATGTAAGAATCAAATGTGACATAGTAGTTGTGTTTTCAGACTGACATTTAAAAAGACAATCCTTCAGTTCAGGTCAAAGTCAGAGAGTGACATTTGTGATTAACCAATTATACACTTGATAATCAGGTTATGTTACTTTTCATGGATGGGCAATTTCCCCAAATTAAGAGTGTATTAATAGTTAAACTATGAAATATTAAATATTCTTTTAAATTCAGAGGGCATGTGCAGGTACCTGTACAACCTGCAAAACTAGTTGGGTTGAATTATTACTAGGTAATAATTCTACCTAGTAGAATGCTAAGTAGTGTGTTATACATGATGCCTTTCATGTAACTCACAGATGACTGTGACTTCTCCTGTAAGTATGAAGCAGGGCGAATCACAGGATTAAGACACATTTCAAATAACCATGTAGTGCCAATATTAAATTCATGAATTACTCAGTTTATTGCGCACTTTATCACACAAGTTAGTCACAGAAGAAAATTAGCGGAGGGAATTAATGAACCACTCTGAAGAGGATCCAGGAAGGAGGTGTCACAAGGTGAGCAGTGAGGCACCTGTCCAGTCGTTGGACCTGAGACAAACTTTGGCCTGGATTTCGGTCAGGTCACCTTCTGTGCTGACAGAGCCTCCAGCAGCATCTGTCTTGACACAGTATCTTTGCACCTATAGCTTGGGTAGTCAGTCGGCCTTCAAATGTCTCCTACACATTTGAAGCTCCTTAACTTGAGGGTCCATTTATTTGGGTGCAATGGTTATACCGGACTCTAAGTCCTAGACTCTGGCAAACAACTAATATGGGCGCTCACATTGGCCGCTGAGACTCACATCTTGTCTTGCTGTAACTTAGCTTATTGTCTACTGTGAGTAGGAATCACAAAGTATCACACCATGACAAGGTAGGCTGCATTGTATTTCAGGGTCCTTTCTCTGATGTCAGTCTTCAGTGAGTTACCTAGGTCTTCTCATAGTGATTTTTTTTTAGGTTAGTGCCCTGTGCCTTAGGGTTAGGGAAAAATGGCAGAATTGGGGCCCTATTGTTTACTAGATTTAACTTTAAAAATGATTTAAGTAAGCATCACCTTAGAATCTAATGTATAATGACATGGGTCTTTTTGGTTCAAAGAGTGGGACAGTTTCAGTGTGGCAGGTAGGTAGTAAATGTGTCTTTATGGTTGTTCAATTTGCAGGGAAGATGGTCATGACATTAAAATAATCCGGAGTGGACCGTGTTGATGGAGCAGTTTATAGAAGAGAACTTGGAGAAACCACCTTCAACAGTATGCTAGATGAATTCCATTTCCCCTTTTTCTCTTTCCTGTGTTCCTTTGCATGGGATTTGTTAGCCCACATTTTCTGAGAGGAGGTGTGAAAAAGAGCTATGTGGAGCAATTGATAATTAAAACAAACACACAAAAAAATCCTTGTTTCTTGGCTTTTGCCCCTTGAGTTAAGCTTATTGCCCAGGTGACTTGTGCATTGCTTTATTTCCCTGGAATAAAATCAGCATTGTATTCAAGTACTGCTGTTCTCTGTTGAATACCCATTCTTACTCTGCAGCCTCCTGGTGACTCTTCCTCACAGGCAAAGATGAATTTTGTAAGGGAGAAGTGCAGTTATTGTTGAGAGGGAGAGCTTTATTCTACTCCCCCCCTTACCTCAAATCTTACATAGTTAATGTATATGTGCCTGGGACATTGTTCTGCACAAAGCAAATAACTGTGAGACACTTGGAGCCGATTTTAGGCAGAGCTGATAAGTCAAAGAATCATGCAGGTAGAAATATTTACTAGAGTCAGTGTCTCCTTTCAATAGTTGCCCATCAGGGTTAATGTAGGAATTTGGCTTTTTACTCCTTTTAGACCAGTGGTTCTCAACTCCGGGGTGATTTTTGCCTCCAGGGGACATCTGGCAATATGTCTGGAGGCATTTTTGGTGTCACTATTTGAAGGGTGGACACTACTGACATCTAGTGGGTAGACGCCAGGGATGTTGTCAAACATCCTGCAGTGACCCAGGGTGGGGGGTGGAGGGGGCGGGGCAGCTCCCAACAATGAAGAATTTTTCAGTCCAAAATATCAGTAGTGGTGAGATTGAAACATCCTGTTTTAGAGGTTGATACAATATAAAGAATAGACGTTAACAATAATAAAAGCGATGGGGGTTGCTTTAGAATGATGTTTCTAGGTACAGGATTTTGCGTCAAGTCCTGGGTGCAAGGACTTTCTAGCACCAGGAAACCATGAGCCATGAGGCAAGAGGTAGCTGAGAGAGCATGTAGTGGAAAGAATACGGCTTTTTGGGTCAGCTAAACCTGAGCTTGGATTCTGATTCCAACACTTCAGTTTTTTATATGGAAAACGGGATTAATGCTCAACTCATGAAACCGTGGAGAGGAAACTGCTTAGCACAGTGCTGGGACACAGAAACTGCTGAAATAGTACCTGCCATTATTTCAAGGACCTCTCTTAGAGAGGAAGATACTGAGGCCCCCAGAGGCAAATCAACTTGCCCAACATTATAGAACACATTGAAAGTCTGGAAAAGAAGCCTGGGTCTCTAAATCCCCAGTCCTGTTGTTTATGTGGAGTAAAGGCAATAAAGTGGGAAATTCTATAACATAAATGGGCTACAGTTGTTTTTGGCTTAAAATTTTTATAAAAGTAGTATATACTCTTTGGAAAATTAAGAAATACAAAAGTGTATTTGAAAAGTGAAAGTTATGCCCATATAGCCTCCAGAGGTAACCACCATTAACTTTTTGGAACATAGTCTCCTTTTTGTTCTCCCTAAGTATATATGTGTATATCGAATCATACAGACACACAGAGACACAGATGGCTCTTCTCTTTATATTGTTTTTTTTTTTAATGACAATATAGATTGTTCTTCTCAAAAGCTACATAGTATTTTATTATTGTGCCATAAGTTATCCAGGCTCTACTGATCTATATTCAGCTTGTTCATTAGGATTCTCTTTGTTGAAATTGGAAGAATCCCAGCTCAAACTAGTCTTAGCTAAAGAGGGAGTTCATTGTCCTTTTTAGTCATTATTTGCGGAAGAGCAGGCTGATGTTAGCCTCAGAGGGTGCCTGCAACCAGAGACCTTAGCGCACCAGAAATTGCCATCTCTCCGTGTCTCATCTCTTTATTTTAGCATAAACAGCTTCATTCATAGACTAGCTTCACCTCCTGTGTGAGAGACAAAGTTGGAAGTTACAGATTCTATCCTAGCAACTTTCTGACCTAACAGGAAGTAATTCTTTTCTATCAGTTCCAGGTGAAAATAATCCTGGAGTCACAGCCCCAACAATTTTACTACCTGAAAAGAAAATGACTCTTTCCTGGACAAAGACCCTGACTGGTTCATGTTAGATTATGCATCCACCCTTCTGAAGAATTAAGGTGATATAGGATTAGTTAAGCTGAGATGAGACCTTGGGTCCATTGTTTCCCAGAGGGAAAAAAGGGAAAACCCGAGAGGAAAAAAAATCAATAGATGTTAACTGTGGGTTGTTTGCAACTTTTAATGATTATAAAATGTTTCAGAGAACATTCTTATGCATACATCCTTGTCACTTGAAAAACTATATATATATATACATGTATATACATACACACACACACACACACACACACACATACACAAAATGAGAATAGCTTTAAATTTTTTTTTTAAGTAGGCTCCACACCCAATGTGGGGCTTGAACTCATGATCCTGAGATCAAGAGTCAGATGCTTTACCGACTGAGCCACCCAGGGTCCCCTAAAAATTAAAAAAAATTTTTTTTAATGTTTATTCAGTTTGAGAGACAGAGACAGAGCACAAGCGGGGGAGGGACAGAGAGAGAGGGGGAGAGAGAGAGAGAGAGAGAGAGAGAGAGAGAGAGAGAGAGAGAGAAAGAGAGAGAGAGAAAGAGAGAGAGAAAGAGAGAGAGAGAATCCAAAGCAGGCTCCAGGCTCTGAGCTGTCAGCACAGAGCCCAATGTGGGGCTCAAACTCATGAACTGTGAGATCATGACCTGAGCTGAAGTCAGCCGCTTACCTGACTGAGCCACCCTAAAATTTTTTAGTACCCCTAAAAAAATTTTAAGAGAAATTTATGCTCATGTAGTACACACTGGTCATTTAGTATAGCCAGCAACTCTCTCTTCTTCTGCCCTAAAGTACTATTGCTTCTGCCTTCCATTATCCTTTTCCACTTCACTCCCAACTTCTGGCTGAATGGAGCTGCTGCCTTCTTACATGATCCAGTATCCCTGAATCTGGAGGTAGACAGAAGGGTAAGCACCTGGTCCAAATTAGACCAGTCATGATCTGTCATAATTCCCACTACCCTAATCACAGGGTTGGTCTGCAGTGGGTTTGTGACTGTTCAGAATCCATCCTCAGGGAAGAGCCCTTTTCCTTTTAGGTGGTGAGATTGAGAGGCTGTGCTTCTGGAAGCTGCTGGAAACCGTGACCCCTCACTATGGAGAAAGACTGTAGTAGGAGAGCATGATGCCAACATGCCCAGGGAAACATGTCCCGTCTTGCCATGGGTCAGGCTCAGTTGGTCAGCTTTTCCTTTGATTCTGTGAGCTGGTTCAGTATCCATTCAATATTCCACCCAACACACTTTTTTTTTTCTTTTTGCTTATAGCAGTTTGAATTGGGTTGTTATCACATAAACTCCTCAACTAATAAATTTTTTAAAAAAAATTTTTAATGTTTATTTATTTTTGAGAGAAAGAGACAGAGTGTGAGCCAGGGAGGGGCAGAGGGAGAGGGAGACACAGAATGGGAAGCGGGCTCCAGGCTCTGAGCTGTCAGCACAGAGCCTGATGCAGGTTTTGAACCCACGAACTGTGGATCATGACTTGAGCCGAAGTCAGATGTTTAACAGACTGAGCCACCCAGGCGCCCATCAACTAATAAATGTAAGCAATTTGGAAGTGTGGGAAGTAAAAGGGTCTCCCTGTTTTAGTCTCATTCTCCTCTCCTGTCCACTCCTAGTACAATGAAATGAAAGACTTTTATAGTCAGTAAGAACTGTTAATAATATTTCAAGATAAATTCAAAAGTGTCACATGTATTATAAGAATTTCATTACAGTATTGTTTTTGTGACATTGAACTGTAATACTTCCATGCTTTTATGTATAAACTTTTATCTAGTATTATAGAATATATATATATATTCTATAAATGTGCTTTTCTCTTATATTAGGTTATTTTTATATTAATATATGTAGTTTCTTCATTTTAAAAACTACATAGTATTCTGTTATATTATTGTGCTGTTATTTAGTTTCTTTTTTTTTTTAATTTTTTTTTCAACGTTTTTTTAAAATTTTTTTTTATTTTTTTTTTATTTTTGGGACAGAGAGAGACAGAGCATGAACGGGGGAGGGGCAGAGAGAGAGGGAGACACAGAATCGGAAACAGGCTCCAGGCTCCGAGCCATCAGCCCATAGCCCGACACGGGGCTCGAACCCACGGACCGCGAGATCGTGACCTGGCTGAAGTCGGATGCCTAACCGACTGCGCCACCCAGGCGCCCCTGTTATTTAGTTTCTGTTGAGTTATATTTGGGTTATTAGAATTTTCTTGGTTGAAAGTGGAAAATTCCCAACTTAACATTAGTCTAATTAAAGGGAGAATTGGTTCCTGGATATAGCAGTGACTAAGCATATGAGCTCAAAGTCACGTATATGCATTCATGGAAACTCTGTTTCCCTATCTGTAAAGTGAGGACGATAATAGTACCTATTTCACAGTTTTGTTGTAAGGAGTAAATGAAATAATACATGGTAAGTTGCTTAGCACACGTGAACTGTTGGCTATTTTATAGAAAACTATACCTTAAAAAAAGAAACAACCTGTTTTTTTGACTTCTCCCTGGCCCTGTAAGAATATATCATGTATGTTTTCCCAAATCACTACATACAGATCTATTTCATTGCATTCTATTATATGGGCATACCATAATTTATTTGTGAATTTCCTAGTGATGGACATTTAGGTTGTCATTTTCTACCTTCGCAAATAATGTTGCAGTACCATCTTCACACATGTATCCTTCTTTATTTGTGAAAGCATTTTGTAGGATAAACTCATGAGGCTGGAATTACTTGATTAGAAGACAGATATTTAAAATGTTTAAAGAGGCGTGTCTGGCTGGCTCAGTTGGGAGAGTGTGTGACTCTTGTTCTTGGCGTTGTGAGTTCAAGACCCACACTGGGTGCAGAGCTTACTTTAAAAATGTTGAAAGTTGGGGCGCCTGGGTGGCGCAGTCGGTTGAGCGTCCGACTTCAGCCAGGTCACGATCTCGCGGTCCATGAGTTTGAGCCCCGCGTCGGGCTATGGGCTGATGGCTCGGAGCCTGGAGCCTGTTTCCGATTCTGTGTCTCCCTCTCTCTCTGCCCCTCCCCCATTCATGCTCTGTCTCTCTCTGTCCCAAAAATAAAAATAAATAAATAAATAAATAAAATAAAATAAAATAAAAAGTAAAAAAAATAAAAATGTTGAAAGAGGCCGCAAAATTTCCTCTCTGAAAAGGTTGGTCCTATTTATGCACTTTTTGTGGTAAATGAGTGCCTGGTCTTCTTTTCACTGCCACTGTTGTGTAACAGAAACAGTGCTGCACCAGATAGACTCAGAGTTGTATTACAGATTCAGAGTTCTTTCCACCATGTATTAAATAATTGCCTTTCCCCTTCTTAGAAATATTCTGATTATAAAAGTGATATGTAGTAATTATAATCACCTAAAGTAAGTGGTGAAAAGAATAGTACAAGTCTATGGAGAGTTCTAGAATGGAAGCTCCCAGAGAATAGAGATCTTGCCAGTCTCACTCATCATGGTGTCTTCAGTGCTTGGGACAGTGCCTAGCACAGGGCATAGTTGTTGATGGAAGGAATGGATGCTTAGGAGGCCTCACAAAATAATGACAACAAAATCACTAACCTCCTGAATTTCCTTCCTTCCCCCCAAACAGGCAAGATAACTCAAACACACAACCGCAACCACAAGAGAAACAGGTTTTGACTTTTGCCTAACAGTGCATTCCTTCCTTCCTTCCTTCCTTCCTTCCTTCCTTCCTTCCTTCCTCCTTCTTTCTTTCTTTCTGTCTCTCTACTATGTATTCATGTATGTATTTTGTATAAAATTTTTTAATGTTTTTATTTATTTTTGAGACAGAGAGAGGCAGAGCATAAGCAGGGGAGGGGCAGAGAGAGAGGAAGACACAGAATCCGAAGCAGGCTCCAGGCTCCACACTGTCAGCACAGAGCCCGATGCGGGGCTCGAACTCACAAACCATGAGATCATGACCTGAGCCAAAGCCGGACGCTTAACCGACAGAGCCACCCAGGCGCCCCAAGCATGTATGTATTTTGAAAAAGAGAGAGAGAAAGAGAGAGAGAGAGCATGCAAGTGGGGGAGGGGCAGAGGGAGAGAGAATCTCAAGCAGGTTCCATGCTCAGCACAAAGCCCGATGCGGGGTTTGATTTTTTTACTGTGAGCTGAAGTCAAGAGTGAGATGCTTAACCAACTGAGCTACCCAGGTGCGCCCCAATGGTGAATTTTATTTGTGTTCCTATGTTAGTCTGAAAAAGAGAACAGCACTGAACGCCCAGGTGATCTTGAGCAATTCTAGGAGCATACCTTACACTTGATTTAAGTTTTTTTTTTTTTTTTTTATTAAGTATCCACTTTATATCTGATCATTCACTCATGTCTGCCATGAACATTTGTGGATATCTATTACAGGCTGAGCACTGGGTATATAATAATGAATAAAACATACCCCTGGCCCTGCAAAATCTACAGGATCACTCTTTTAAATTTCTCTGAAAAGCAGAACAAGTCTCACTTCTGGAAACCCAGAATCTGATGTTTGCTATAGACTGTAAGTTCCATGAGGTTTGGAGCCATATTTGTTATGTTCTTCACTACAGTCCCTACCTGGCACACAGCAGGTACTTAAAAAGTATTGTGGGCTCACGAGCTAAAGTCAGTTCCATTCTGTTGGCTTTTGCATTCTACGGCCAGATTTAGGATGGCAAGAGTATTTTGAATAGGAGAATATGAACTTTGTACAGCAAAGCAGGTTGAACAGTTAAGCATAAATCATTCTCATTCAACCTTCAGGAACAGGCCACTTTCTCAGTAGGTTTTGGAGGCACAGTCTCCCAGACAATGAGCCTTGAAATAAGAGGATCTGCATCCTGGTTCATTGGAACATTTGCTGAATAATACTTATTTTTTAAAAAGCACTTTTTCTTTTTTTTTTTAAATTTTTACTTATTTATTTTGAGACAGAGAGGTGTGGGGGCTGCAAGTAGGGGAGGGGCAGAGAGAGAGTGAGAGAAAATCCCAAGCAGGGCCCACCCTCAGTGTGGAGCCTGACTCTGGGCTTGATCCCATGACCATGAGATCATGACTGGAGCTGAAATCAAGAGTGAGCCACCTAGGCGACCCAGTTCTTTGTTTTTCTTATTTGTTTTTTTTTTTAAGAAAGAAAGTTATTTTGACACACTGAGGGTTTTTTCCCCCCATTGGCTAAACCAAACACTTTTTCTGTCTATGAAGCCCAAGTATAGTTTACAGACTCCTAGTGTTTGAACTGGGGTAGACTTAGGTATGTAACTGGTCCAGCATTCTCATTTCATAGATGAAAAAACTGAGAAGCAGTACTCAAAATGACATGGCTTCTCTGGGTCTGATAGGTGGAGATCAAGATGATAATTATCACCAAATCCTAGCTTGGCATTAGGTTTCAGCTTTATAATTTCTCCTCTCCCCTTTGGAAGCAGGCTAAGATGGCAGAGAGCTAGAGTAGATAGATGGGAAGTACATTTGCCACATTTCCCTGGGGCAGAAAGAATTCTTTCTAACAGTCTCTATCAGAGTGTAGGTGCTCAACTGAAATGGTAAGAGAAACCACAAGCCAGAATGGTTAAAGCAGTGAACCTCATCCAGGTACTTGTGGCCTGGTTGGCTCCCTGCATCCTCTGCTCTCCTGAGCTGTCTCTAGAGAAATGTGGGTCTGCCTTTTACACTGCCCTCATGTGCCCTAGAACAGAGCACCCTATGTTGCTACTTTTGTAAAGAGCAGTCAAATAGATCTCTGGATCCTTCAGGTCATCTTTATAGACTAGTCTAGAATGCACATCCCACTAAAATATACTGGATATCTATGTTTTACCATGACCTGGATGTGAATCTTATATATTTTGAAGAATAAAAAATGGATTTAAAAAATAGAACACGAAAAAACGGGGCACAGATTACAAGCATGTTGACAAGTAGAAATGTGTAATAACAATGATCAGAGACTTTGGGATATTATAATTAACAGTTTAATATTCAGTCGTCTTTTCGGTAAAATTATTCAAGTTTATGCTTTATTAATTTGTGTGTTTGCTTAATAATGGCCATTTGCAATCGCCAATGATAGGCTCATTTACATGACCAAATTACATAATTCCCACAGGTCATCTTTACAGAAGGAAGTTTTGTTTTTCTGTATTGAAAATGATAAAATGTCTATATACATTTTTAAAAAACAATATGCAGGAAGTAGGTGATCTATTCCCGTAGAGTTAAGGTGATTTGTGGGTCAAAAAAAATGGGGAACTGGGGCATCTGGGTGGCTCAGTCGGTTAAGCGTCCGACTTTGGCCAGGTCATGATCTCACAGTTCATAGGTTTGAGCCCCGCATCGGGCTCTGTGCTGACAGCTCAGAGCCTGGAGCCTGCTTCAGCTTCAGTGTCTCTCTTTCTCTCTGCCCCTCCCCACTCACATTCTCTCTCAAAAATAAATTAACATTAATTTTTTTTTAGTGGGGAACTCCTATTTTAGGACTCTTTTGAAATATCCTCTTAGTCACAAGGTCTCCAAAGAAAATAAAGGATCAGATAAAGCAGCTAAAGCTACATTAAAGTTCTAAGCCCATTCCAATTCTTGGCTACAGACTCTCTCTCTGACATCATATATCCATATTTATATCGTATTGTATGCATATCTAGATGATACAGACGACCATTAAGATATAGAAGAAAAGGAACTTGGAGAAACAAATGACCTTCTCAGCTCCTCCCAGCATGACCAGATGTAAGCCTTTGTTTCTGTATTCTCCAAAATGGGGAGGAAGTAACATATCTAAACAACATTTAGAAATGTGATACATTGCTCTCAAAAGCAGTTGCCAGTGACTGGATCATTTAGACTGTGAAATTTCCTAATTCCACAGGCTGTCTTTAGAGTAGAGAATTTTATTTTTCTTTCTTGAAGATAATACTCAATTTAATGTGTTTAATAGTTGCAATCACTATAGTATGTATAATTCACAGAACTGGAGCTACAGGCAAATTTTAAAAGGTTTTATGATCTAAAGTGATATCCTATATGTCTTATATTTTTTGAGAGAAAAAGACAAACTGTTTCTTAGTACTCTAGCAAATTCAAAAGTTGATTTTCTTGTGGAGAAGAGATCATGTTTATATAACATTTATGATAAAATTAGATTTCATAGTTCTGTGGCTTTTTTTCCCCTACCCCCATGGAAAATTAGATTTCCTTATATGGAGAAAGAAAAAAAACATGGAAGAAATACATCAAAATGTTAACAAAATTAATTTTACATGAATTTTTCTTTAAGAAGTATATACTCCTTTGATGATTATAACAAAATATGCCTTCTAAAAAATTCATGGGGAGGCAGGAAGATTATAATTTAAAAAGCCATGAGATGAAAGGAAATCTTATTTGAACCAACAAATCTAAGAGCCAGAAATAGCCCACCGATAATCTTTTACAGATTTTTGCCAAATGTTCTTCCCCATCATGGGGTAATTCCTGGCCAGCGCAGAGACACAAGGGGGCAGTGGCTTCCTGGGAACTGCCAGCAGATCTGGAGCTCAGCCTGAGAGTGGCTGACTGATGACGTCTCTCATTCATTGCCACTGACCTGGGAGAGTCACATTTCACTGCAAACTGGTTATTAAAGCCTCTTTTTTCTTTGATTCTTTGAAGATACCATTTCTATGAAAAAAACTGAATGAATGGTCCAGTTGGGGTCAACATGGGGTCAAGGACCTAAGTGAAAAGATGGGAAATAAAGGCAAATAGAAACAATTTTCTCCTCCAGAGCAGGAGTTAGGGAAACATTCTCAGATTGTCTGGAAAAGTTGGAATTTGAAAAGCTGCCAGAGGAGAAGGGTTCAAGCTTAGCTGACCCAAGCAAATAGCTCTGACACAGGAACTAGCAACTGGCCTAAGAGAGTATTAGGAGACCCCCTTCTGTAATGGGCAAGTTTGCAATTAAGCTTCCAACCTTTCTTCCCAAGCTTTTCTGGTCCACTGTCTCCCTCTGGTTCATTGTCTTTCAACTTGACTAAAACTTCTGCTCTTGTGAGCTTATGCATTACTTCAGATAAGGCACACTATACAATATTTGCTTGGTTATTTTCAGTTTACAGAGTCTTCTATATTTTAGGGGGGCCTGCCTGGCTCAGTAAGGAGAGTGTGTGACTCTTGATCTCAGGGTCATGAGTTCAAGCCCCATGTTAGGTGTAGAGATGACTAAAAAAAATAAATATAAAAAAATAAAATAGGGGTGCCTGCGTGGCTCAGTCAGTTAAGTGGTCGACTTCAGTTCGGGTCATGATCTCGTGGTCTGTGAGTTTGAGCCCCGCGCCAGGCTCTGTACTGGCAGCTCAGAGCCTGGAGCCTGCTTCTGATTCTGCATCTCCCTCTCTCTCTGCCTCTCCCCTACTTGCTCTCTGTCTCTCTCTCTCAAAAGTAATAAACATTTAAAAAGATTTTTTAAAAATAACAATAAGAGCACTGGGTGTTATATGTAAGTGATGAATTGCTGGAATCTACTCCTGAAGCCAAGACTGTATGTTAACTAACTTGAGAGTTAAAAAAAAAAAAAAGGCAAGTAAACCTCATAAACCTAAAAAAATAATAATAAAATAAAGTCTTTTATGTTTTATTAAGCACTTTCATGTATGCTTTTCACCCACAATTTGAAACGTTTTGACTTTTGATCCTCACTTTAATGATTTTTATTACTGGAAATAACTTCACCACAGTGACCAAAGCCAATATAAAAAACCAGTGAGGGCACCTGGATGGCTCAGTCAGTTGAGCGTCTGATTCTTGATTTTGGCTCAGGTCATGATCTCACAGTTTGTGGGATCAAGCCCCGTGTTGGGCTCCACCCTGAGCCCAGGCATGGAGCCTGGTTGGGATTCTTTCTCTCCCCCCGCCTGCTCCTCCCACATGTGCACACACTCTCTCTCAAATAAATAAATAAGTAAACATAAAATAAAATAAAATAATAAAATAAAATAAAATAATATAAAATACCAGTGAAAGATTGGGGACCAAGTGGCAAGGACTTTGCATTGACCTGGCAACATGGACCAAGCTGCAAGTTAAAGTCCAGATACAGACTATCTAACATGGAACCGTTAAAATCTTGGTTATGGAGCTCAGCAACAGATTCTCCTCTGAAAGAAAGGAACAAGGCAACACTATCAGAAGCATTTTCCACTCAAAGACCTTCAGAGGCATCCATGCCCATGAAATCTGCAATGAATATTTGCAAGACAGATGACCCTAATTTTCAATGTGGTATGTTAGTCTTTGAAGGAGTGAAGAAATCCTTTGTTTTCCATAGGGTGATTTCTTAGGGAAATTGTCCTCATAAACCATATATTTTGATAAGCTGCAACAAGTCTAAGCCATGCAGAAAAACCTCTCAAAAGGAGCATTTGCTATGAAGTTTTTAGGGCTGTATGGTTTTACATATTTAATAAAAGCCTGTAAATATATTTGAATTTTCTTGTTCTACTGTATGTGATCATTTCATAATTTTTGTGATAGGAAACAGCATTGTGCTTGTAGGAAATCAGGGTTCAATTCGTGATGGCTTCTCTTGATTGTCAACCGGTAAGTTGGGGGTTGTTTTGTCTCTGTTTTATGGTTTAGAAAACAGTGTAAAATAGGTTAAATGACTGTGTTTCTGGTCAACTAAAGGGCATAGCAGGTCTCCTGACTCCAAATTTTGAGTTTTTTTTTTTTTTAAATCATTGTGCTCTCAAGATATCTAACTCTGTTAAGAAAGTCCTTTTACCAGACCACCTCTGCTTCATCTGCCTGCGGTGGATTTGGTGGCTGCTGTTTTCCATCTGAACATACAAAATTAAGGCACTGAAAGAATTTGGTCTTTGCAGTGCTGCTGAGTGAGGAACTTGTTACTTAGACCCTGTAGGGGGAAAAGTTAGTGTCCAAGGCAGTGGCAGCATTTGGGTGGGTTGTTGTTTGTTGAATGCCAAGGGTGTGCTTGATCTAGTAGGAAAATAACATATGGCCCATCTGTGCCTTCTGTCAGCTACTTTCTCAAGCTCCTTGGCTCATATCACAGAGAATAAAATAAACAACAGACCAAGGAGTGTAATGTGAAGCATGAAGAGTTGGTGCAAAGTTGGTTGCAGCAAAATAAAGCACAGCACCTTGGGCACATTTTATACATTTAACTAAAATTTAGACTTAATATTAGGTCCATAAAATGGTAGTTTATAAGACTAGCATTAGTACTATTCCTGTACTCTTTCAAACGGAGTTTCTCTTTTGAAACAGATCTCCTTTTCATTTTCTCCTGCTCTCCTTCTAGGGCTTCCCCCAAATATTTGTCCCTCTGGCTTGCTACAAATGTCTGAATCTCCATTGGTCATCAGCATTTTATTTTTATTTTTATGTTTTTTAATGTTTATTTATTTTTGAGAGAGAGACAGAGAGACAGAGAGAGACAGAGAGACAGAGTGTGAGGAGGGGAGAGGCAGAGAGAGAGACAGAATCTGAAGCAGGCTCCAGGCTCCGAGCTGTCAGCACACAGCCTGACATGGGGCCTGAACCCACAAGTCATGAGATCATGATCTGACCCGAAGTTGGATGCCCAACTGACTGAGCCACCCAGGTGCCCCAGTTATCAGCATTTTAATAAACTGTTGTCTCTTTCACATTCCTCTTCTAATGTGCAAATATCCCATAATATGTTAAATTATTTTTTAAACGTTTATTTATTTATTTTGAGGGAGAGAGAGAGTGGGAGTACATGCATGTGGGGGTGGGGAGGGGCAGAGAAAGAGGGAGAGAGAGAATCCCAAGCAAGCTCTGGGCTGTCAGCACACAGCCAGATGCAGGGCTCAAACCCGAGAAACATGAGATCATGACCTGAGCCGAAATCAAGAGTTGGACACTTAACCAACTGAGCCACCCAGGCACCCCATAATCTGCTAAATTCTTAACGCAGGGATGGCAAATTCTAGGCAAGTTTCTTGGTATGCTCCCAATCTATGCTGGATGTTACTAATCTATCATAGCATGCTTTCTCTTGGAACCTGGAGTTAGAATCCTCAACACAGTGCTGCTGGCAACCTCTCCAGGCTAATCAAAGTTGGCACAGGAGTTGAAGCCTATTTGGTATCCCAGTCTTAGCAGTGTGATCTGAATGAGTTGATAATATAATATCCCCTTGGTCAGGGATCTAGAAACCAGGAAACTGTGGATAATAAGGGCATGAGAGCAGCTATTAAGGTCAAGCTTGTGCTACATGACAACTTCACCCCAGGCTCTTTGCCTGAGACCATTTAATAGCAGAAATAAGAAATCAGTTTGGCTGATCTACAACATAATACTTTTAGAAACACATACTTTATAATAGTGGAATATTTTCAGGCTTATCTGTAAAGTAACTATCCATCTCCAAATAGTTCATTCATCAAGTCTTGCGTACTTTTAAAAATTTACCTATCTCTAGCCAAGTGAAGACCACACACAGTGGGCCTGAAATTGTTAAATGGAAAAATGTTAAACAGTTACTGCCAAAGAGAGTTTGATAGGGTCACCCAGAAAATAACGAGTAAATGTCTCCTGCATATTGAGGGAGACTTTCCAGGGCCTTCAGTGTTGCTTGCAGAACTACCTTGGATTTGTTCTCTTCCTACACAAAAGTCAGTCTACACAACCCCCAGACTAGAGAAGCAAAGGAAAAATCATAAAGAAAAAGAGGAGTCCTTTTAAGAGAGTGGCAGCTGCAGCTGGCCCGTAACATAAGGCACCTTGAAAGTGAATGAAGGTCTTAATAAATAATAACAGCAGTAGGTAAAACTGGGAAGGTATAGTCATTTCTACTCTTGGTCTGACATTTGACCTATTGCAGAGAGACAACATTTTCAGTGGTGAGCATAAAAATCTTGAATTGTTCCTTCCAAAAAAAGTTCATGTGGCCACTGAAGAGTATTAACAAAAATATAGACCGAGGTTACAGAAAATGGAAGGGGAGGGTCCATACTTGATCGAAATGGGAATATTTACATTACCTTCAGCTAACTAAAGTTTCATTTAGTCCTCAGTGATGGGTAGCCATATTTTATAGCATATAAAAATCATATTTTTGAGTCATATTTTATAGAATTTGGGTTTTTTTCATACTCTGATATATACTTACTGATATCTTAAAATACAGGTATTTTCTGTGCATGTGCCTACATGTGTTTATGGATGAATGGACAGATGAATGAATGAATATGTCCGGCAGATCATTTAAGGCTAGTTAAGGCTAGCATGTGAGATTAGGCAATACCACTCTATACCCTATACCCTACACCATCTACAAGACCCCCATGAAGGTTAGACAGGTGAGTTTCCTGACTGTTGGAAAATATTCTGAGAGATTTTAAACCATTTTGTCATGCTCAGGGATACTGACCAACACATATGTCTAAACATACCCCTTGCTTCACACAGGGTTCAGAAACCCTACGGAAAGGGAGTGGAATCCAGTTCAGAACTCCAGTTCAGACATGTAGAAATTGGACTTTCGGACTGTGACCCTCAAAGAAAGACTGAAAGGAGGGGTGGTAGAACCTTCTCGTAGAACTAGCTAGACTGAGCCTGGGGACTTGAGACTGTCCCAACAGAGCAGTATTCTAGAGGCTGGTGTTGGCTACCTTGGCCTCCAGCCCCTTCAGAGACATCACATGTGCCTGGGGAGAGGAGGGTCATGGTATAAAGAAAAGAAAAGAAAGAACTTTTCACCAGGAGCCATGGGATTTGTCTTGATGACCCTTTCCCCTTGGGAGGGCAGCAGAAAGTAATAGGGTCACTGAAACAGATGGAACACTTTTGCTGCCTCTGATTAAATGTGAGCTTAACAGCCTCTCAACCCTATGGGGACTTCTGAAACTTGGGTCACACTTGTCACATGTAAGTGTGTATATGTGCTTAGCTACTAATTCAACAATTCTATATTTAGTTCATTTCACAGTATCATTTCACTTATTCTTAAATTATCTCTCTTTTTTAAAAAATAATAAGCTGAAAACAAACCGAACTTAGTTATAGATTTGTCAAGCCTGCATCAGAATCACTTGGAAGGCTTATTAAATGCATGGAAGGGGAGGGTCCATACTTGATCGAAGTGGGAATATTTACATTACCTTCAGCTAACTAAAGTTTCATTTAGTCCTTATTCTTATTCTCTGACCCCATGTTCAGAGTTTCTGATTCAGTAGATCTAAGGTGGGCTCAAGAATTTGTATTTCTTTTCTTTTTTTTTTAAAGTAGGCTTCCCACCTAGCCCAGAGCCCAACTTGAAGCTTGAACTCATGACTCTGAGATCAAAACCTGTGCTGAGATCAAGAGTCAGACACTTAACTGAATAGGCCACCCAAGTGGCCCAAGAATTTGTATTTTTTTTTAATTTTTTAACATTTATTCATTTTTGAGAGACAGAGAGAGACAGAGTGTGAGTGGGGGAGGGGCAGAGAGAGAGAGAGACACAGAATCTGAAGCAGGCTCCAGGCTTCGAGCTGTCAGCACATGGCCTGACGTGGGGCTCGCATTCATGAACTAAGAGATCGTGACCTGAGGCGAAGTCAGACACTTAACTGACTGAGCCCCTAAGTGCCCCAAGAATTTGTATTTCTAATAAGTTCTTTGGAGATACTGATGCTGCTGGTTAGGGACCATACTTTAAGACTCACTGCTGTAGATAACCTTCTGAACCAGGCAGTCCTTCGCTGAAAATATTTGGGAAAATAGATTGTAACATGAGATAGTGACCTTTTCCAAAATATAGTATCTTGCTTGTCTCAACAAGGTGCATTCCTGGCTAGGCAACCCTTGTAAGATTTCCCAAAGGTTTTTACATCTAGTAATAACAGGTCTAAGAAGACTCTTTGTACCTTCCCTCAAATCCTTTGTTTGACTCAAACCTTACAGAACCATATAAAATGGATATTTTTAGGAGTGTTCCAGCTTCAAACTCAATCACCTTATATAAAAACCAAGAACACTTGATATTTTTGCAATTCCTGGTATTTGAAGCCCATTATCCAGGGGATCCCTTTCCTGGCATCAAGATTTATTGGATAAGAATGATCAATTTGAACAAAAAATCAGAGGAAATGAAATCGATAATCTTACAGAAACCTTGCCACAGTTTCTGACCTCCAAATCTAGATGCATCATGTGATGCATGGTTTAATGCGTATTTTGAAAACAGAATGTTTAAAATTAGAACTCTCCAAGAATATCCTGGACATATGATTATCTTACATATGGGAGTTATTCACTTATTTATTTTTTAATAAATATTCATTGAGTCTCATGCCAGGGATGGGGCTAGGTACTGTGGATGTAACAATAAATAAGGACTAAGCAGGACTGTGTCAAGGTTGAAGCATATTCTGGAGCCAGATTGCCTGGATTCAAATTTCAATTCTGTCACTTATTAGCTTGTCAAGTTACTTAATCACTTTGTGCCTCAGTTACCTCATCTGTAAAATGGGAATAAAAATTGCATCTATCCACTAAGAGAGAAGTAAGAATTAAATGAGTTAACATTTGTAAAAAGCAGTGAATACAATCTGGCACTTCATATGTGTTTTATAAATGTTGTCAAATAAACACACCAGTCTTTGTCTTTGACGAGCTCACAGTAGTGGGAAGGAAAGAGTGACATGTAAAGAAGCAAATTACAATATATGTAATAAATGCTAGGAAGACATATAGTGAAGCGCCTGACTTTTCTTTGCTACATGACAGACTATGGGGTCTCTCTCTGGAGTCTGGAGGGCATGTGCTCTGGAGGACATGTGACATATAGAGCTTCCCTCTGTAGAACCACGCTGGAGAGAATCCAGCAAATTTTTATCCTTCCTTTTTATAGCTGCTACCATGAATACAACCTCCACTATGCTAATGTATAATTACCACAAATGGTTTTCCAAAACCTTTCTATCAAATTTAAATGATAGTGAAACTTGTTTAGGAGACCACCTGCTTGAACTTTACTGGGTGCAGGTGCAATTTATGTGAAAACAGGATTGGGCAACCGTTCTGCAGTTTCTGCAGTTGGAGCCCTGGGTGGGGCACCATGTGAATTAGATGTGGCAATAACCTATAGAAGTGAGGTGGCCAACTTATGCCAGTTTTCATGCGACGTTCCCAGTGTAGGGGTTGAAGCCAGGGACCCCAAGATGAGCCACTTTGGCATGAAGATTATTTTGAGCTGAAAGCAATCGAGACTCTATGAGCTCAAGAGAAAATTTTGCCCCTCCCTTAAGTACATAGAAGAATCTAAATTGGGGGTCTTTCCTAGAATAAGGGTTATCACCAGAGATAATTTTTATCTGCATGACCCATCTGTAAGGCAGGCAAACATCTAATTACCAAACATCGGCTCTTCTTCTAATTGCCCTGTGAAGTGCATTTCTTTCCTCTGGAGTCCCAGACCCCTACCTCCTTCTCCTTAGTTCAGGATAATATATACACCTTTATGTCTGTCTTTGGAATTTCCATGTCTTTGTAGATTCCCCAAATGCACACTATTAAATTTTATTTTCTCCCGTTTATCTGTCTCATGTCAATTTGATTCTTAGTCCAGCTAGAAAAAGGACTCTTGAATGGGACAGAAATTCTTGCTCCCTCACATCAGTTTTAAAATAGTAGGTTCCACTTCCCAGAACCCTCTCTGTCTTGGACAAACATTTCAAATCATTACAATATTTTGATAGGAAATGAAAGCTTTAAAAAAGAAATACAAGGGGTGCCTGTGTGGCTCAGTTGGTTAAGTGTCCAACTTCAACTCAGGTCATGATCTCATGGTTCATGGGTTCGAGCCCCACATTGGGTTCTGTGTTGTCAGCACAGAGCCTGCTTCAGATCCTCTGTCTTCCTCTCTCTCTGCCCCTTCCCCACTTGCTTTCTCTCTCTCTCTCTTTCTCTCTCTCTCAAAAATAAAATTAAGGGCGCCTGGGTGGCTCAGTCAGTTGAGTGTCCGACTTTGGCTCAGGTCATGATCTCATGGTTTGTGAGTTCGAGCCCCACGTTGGGCTCTGTGCTGACAGCTCAGAGCCTGGAGCCTGCTTCAGATTCTGTGTCTCCCTCTCTCTGCCCTTTCCCCGTTCATGCTCTGTCTCTCTCTTTCTCTCAAAAATGAATAAACATTAAAAAAATGTTTTAATAAAATTAAATTAAAAAAATAAAAAAGAAATACAAAACTGATGGAATGTTATATGTCAATTGTATTTCAATAAAAAAATAAATTAAAAAGTGCATGTTGCCAAAGTACAATTTCAGACTTCAGGAAGAAAAAGAAAGAAAGAAAGAAAGAAAGAAAGAAAGAAAGAAAGAAAGAAAGAAAGAAAGAAAGAAAGAAAGAAAAGATATAATTATTGGGTCCCTTGGATGGGTGATGGGAAAGTACAGTAGAAATCAACAGACATTTACTGACTTTCTATTGAGGAGACACACGTGTGTTCCTGTGCCTGATAAGCTACAGTCTGATTCGGGGAACAGGAAATAAACTGGTATAAAGTTAAATCAAAATATATTTACATATCACTTCAAGACAGTAAGAGAAATGATGTTACCCAATGGCTAATGGCCAAATGAGTTTTCTATTCTAGAAATGCTTTGGGAATGGAGGCGAGAGGACAAGAGGAGCCCTCTTGCTGCAGCATTCATGGGAAATTCCACAGTCTGGTTCTACTTCACAGTGTTTCAGGAGAACTGGTAGGGTTTTGATACACAGAGATGTAGGGGGAGCCATTACCCACAGATGGCAGAGGCAAACCCACAGGAGTGGAGAAGCATAAGGCAAATCCAGGGGGTGGGAGGCAGTGAAGGGACAGGAGGAGACAGAGGAGGAGACATGCAGCAGGATGAAGCTAGTTGTCACACAAAATTCTGCAGTAACACGCACTGCTTTTAAGCTTCAATTAGAAGATCATTTGTCAAAAGACCATTCTCCTTGTGTGAAGAAATACTACCTTTCCCCCTAAATCAATTTTTAAACCCTAAATACAGTATGAGTATAGTAGCTCTTTGTTTGGGTAATCTAGTGTTGGATAACAAACCACTGGAAAACTTTCTGTGAGCTTCCTCACAGTGTGGTGGTCTCAGAGTGGTCAGCCTTCTTACCACATGGCAGCTGGCTTCTCCCAGAGGGTGAAGTGTGAAAGCAAAAGCTTCCAGGCCTTCTTAAGTTCTAGGCCTCAGATTGGCTCAACATCACTTCTGCCTCATTCTAGTGGTTAAAGCAGGTCACAGAGCCATCAAGAATCAAGGAGAGGGTATGTATGCCGGGAACATGGCTCATGGGCAGTTACCAACACACAGCCTGCCATACTCCCCCTTAGGCTTCTATTGTAAGGCTCTTCAGTCAAAAACCTCTTTCACAGAACAGAGGTTTTATTTAACATTTAAGTTTATGCACCTCTGCTTAGAGGAAGAAGGCAGCCAGCAATTTCCCCCAGGGAGGACAAAACCTAAACAGGAAATTAGGTCTATTGAGTCCTAAAAGGGACAGCTGTGTAAAGACTGATCAAAGCCCTGAAGCTGGGTAGGAGCCCAAGACCAGGACAGAGTATCCGGAAAGGGAATCCAGTGTTTAGATTTGAACCATGGGGTTCCTGTTCACATCTGCAGGGAAAGGTACCGCAAGCAGAGAATTCGCCTTAGTCATCCACAGAGCCCTGGCTGCTGTACCACTGGACATTTGAGAGCTCCCAGGTGTGAAGTCAGACTGCACAAGATTTGAGGCTAGAAGAGTTTTCTCTTGGTTCCTCATGGTTTCCTGAGTCAGTTGATGCCAGGTGAATGTTTTCCATGTGTCATACTGCAGAATTTTATAAGATTATTGACAATAACATTTTGCACTGGCTCTTTTCTTTTTGCCTTCCTCCTCCACCCCCTCCCCTTTTATTCAAGATACCAGGTGCAGAGTTGAGTTAAACAAACACCAATCTCAGAATACATTCTCATCAGTAGTCTGTACAGGGCCCTTCTCTTTTTTTAAATTTACTTTTCCCCACCCACACCAGCCGTTTCCTTTGCTTAATTGTAGGCCTCCCACTCTGATGTGATGTAGATATGCTCCCGAATACACATATATCCTTGAAACATATGTAGGGCTGTGTGTTTGTGCTTAATATACACAAGCAAGGACGCAGGAGGGGAAAATATTAAGGCGTCTGCCAGGTGAGCCCTTTCCCCTTTTGAGCTTTGCAGATGTCCTACTCAACTTCCTCTTCCATCTCACCAGTCTAAACTTTGCCATTCACCCACTCCCATCCATTCACCTGAGAGTCTCAGAAAAGTAACTGACCATAGTTACTGAACTGAACATACCAACGTTTGCAGTAAAATAAAAGTTTATCAGTGAGGAAGAAGGGGAAAAGGCTTTGGGTAGACATGTAGCTACTTCTGTAGGAATGAAGAAGGGACTGGCAGAGGTTTCCTGGAAGAAGGGACTGGCAGAGGTTTCCTGGTCTCTGGGGTCCCTGTGCAGGGACAGAGGCAAGGAAACAGGAAGGCTGGAGAAAGGATGCTGGCTTGGCCTCATTTCATCTGCATTCACTTCCTTAGGAGCAGAGATCATAAAAAGTGACCACAGAAGACATTCACTAGAGGGAACATGTCCAGATGATCTTGGGATAATTTTAGATGCAAGGGAAGAGTGGGGAAGTGGTAGGATGGACAACCCTGTGAACATGAACTACAAGTGAGGAGAGGGGGGATTTCCCTTCACATTTCTCTTGCCTACACTGAAAAATATCCCTTGAATGTTGTTTAAGTGAAACTGCTTATAAATTAAATCAAAATTTAAAGGTAATAAAGAAATTTTTGATGAATACTTTGTAAAAAATTCACCATGTAAGCCCACGTGAAGGAGAAAATAACTAAACATTGCAAGGTGCTAAACTAAAAAAAATACATATATATGAAAATCTCTCATGCATTAAATATCCACATATGTATGACACGTTTAAAGATTGTGATTGTGATGGCTCATTTTATGTGTCCACTTGACTGGCTTTGGTTGCTGGGATTAAACATATTTCTGGGTGTGTCTGGGTGTTTCTGGATGAGATCAGCATTTGAGTTCGTGAACTCAGTAAATTGATTGCTTTCCCCAGTGTGTGTGAATGTCAACCAATCCATTGAGGGCCTGAATAGGACAAAAGGCTGAGGAAGGAGGAATTTGCTTTTTATTTTTTCTGCCTCACCGATTAAGCTGGGACATCTCATTTCACCTTCTCCTGTCCATGGACTGGATTTTACGTCATTGGTTCCCCTGGGTCTAGGCCTTTGGACTCAGACTAAATGATGCCACTGGCTTTCAGTCTCCAGCTTGTAGACAACTCTGTAATGATGTGAGCTAATTCTTCATAAGAAAATTCCACAAATCTATATCTATATAAATATCTATCTTATTAGTTTTGTTTCTCTGGAGAACTTTAATACAGTGATATTTGGGGGAAACTGCTGATATTTTCATTATCCTGATTCTGAGATACCATTTCCAACATTACAAATGACTTTTGATTTCTTTTCAATATTTTTTCAGTCGTGACATTAGTGTGGATTTATTATTTATTTATTTGAGAGACAGAGAATGAGCAGGGGCGGGGCAGAAAGAAAGAGGGGAACAGAGGATCCAAAGCAGGCTCTGTGCTGACAGCATGTGGGGCTCGAACCCACGAAACATGAGTTCATGACCTGAGCCGAAGTTGGACACTCAACAGCCACCCAGATGCCTCAGTGTGGACTTATTCTTACACACTTATTTCTTGCACCTGTAGTTGTCTCTCAGGCACAGTGGAGGGACATTTCACCCTTGTGTGGTTTCTCCCCCTGTGAAAACTGTCAAGGGGAATCCTTGGGGGCACACTAACCCGCTGCATTTCAAACTCTAGCACCAAAGTCCTGCTAACCCTATATTGAGATAAAGTGGTGATAGACACTCAAAAAGCATTTACTTGGCTCCTGCCAAGAGCTACTTTACCATGCTAACCAAATGGCTGAGCAGTTGATAGAGCCATTGGCAGAAAGGGTGAAGATCATAGAGGAAGTAGAGGTAGGAAGTTATATCTCTCAAATCTTCTTCCTGACTCCATTTCATTTTGAGATGCTAAATTTCCAAAGACTCTTAAGTTACCCAATGACTGCATACTTGTTTCTAAGCTACACCAAGCAGGTACATAACTTGTTCAGTAATTGGACAGAAGCACAGCTGAGATGAACATAGAGACAGATCCTCTTCACCTCATTTGAGAAGACAGTTAAATGAGGACAACAGTGGACTGCTCTGGCAGTCCATCCTTTCAGGAAATTCTGAGATACACCTTCAGATCCTGCCTGTCACAGCCTTTTCCAGAGCCATCAGTATTTCTTTGCTTGGAGAGTGAGAGCTACTTCTTGCAGTAATTGGATTTGATTCAACAATATCTTCTCATCAGAAAACCCAAGTCTCTAAGTTGCTTGCCTCTACCAAATCCATTGGGCTCCAACAAATCTGTCTTTTCTCATTGCTCTTGGCAATTGGGTGTACATGTCTAATTTCTTTAAGCCAATTTATATGTATCACAGTCTCATAATTACATAGTTCTCTGCATCCCAAGCCCAGGAAACAATTTAGAGAGTTAGTACATGCCCCAGGGTTTACTTCCACTGTAGTCCAACTCAGTTCTCTTCTTTTCCTTAGAAAAGCATCAACTAGGGGCACCTGGGTGGCTGTTGGTTGAGTGTCCGACTTCGGCTCAGGTCATGATCTCACGGTCTGTGGGTTCAAGCCCCACGTCAGGCTCTGCGCTGACAGCTCAGAGCCTGGAGCCTGCTTCAGATTCTGTGTCTCCCTCTCTCTCTGACCCTCCCCTGTTCATGCTCTGTCTCTCTCTGTCTTAAAAAATGCTTAAAGAAAAGCATCAACTAGAGGTGCCTGGCTGACTCTGTTGGAGGAGTGTGTGACTCTTGATCTTGGGGTCATGAGTCCAAGCCCCACGTTGGATGTAGAGATTATTTAGAAAAATAAACTAAAAGAAAGAAAGAAAGAAAAGAAAAGAAAAGAAAAGAAAAGAAAAGAAAAGAAAAAAGAAAAAAGAAAAAAGAAAAGAAAAGAACATATTAATCTAAGACAGAAAACCACTGCCAAGCAGGCCAGGGCAATTCCTATAGTGCCAATGACTATGGTGAGGAAGGGAGAGGGGAAGGGGCAGTCATCTCTATTCTCCTTTTCCAGTCTTCCGGGGTCCAGAACCAAATTCTATTCTTGCAGAGGTACAGTAGGCCAGAGGCAGAACTACAAAGTCTGCAAACAATCTGTATCCCAGATTTTTCTATTCTGTCTCTTTGCTGTACTCCTGGAGCTTCTTTCTCAAGGTACCTGTTACTCTCTTCTTCTCCACCTTTACCAACTTTTATTTAAAAAATTCCTTAACTCAGGGCACCTGGGTGGTTCAGTCAGTTGAGTGTCCAGCTCTTGATTTTGGCTCAGGTCATAATCTCACAGTTTGTGGGTTGGAGCCCCATGTTGGGTTTCACACTGGCAGCCCAGAGCCTGCTTGGGAATCTCTCTCTTTCTCTCTCTCAAAATAAATAAATAAAGTAAAAAAAAATTCCTTAACTCTTTTGGTCACTCCAAGCATTGGTAGCAACTCAAAATATTATTTCTCTGAAATGTGTCTCCATGTTAGCAAGGATCAAAGTCTCAAGTTAAAGGAATGGAGTATTGACAATTGAATAACAGGCATCACCCAGCAGAAACAGATGGGAAGGATTTCCAAAGGGCTGCTTGAGTCATAAAATCACACCTTGGAGGCAAAGGTATAATTCACCTGCACTAAAACCAGCCCTATCTTCAGGCTTTGGGGCAAAAATGCTTGACTTTGCTTTAGGTTAGATCCTGCACTGATTCCCCAGCTACTAAAGAGCTACTTCTTGCAGTAATTGGAACCTTAGAATTGTAACCTTATAATTTCCAGTGATTAATAAACAAAGGTGTCTACTGGGGTTTTCCACAGGCTGCCTCCCCCTTACCTTCATCATCTCTTCATCTCCAATACAAATGAAGTCCTGGATAAATGAATGCGACTCATGGATTAGTTTCCCCAAGGGAGTTTGCCATCATTGAATATGAAGCTCAGCTAGGCATCAAAATGATGAATCTGCTGAACATATACTGAGGTGCTCTGTATTTCAAGCCCTGGGATAAGTGCTGGAGAGTCAGAGATGAAAAGACATGGTCCCTACCACAAGGAGTGTATAGTCTACTAGGTAGACAGATACGTGAACAGGTAAAACCTATGATAGCCTGTGATGGTTCATATTATGTGTCAACTTGACTGAGCCATAGGGTGTCCAGATATTTGGTTAAACATTATTTTTGGGTCTGTGAAGGTGTTTCTGTAAGAAAATAACATTTGAATTAGTAGACTGAGTAAAGCACACTGCTCTCCCCAATGATAGTGGACCTCTTCAAATCACTGAAGGTTTAGATAGAACAAAGGCTGAGAGGAAGGGAGAACTTGCTTTCTGCCTGTCCTTGAGCTGGGACATTGGTCTTCTCCTGCCTGTGGACTTGGATTGGAACTTACACCATCAGCTTTTCTGGTTCTTAGGCCTTTAGACTCAGGCAGGAACTGTACCATTACCATTGACTCTCCTGGGTCTCCAGTTTGTGGACTGCAGATCTTAGATTTCTCAGGCTCCATAATCACATAAGGTATATACAGTTTCTTTATATATATATATATCCTGTTGGTTCTGTTTCTCTGGAGAACTCAGACTAATATATAGCACATCCCCCAAATTTTTGTATACATTCTAGGGTGTGCAGGCAACAAAACTTTTCTAATTTTTGCTTTAAACTTAACTTTTAGTTTTAAGCCTCCATTCTCGTGGGTTGCAGAAATATAATCTCTCTCTTTCTTAAATGTTTATTTATTTTTGAGAGAGAGAAAGCACGAGGTGGGGAGGGGCACAGAGGAAGGGGGACAGAGGATCCAAAGTGGGCTCCGTGCTGACAGCAGAGAGCCCGATGCAGGACTTGAACTCATGAACCATGACATCATAAGCTGAAGTCAGATGCTTAACTGACTGAGCCACCCAGTTGCTCCCAGAAATGTAATCTTAATCAAGCCTTTCCAGTCAGTCAGACCCTTGTCTCTTTCTACTTCTCTCTAGGGCTGCATCTCAAATCTGAGGGCTAAGTGTCTGGGACTCAATGGCCATATTCTACTTGGTTTTGGTTGTTCTTCACCTTTCCCACTGGAATTTCCTGAGGTGATTTTATTTTCTCATCAGTTCGTTGATCAGAAGGTCCAGGCAATTATCTGTTTTTTCTTTGTAATCATAAGACTTTCTCTCATCTGCTCTCTCAGTTACCTTCACATCTCTTCCAGGGCATGGGAAATATTTGGCTCTTATTCAACTGACTCTATGGCTCTGGGAAAGTCAGTGGGGCTGCCTCAGGTGCTCTTGGTTTCAAAGCACCCTCAAGCCATTTATACTCTGTGCCCACTCCATGCTGGGTGCAGTCAGGTCCTAGGACACTGGTGTTTAGGAACAAGTTCCCTCTCCTCTGGGAGACCCCAACCAATGTGGAGGTTCTATTATTTCTCCTCACTCCATGCTCACAGAGAAGCCTACAGAAGACTGAGAAGTGAGCAGAGAGATAGAAAGATAATTGAAGTGAGCAGAGACATGAAGGAGGACAGTGGGGACATGAAGGAGACACATGGGGACATGAAGGAGATACATTCCCACTATTGAGGAACTCACAATCCACTGAACCAGCTAGATCAGGAGGAAAATGCATCACAAGTTACAAGGAAGGTGTAGTCTGAGCCAAAGAAAAGATCTAGGGGTTTACTGGTTTTTCCACTTTTGCACAATTCTTCTCCAAAGGCTTGAATTCTCTTTCTATAAAACAGGCAACCATGAGATTATCTTATTATATATAATAAGATAATTACATACAATATAATTAGCAGGGTTGTTTTCTTAGATGAATGAAGTTATGTCTATCGGATTCTTTGAAGTCATAGGGAAACAGGCATTCTCATTTTCTTTCTCATCATTTTTCCATCATCTGTAAAATTAATAGCTTTCAACATTTGTTAACTTCACTATGGTCTGAAAAATAAAACTAGATATTAAATTTCTTGACCTCTAGATATAACCTCTGAGGAACAAGTTTCAAATGACCACCATCATTCAGCCACCCATATCAAATGTGTTCAAATTCTTTTTCACATATTGAAAGAATCAAATTTTAACAAATACAATGCTCATGCCCACATTTTAAATATGAGAAATCCACACTACTCTTTGCATAGCATTGCTTTTTAGCCCTGAAGCTTCTAGAACTTACCTATTTTTAGAAAATATTGCCACATGTGCAAAATGCTTTTCTTGGTGCTAATAAAATATTTAGTAATATCACCTGCCTGAACTTATTCAATAATTTAGCAGGTCCATCTAAAGAAATCTGGACATTGTCCTAAGGCCTGTAGTATAAAACTGTCTGACCACTTTTTGAGGAAAATTCTGAGAAGTACGCAGGAACCAGAGAGAAACACATGTGAGTATAGCTCTCCCCCCACCCCCAATTTCCCACCCGGGTTTTAGTATGATGTAAGTAGGTATTTATAAAATGCTTATCATAGTATACTGTCCACTTAGTTCTGTATGTCAGCTTGCATCATTTCTGTTATTCAGAGGTGCATTTAGCTTTTCAGTGCATTGTATTATTTATAAATGGTGATTTTGCAATGGCATCATCACCTACATTTATGACCACTTGTCGATAAGAAATTGCTATTAGGCCTCTCTCTGCAGAGATGTCACTATTAGGCCTCTCTCTGCAGAGATGTCACTGTCATCATTTACATTTGGAAATGCAGTGCCACAATAGCCCTGATTAAATGGTGCTGAAGTGCTGAAAACAAATCCTACCAACCTAGAGATGAGTGGGCGGAATTAGCTTCGTCTTCTCTGAGAGGTTTAAGTGTTTGGTCACCAATTTGACAGACTAGAGGAGATAATGTGTTTGAATATACTTTGTGAACTACAAAGTGGTTCTGTAATTATTGTGGCAGTGATAAGGTAGTAGAATTCCGTTTTTACCCTGTTTTCAATGTTTTGAAGATTACCTATCCTACAGTAAGTACTCACTGAATATTTGTTGAATGAATGGATGACTGAACGAAGAGATATAGATTGTCTTCCTATAGACCTTGTGAATTGTGGGCCAACAGGAGAAGGCCATTATGAAGACCAAATAGTGAAGTGAGGACTGATGAGAGGGAGCTAACTAGTGGAAGACAATTTGTCAGCAACCTGTGGCATACCCTTGCTATTGCTTTTGGGTAATTGGGAATTGGTGATAAGATACTATCCTCTTGCTCTGTGTTGTAAGAACATATTTTAGGCAAGACAGCCACCTGATATAACCATTGATTCAGTAATGATTCCCTTAGGCAGTGGTCAAGGTGCACTTGGCTTTTACCAAATGCCATGTTGTAAGGTCAGATTAGAACAAAGTTTTAACTTGCACTTAGGTGTACTATGTATTCTATTCTACTACATTTACATCTCATTTCATGCTTACATCTCTAGCTTAATATTTTCAAATTTCATATATGTGTACTTCTTTTCTTTTTTTATACTTATAAAACTTTTTTTATGTTTATTTATTTACTTTGAGAGAGAGAGAGAGTGTGTGTGAGCAAGCAAGGGAGGGGAAGACAGAAAGGGAGAGAGAGAGAATCCTAAGCAGACTCTGCACCGACAGTGCAAAGCCCAATGTGGGGCTTGATCTCACAACCTGGGATCATGACCGGAGCTGAAATCAAGGGTCGGACACTTAACCAACTGAGCCACCCAGGTACTCCGATATACCTGTAAAACTTTTAATGTAATACATCCTCTTTCATAAGTGGGTTTGTTTAACTTAACCAACTCATTTACTGTAATAGAGAAAGGCCTTGACCTTTGGAGTTAAGGATGGAAGGAGGAGAGAGATCTTCCTGTACTCTAATGTCAGGGCTAAACTGTCCTATGAAGGTTATGAGCCACACCGAGATGGCTAAGAGGGTAAGAAAATAATGGGTACTTTGGGCTTGAACTGTAATTATAAACTGTCCCTAACACATCTGAAATAGCAAAAGGAAAACACACTTTTACAACCTTAAGCAGATAAAGGATGAGGGGTAGAAAGTTCTCCTTAGGAGCAAACTATTCTTTTTTTTTTTTTTTTTTTTCCTGTGAAGTTCATGTAGGGCAACAGGCTGTATTTAAATTATTTATAGTTGTGTAACAACGCACTCTCTCTTTTTTTTAATGTTTATTTATTTTTGAGAGAGAGAAAGACAGAGTGCCAACAGGGAGGAGTAGAGAGAGAGGGAGACACAGAATCCAAAGAGGCTCCAGGCTCCAAGAGTTCTGCACAGAGCCTGACATGGGGCTTAAACTCACAAACTGCCAGATCATGACCTGAGCTGAAGTAGGACCCTTAACCAACTGAGCCACCCAGACACCCCAACAATGCATTCTAAAAAATTATGGTTTGGTGCCACTCAAGCATCTGCAGTCAGATAGTGACCTGGCTGGAACCTTCAAGATGGCATTATTCATATGTCTGGAGCCCCTGGCAGATTTGACTGGAAGGCTAGGACCTCTATCTGCATGACCTCTCTATGTGGTCTCTTCAGGAGGGTAGCCTAACTTCTTATGTGGTGGCTCAGAGCTTCCAAAAGTTCAAGTAGAAGCTGTTAGGTCTTCTGTATGCTTAGGCCTAGATTTGGCACAATGTCACTTCTGGCACATTCTATTGGATATGTGGGTCATGGGGTTAGCTCAGATTTCATGCGAGAGAGGACTACACAAGTATTTAATATCAGGAGGTATGGTTCTTTGAGGCCTATCTTTAGAGACTGGCCACCACATCTTCTAGAATGGATGGTTTTGATATGTGTGGCTCCAAGGAGCTAAACTGCCATGAATGATCATGTGTATGGGATAGGCAGTATATCATTTTTAATGTTTGGCAAAGGTATGCATGTGCATTGCTGTGCAAACAGGCGATCAGGACACAAGACTCTGAAAATAGATGGAGGATTGTTCTCTTGAATGAAAGGAGATTATAAAAAGACAAATGGATTGGGTTTGTTATGCCTGACCTGGAGCTAGATTGTGATCCTACAGAATACTGAATTACCTGGACCTCCTAAGAAGCTATTTACCCAGATGAGGCAAGTTTAGCTCTGTAGTTGGTAATGGGACATTTATATTGTCAATCAGTCTGGGGAAAAGGTAGGTCCTGGAACATAAGACAAGGCTGCTGGAAGGGGGCTTTATACAGGTGCAATTGGGGCAGTTCCTTCCTCTGCTTGGGCCTGGATTTTTGGCAAAGAACATGTACCCAAAGACTCACTCATGGGGTCAGGAGAGAAGTAAAGTTTAGTGGCCTAACTATGTGATTGCAGGCTGGGGTTTAAGCAAAGCTGTGCTCCACAAGGGAGTTGTGTGGAAGGCTCAAGGCCTGTGAAGATTCTAGGCCTATGTTGCAATTCCCTCAAGTTAACCACCAGCTTCCAGAAAATCTTTGTTAAACACCACAGCCTGGTTTCAGTTAGTACTCTGTAGAAATGATGGGACTCTGCCTGGTTGGGATGAAACAATTCAAGGGAAAGTAGTAACAACCAGAAGGAGGGCATTTTAGGATCCTCGGGGGGAAGGATCTGGCAGAGCAAATGGTAGCCCAAGATGGTTCAGAGATGGACTGATCATTGCTGAGGAGGTGTGGGACCAAGGGATGGACTTTGGAAGCAAGTCAAAATTTTCTAGAAATTTCCATGATATTTGGTGCGTATCAAAACTGGATTTCCTAAAGACAAACTAAATGAGGGCTTAAGATAATAGGGCAATGAGAAGGAAAAGTAGCATTATTTGTTGTCTCTGGTGGGAAAGGCCTAGGCCCATGCATTTAGTTTACAGGATACATAAGACCTATGTCTCACTGTCTGTCTATCTATCCATCTGTCTATCGTACATGTGTGTGTGTAAAGGGATTTAAGAATTCCTATGTTTACCCATAGTAATCATTCCTTGGCATGATTTTTTTCCCAAGTAATCTATGCCTATTGTGGGGCTTAAACTCAAGACCCCAAGATCTAGATCAAGAGTTGCATGCTCTACTGACTAAGCCAGCCAGGCACTCCAGGCAGGGTTCTTTTTTTTTTTTTAATTAAAAATTTTTTTCATTTATTTATTCTGAGAGAGAGAGAGCACAGGCAGGGTAGGGGCAGAGAGAGAGAGGAGAAAGAGAATCTCAAGCAGGCTCCACACTGTCAGTGCAGAGCCGGATTCAGGGCTCAAACTCACGAACCACAAGATCATGACCTGAGCCTAAGGCAGATGCTTAGCCAACTGAGCCCCCCAGGCACCCTTCAGTAATGATTCTTTTAGATTAAATTCACCATGCAACAATTTGATAGCCAAGAGGGACTTTGGCACAATCTATGAATACATGATATCTGTTGAAAGTTGTAGTTAGAGTTAGCCCTTAAGCTGACCAAAAACTATAGAGAGCAGACCACCTTGGATTTCTAGAGGTAAGCTCACCTAGTCCCAAATATACCTTCTAATCCTGCTCTGCTCACAAGAAAAGCCTACCATTTGCATTTGCTATCATCATCTTTTTTGGCTTCTACCAGTACTGTATGCAGATGAATGCATGAGCTTTGTCTCTGGGCTGGCACTGACATCTGAGCTCGGCCACTTCATTTCATCCTATCATCTCATGGTATCCTTCCTGAGTTTTAGTGTTGTTTGCTTTATGTTCTGGTTCCATAGAGGCAATTGCTTCATTATGTGTGACAGATTCATGATGGAATATTTGATCACCATTATTATTTGCTTCATAGAGACTTAGTCCAGTGCATTTTCTTTGTCTACTATTCGGTTTCCTGCCTTCTTTCACTTTTTTTTTTTTTCCTTAGAGGATCTTTGTAGAAGAATTCCTTGTACTGGTTTATTTTCTAATTTTCATCATTGCAGGAGATGAGTTTTGTCTTGATGAACTCTTTACTGAAAGTTTGTGTAGGGGAGTTATTCGCGATTTGGGGTTTTAAGTGAATTTGTTGAGTTTTGCTTCTCCCGAAGCAATGAAGGTAAGCAGCAGTGAAATTCTAGCAACCCAAAGACTCTTTTGTGCTCCTACAGAGACAGAATTCTTACAAACATGGCTAGCATCTGGTTCCTTGGAAGGCTCATCTTTGTCTTTTAATACCAAACAGGGTCCCAGGGAAATTCTTGGTACCAGTGAGGCATGCTTGCCCCAATATTGTGAACAAGCAAGTTAGGTTTCCTTCTATTTCAAGGGTTGCATCCAGCTCTTTCTGAGATACACAGTCACTGTGTTCTCTTGCTGTAGGTTTTTTTCTCTGCTTGCTCCCACATGCCCCTTTACTTAACCTTTATTGCTTTAGGCAATCCTTTGAATGAAGTGGATACCTGGGGTTTTAGCTATCTCCTATTTTCTAAGAAAAAGAATTTTGTATCTTTGTTTCTCCAACTCTTTGTTGCTTTTGGCTGATTGCAATGAAGAGAAGAAGAGAAAAACTACCTTTATACCACCATGTTCAAGCCAGAAATAGAAACTCATGGACTTTCAAGTCATGGATTTGAATCTTGGCTCCACTATTTGTTGTGTGACCTTGGAAGGCTATTTAACTTTTTTGTTCTTCCATTTCCTCATCTTTAAAATGGCCATCTCGGGTATTGAGGAGGGCACCTTTTGGGATGAGCACTGGGTGTTGTATGGAAACCAATTTGACAGTAAATTTCATATATTAAAAAATAAAAAAAAATTAAAATAAAATAAAATAAAATAAAATGGCCATCTCTATAAGGACTGTTAAGAGAGTAAAATGAGGTGATGCTTGTAAGGCTCTCAGGACAATACCTGGCACGTAGTAGGTGCTCAATAAAGAGTAGTTATGACTATTAGCATCATGGCCACAAACTGGCTCTGTTTAACTTCTAGCCTGCAGTTATTTGGGTAAAATATTCTCCTAGATTAAAACAATCACCTTGAAGAGATCAGGGTTTCCAAAAATGTGTTCAATAGGACACTGTACAATAAATAGTTCCCAGATATGACTCAACAACAAAAGGAGAGGGTGGATTTCATGGACAAATAAGCCTAAGAAACTTCATGTACTGTAAATCCGCCCCTTTCAAAAATCACAAAGCACATACCTCTATGATGGTGTTGTAATAGGTCCCATCATGGAGGAATGCAATATGCATTATCATAGAGCACAGAGAGTGTTCTAACACATTCATGGGAGAGAGCCTCCCCCACACATGCAGGTAAATGTCTCAAAGGATGATGTCTCAAAGGCAACTCTCCTCCCACAGAGGGAAACTGCAGAACTTTAACCATTAAGTCTGGGAGTCCTTCTGGGATAAGAAAGGACGTTGCTGTGCAGAAATACTCTCATTTCTTATTTTGGTAAGCATAGTACTTACCACATGCTGGTCACTGCTCTGTGCCTTCATGTACACTAACTCATTGAATCTACAACTGCTTGCAGAGTTTATTCCCTTTTACAAACAAGGAAAGAATTCTTTTCCAAAGAATAGAGAAAGTGTTCCCTTCCCTGATAATAAGGATCTACACGAAGAGAGTTGTTGAAAGAGGAATGTTGCCTTTCTAGTGTGGGTGTGATGTTATTGGTTTAATTTATGTGCTCACTGGTAAAGGAACCAGTGTGTATGCAGCATACACTGGTAGAATATTGAAAGAAAAAATCCTATAAGGACAACCTTGGTGCCACTGACTTTGCAATCTAGAGGCTTCAGCTACCTATCCCTTAATGCCCTTGATGTTTTGCAATAGGGGCAAGAAGCATCACTGGCCACATGCTAATGCCTCTGTGTGTGTGTGTGTGTGTGTGTGTGTGTGTGTGTAGGACATCACAGTAGTCTTGGGATCAACACCTGGGAAAGGGAAGGAAAGGAAGCAGGATTGAACAAAGGGAGAAATAGAGTTGTGACGCAGACACAGAAAAAGGCTTCAAACCAACCCCACAGGGAAATCTGGATCTGAAATGATTCTGCAGAGTTGTCCCAAGTTGGAATGAGGGGTCAGGCCTTTACACCCCGTGTTGATTAGTCATTGAATGTGGGCTGTCCTTTAAAGAAGCTGACTTTGGGTAAGGCAGTTTTAATCATCAAAGGCAATCCCTAGACAGGGCTGATAGTTGAGCACTGTCTTCTTGCTACATTTCCAGCAGCTGGGAGACTAAGTCCTTCAATCCAGGAAGGAACTCGGGTGGTACATTTCTGGATAGGAAGTTTTAATGCACTGAATGTGAAGAGGTAATCTGCACACTTCAGGAGTGAGCTCCCTCCCAAGTGGTACCAAAGGGAACTGATGCTTTGTCCACCTCTTACTCATAGATCTAGTCAAGAGCACAAGACTTGTAGTCAACTGATTCTTTAGGCTTAAACCATAGGCTGATTTCTTTCTCAGCACTTTTTACTGAATCCTTGCCATGAGTGATGTTCCTGTCCACTTGAATGCAGAAGTCTCTGTGAATGGTGCCTGGCTTAGAATCTGCTGGATTGGTCTCCCTAAGCATCACTCACTCCATCTTCACCACATTTAGCCCTCCTAGACCATGGTCACCACCAGTCCTGAGTTCATGTATTTCACCAGCCCAGGGAAGAATGGGTAACCTTCTAGGTCATTGCAATGCTGCTTCCTCAGAGGCTTGAAGGAACACCATGGCCACAAAGTGGAATCCCTTCTGCTTGAAGAGCTTGATGATCTTACCCACCAGCCTATGCTGCATACAGACTGACTTGATGGAAATGAAGATGTGCTCCATGTTGGCCATGACAGAACTGGCAGGGCTCGAACTGGTTCAAGCGGAGGTGAAAGTTTTTAATTTTGATGAATGCCAGTGTATTTATTTTTTTCTTTTGTAGTTGTGTTTTTGTATATATAAGAAATCATTGCCAAATCCAAGGTCATGAAGATATGTACCTGTTTTCTTCTAGAAGTTTTATTTTTCTTATTTTTTTTAAATGTTTATTCATTTTTGAGAGAGACAGAGACAGAGCATGAGTGGGGGGGAGACAGAGAGAGAGGGAGACACAGAATCTGAAGAAGGCTGCAGGCTCAGAGCTGTCAGCACAGAGCTCGATGCAGGGCTTGAACCCACGAACCGTGAGATCATGACCTAAGTTGAAGTCAGATGCTCAACCGACTGAGCCATCCAGGTGCCCCAAAAGAGTTTTATAGTTTTAGGTCTTACATTCAGGTCTTTAATCAATTTTCAGTTAATATTTGTATATGGTATGATGTTGGCATTCAACTTCATTCTTTTGCATGTCAATATCCATTTGTCTCAGAATTATCTGGTGAAAAGACTGTTCTATTACCATTGAATTGTCTTGGCACCCTTGTTGAAAATCAACTGACCATAAATATAAGCATTTTTTCCTGGACTCCCAATTCAATTTCATTGATCTATGTATCTATTTTTATGTTAGTATTGCACTGTCTAGATTACTGAAGTTTGCAGCAGGTTTTTTTGTTTTTAATTCAAATTTCAGTTAGTTAACATACAGTATAATACCAGTTTCAGGTGTACAATACAGTGATTCAACACTTTCATGCAATACTTGGTGCTCAATACAACAAGTGTACTCCTTAATCCCCATCACCTATTTCACCCATTCCCCCCACCCCCACGTCCCCTCTGATAACCACCAGTTTGTTTTCTATAGTTAAGAGTCTGTTTCTTGGTTTGCCTAAGTTTTTTCCCCCTTTGTTCATTTGTTTCTTAAATCCCACATATAAGTAAAATCATGTGGTATTTATCTTTCTCTAACTTATTTAGCTTAGCAGGATACTTCCTAGCTCCATCCACGTCCTTGCAAATGGCAAGATTTCATTATTTTTTATGGCTGAGTAAAATTCCATTGTATATATATATATACACCACATCTTCCTTATCCATTCTTCAGTCTGTGGACACTGGGTCTGTTTCCGTGGTTTGGCTATTGTAGGTAATGCTGCTATATATATATATATATATATATATATATATATATATATATATACACACACACACACACACACACAAATATATATATATTTGTATTCTTTGGGTAAACACCTAGTTATGAAATTGATGGATTGTAGGCTAGTTCTATTTTTAACTTTTTGAGAAAACTCCATACTGTTTTCCAGAGTGACTGCACCAGTTTGCATTCCCACCAAAGTACAAGAGGGTTCCCCTTTCTCCATATTCTCACCAGCACCTGTTGTTTCTTGTGTTGTTGATTTTAGCTATTTTGA
Organism: Neofelis nebulosa; assembly: GCF_028018385.1. Taxonomy (NCBI): domain Eukaryota; kingdom Metazoa; phylum Chordata; class Mammalia; order Carnivora; family Felidae; genus Neofelis; species Neofelis nebulosa. The sequence goes on from NC_080784.1 coordinate 161,561,135, forward strand.
CAGGTGTGAGGTGATATCTCATTGTAGTTTTGATTTGTATTTCACTGATGATGAGTGATGTTGAGCCCCTTTTCATGTGTCTGTTGGCTATCTATATGTCTTCGGAAAAATGTATATTCATGTTTTCTGCCCATTTTTAAACTGGATTATTCACTTTTGAGTGTGGAGATTTATAACTTCTTTATATATTTTGGATTCTAACCCTATCAGACATGTCCTTTGCAAATATCTTCTCCCATTCCATAGATTGTCCTTTAGTTTTGTTTATTGTTTCCTTTGCTGTGCAGAGATTTTATTTTGAGGAAGTTCCAAAAGTTTATTTCTGTTTTTTCCCCCCTTTCCTCAGGAGACATATATAGAAAGTGTAGTAAGTTTTTAAATCAGTGAGTCTTCTTTGTTCTTCTTTTTCAAGGTTGTTTTGGCTATTTTGAGTCCTTTGAATTTCCACATGATCAGCTTATCAATTTCTGCAAGAGGGAGCCAGCGTTCTGACAGAGAATGGGTGGATTCTCTGTAGATCAATTTGGGGAGTATTGCCATCTTAACAGTATTAAGTGGTGTTGAATAGAGGTAGTAAGAGCAGACATCCTTGTCTTATTCCTAAACTTAGGGTGATAGCATTCAGTTTTTCACTATTAGATATTACTTTGCCTTTTTTTTTTTTAAGTTTATTTATTTTGAGAGAGAGAGAGGGCATAAGCGGGGGAGGGGCAGAAAGAAAGAGAATCCCAAACAGGCCCCATGCTGCCAGTGTGGAGCCCAATGTGGGGCTCAAATCCATGAACCAGGAGATCATGACCTGAACCAAAATCAAGAGTCAGTCATTTAACCAACTGAGCTGACCAAGAGTCAGTCACTTAGCCGACTGCCCCTATTTTGCTTTTGTTTTTTTTAAAAAAGTTTATATATTTACTATATATAATATATATATAGTAAACTATATATTATATATAAATATATAGAGTAAACTATATATTATATATAAATATATATAGTAAACTATATATTATATATTATATATATAAAGATTATATATTTATAATCTCTACACCCAACATGGGACTTGAACTCACAACCCCAAGATCAAGAGTCGCATGCTCTTCCAACTGAGCCAGACAGGTGCCCCTGTCTTGCTTTTGACTGTAAGATAACAGTGCTCGCTTCGGCAGCACATATACTAAAATTGACTGTAAGATAACAGAACACCCTGACTTAAACTGACTAAAACAATAAGAGATCTCACAGTGTCCCTGGAGGGTAAGTCTAGAGTTAGGATGGGCTCCAGTAATGGTGTGGTCCAGTTTCTCAATGATGTCCTCAAAAACTCAGGCTCTTTCCACTCCTCAACTATGCTGTCCTCAGCTTCATCCTAATGTAGACTTTCCTTAGGGTTTTAAGTTATCTGCCAGGATCATCAGAGTTACACAGCATTGTACACAGTTACACAGTTATTGAGGCTTACCTGGTGTACCTTAAAGAGGGGTATGAAAATGTCTCTCCCAACCACATACTCTTCCTCCTCTGCTCTGCTTGATTGGGTCAAATACCCAGTCAGGTTGCACACTTACCCCTGGATCAATAACAGTCATCAAGGGAAACAAGAGGTCTCTGTTTTCTCCAGTCATCATTACAGAACAGGAAATAAGCCAAGGGATCGTTCTTCTTTGAAGGAGATGGAGGAAGACTATAAATACTACTTTTCTCCTGTTAAAATCCTATCAACTGGGGCACCTGGTGGCTCAGTCGGTTGAGAGTCCAACTTCAGCTCAGATCATGATCTCATGGTTCGTGGGTTCCAGCCCTACGTTGGGCTCTGTGCTGACAGCTCAGGGCCTGGAGCCTGCTTTGGATTCTGTGTCTCCCTTGCTCTTTGCCCCTCTCCCACTCAAGCTCTGTCTCTCTATCTCTCTCTCTCAAAAATAAACATTAAAAACAATTTTTTTAAATAAATAAAAATAAAATCCTATCAAGTGTTGTGGTGTTACAGTTCTGTATCTTTTTTTTTTTTTTTAATTTATTTTTGGGACAGAGAGAGACAGAGCATGAACGGGGGAGGGGCAGAGAGAGAGGGAGACACAGAATCAGAAACAGGCTCCAGGCTCCGAGCCATCAGCCCAGAGCCTGACGCGGGGCTCGAACTCACGGACCGCGAGATCGTGACCTGGCTGAAGTCGGACGCTTAACCGACTGCGCCACCCAGGCGCCCCACAGTTCTGTATCTTGATTGTGGTGGTGGTTGCATGAATGTACACATGTGATAAAATTGCATACAACCACACACACACATACACACAAGAATGCATGTATAACTGATAAAATCTAAGTGAGCTTTGTGGGTTGTACTAATGTAAATTTCATGGTTTTGATGTTATCTTATAGTTATGCAAGATGCTAACATTGGGGGAGGAAGATGGAAGGCACACAGGACTTCCCTATATAATTTTTTGTGATTTCCTGTGACTCCATAACTATTTTTTAAAAATTATATCAAGCGAATTACATATTGGAGTTTTTGTCAATGATCAGCAGTATAGAGGGGAGATCTGTGGTAGATCTAGAAGTAGAAGGAAAGACTTATTTATATACAGTATCGTTATCAGGTAGCTTGTCTTGTATGACCCTTTTTTAAAAAAGAAATTGAGTTATAATCTACATCCAGTAAAGTGCAAAAATCTAGTGTTGCTTGAATTTACACACACACATACTCTTTACCAGCTGAAGGTACTCACTATTTTGACTGCTATCACTTAGATTAATTTTGCCAAATGGTCCACTTTTATTTATATTCAATAGTACTTTCAGTGCTATTCTAGGAAAGAAAAAGAAAACAAGTCTATTGATATTATTGCTTGTAGAACTCTGGCTAAAAAGATAGAAAGAGTGACAGGCAACAACAGATGCTGGTGAGGATGCGGAGAAAGAGGATCTCTTTTGCATTGTTGGTGGGAATGCGAGCTGGTGCAGCCACTCTGGAAAACAGTATGGAGGTTTCTCAAAAAACTAAAAATATAACTACACTACGACCCAGCAATTGCACTACTAGACATTTATCCACGAGATACAGGTGTGCTGTTTCGAAGGGACACATGCACCGCCACATGTGTGCTGAATACAGGTGTGCTGTTTTGAAGGGACACATGCACATGCACTATCAACAATAGCCAAAGTATGGAAGGAGCCCAAATGTCCATCGATGGATGAATGGATAAAGAAGATGTGTTTTATATATATACAATGGAGTATTACTCAGCAATCAAAAAGAATGAAATCTTGCCATTTGCAACTACTTGGATGGAACTGGAGGGTATTATCCTAAGTGAAATTAGTCAGTCAGAGAAAGACAAAAATCATATGACTTCACTCATATGAGGACTTTAAGAGACAGAACAGATGAACATAAGGGAAGGGAAATAAAAATAATATAAAAACAGGGAGGGGGACAAAACAACAGAGACTCATAAATATGGAGAACAAATGAGGGTTGCTGGAGGGGTTGTTGGAGGGGGGATGGGCTAAATGGGGGGCATTAAGGAATCTGCTGAAATCATTGCTTCACTATATACTAACAAATTTGGACATAAATTTTAAAAAATAAAAAATAAAGTTAAAAAAAGAAAAAAAAAAAGATAGAGAAAGAGTGAAAACAACGTAAGAAGGGCACTCTTTCTGGAGAGAGATCAGAATCTCCTTGGCTTCTGCTCCGGAAGACTTGCCTTCATTCAGGTTGAGCTAACACTGGTGAGGGAGCTCTGATGGCCCAGACCCTACACACCTGATTCCACTGCTTTTCAGTGCTGGCTGGTGCCCACCATCCCCCTGCCATGTCAAACTTACCACTCCGCCTTTTTTTTTTTTTTTTTTTTAATGCACCAGTGTAAAAAGTTGATTGTATACATTCCTCAGCCAGCAAGAGAACTAGTGCATAAGTGTTGAGCATGTTGCAGGAGCCATTAGATATGGGACACCAAGTTAAAGATATAGGTGGATGCAGATGGGACCTCTGATGTTTTATCATCTCCTGTCATCCTCTCAACTGCAGAGGTACAGAGCACCTTGCCTGGGGCCTGAAAACTCTGCTCTTTTCAGTGTTTTAAAACATGGCAGAAAGTTTAATGATAACAAAACTGGTCAAGCTGTATTTATTTCTGCTCACTATGGGCTTTCCTCTCTCAGTGTTATGTGATTGGGTATCTTAGGGAAAGAGGCCAAACTTCTCATTCTTGAACAAATATTTGAAATCCAGAGAGACAGAGTTGCTAATGATGCTAATGGCAATAGTCCATTTTTAAAACTTTCTGCAGCTCATTCATTCACAGGTGTACCTGACTGTGCACAGGATCTAAAGCTAAGAAAAACCAGGCAGGGTTGCTTTATCTTCCAATTGGAAATGGAACTGCCAGAGCCAAGGGTCCTGAGGCCTGGACTGTGCCCCCGCTTTGCTGGGTGATAGGTGCCCTATGACTTAGATCAGTCAGGATCCTGCAACAGACAGATGCAACATCAACAAAGAGCAATGGAGGCAGATTTAATACAAGCCTATTTACAAAGGCGTGGGTAGCATTAAGGGAAACCAACAAGGGATGCTGAGACAACACCCCCCGCCCCCGCGCCCAGCCCCCAAGCCTAGAACTTCACCCCTAGGTCTAAAGAGGCTAAAGAAAAGTGGTTACAAAGCTCAGAGAGAAGGACACCTGGGTGACTTAGTCGGTTAAATGCCGGACTTCAGCTCAGGTCATGATCTCATGGCTTGTGAGTTCGAGCCCCACAATGGGCTCTGTGCTGACAGCTCAGAGCTTGGAGCCTGCTTTGGATTCCATGTCTCTCTCTCTCCCTCCCCTGCTCATGCTCTCTCTTTCTTTCAAAAATAAACATTTAAAAAATTTACAAAACTCAGACAGAGAAGCTAAGAAGAGGGACTATTTGCAACAACGTGGATGGAACTGGAGGATATTATGCTAGGTGAAATAAGTCAGTCAGAAAAAGACATACTTCATATGTTTTCATTCATATGTGGAATTTGAGAAACTTAATAGAAGACCATAGGGGAAGGGAAGGAAAAATAAGTTACAAACAGAGAGGGAGGCAAACCATAAGAGACTCTTAAATATAGAGAACAAACTGAGGGTTGATGTGGGTGGGAGTTTGGGAGGCGGGCAGGGAAAGTGGGTGATGGGCATTGAGGGTGGCACTTGTTGAGATGAACACTGGGTGTTGTATGTAAGTGGTGAATAGTGGGAATCTACTCCTGAAGCTAAGACTATACTCTATGTTAGCTAACTTGACAATAAATTATTAAAAAAAAAAAAAAAAAAAAAAAAAAGAAGAGGGATCAACAAGCTTGGGCCTTTAGCAGAGGAACACAGTCAATGAAGCCCAGCAGGAAGGGAACCAGTGGACTAAATACTTTAACCTCTGTCTTCTCCCACTTCTGATCTTCTGCTGTTGGCTCCCACTTTCCTAACCCAACTCAAAGTCAAGGCACCAGGGATCCTTGTTGATATAGTTCAACTATATCAAGTTCAAAGATCAGCCCCACTAAAGCCTGAAGTGGGATGGAAAGCAGATCCAGTGGGATAGAATGGAAAATACCCAGCATGCCACTCTTTCATTCATCATTGCATAGTTGGTACTCCAGGGGAGCACTGTCTACCCAGGGAGGGGCACTTCCAACCCCCTGGGGAAAAGGAAACAAAGAAGAAAGTAAATTTGTCAGAGGTACTTCTTGAGAATGTCAATCTAAGCTCACACATAGGGTCAAGGTGGATTTAGCCTTCGATTTTCTTTTCTATCACTGTACTCCCCAGGTCCCTGCCCTGCTCATCACACAGCATCCTGCACGTAGGTTTGATGAAAACAATTTTACTCTATTTCTGGTGGTTTCTAGGATGCCACTGATCATCATCCCCATCATCCAGCCCATATGTCCATTTGTGAGGGTCACCATACATGCCATTTGAAAGTCCATCTCAGAGAGGCTTTCAAATTAATCCAGACCACACTGATAGAGATATCAAGAACATATATCAAGATATCAAGGTAACAAAAACCTCTCGATAGTCATTGAATTCATGGGCAGTCATTAAGGTGTTTATGTGTGGACAAAGGGATGGGGTAGTTTTTAGCAAAGTGGTGACTGATGAGGGCACCATGGGGGCTGTTACCTACAAATTTCTTTCCATCTCTCATCATCTCAGAGAAGTGGCCTTACCTCCACCTGATACAACTGCAGGTGTAGGTGCTTGAAACCTTTTTTCTCAATAAGGTAAATTCACAGATTCCATTCCATCCACAGGGCCATTTTTTGGCCTACCACACTACTGCCACATGTGAATAGCAAAGTAAAATCTAAATTGGAGGACAAGGTGCTCTCCCCTACTTTACCTTGCACTTAAGCAGCACAGGGTAACAGTGCAATACACTGACAACAGAGTTCAGGGACGTAACACTATAACTGAATTGATTTGATCATAGGGACCCAAAAGAAACTCCCTGTGGTTGACCAGATTTAAGATGACAAACATATACAAAAAATTAAAAGTTAAGAAAAAGGGGGGGTATCTGAGTGGTTCAGTTGGTTGAGTGTCTGACTCTTGATTTTGGCTCAGATCACGGTCCCAGGGTCATGGGATGGAGCCCTGTGTTGGGCTCCAGGCTGAGTGTGGAGCCTGCTTGGGATTTTCTTTCTCTCTCTCCCTCCCTCCCTCCCTCCCCCTCTCCTTCTCCTCCACATGCACATGTTCTCCCTCCCTTAAAAAAAAATGACATGCATGGAGGATTTTGCAGGGAGCTGGGACTCTGCATTAGCAAGAGGGGGCAAAAATACCCTGTGAACTTGCTATTTGAACAGCTTTGTATACAAGACCAGTACACAGACCTGGTGGCTAGCTTGGAGGAGGCAGGGAAGAGGTTCCCACACCCTCTAGTTTCACTGATAATCTGACACGTCAACCCATTCCAGGGTACCCAACTCCTGCCTTTTGTGGTGCACTGTGCTCTGCCTTATGGAGAACAGCCAGCTTAGTGCCTGTCAAGACTTCACCACCCAATCCCAGCCAACTTGATCTTTCAGGCTGGTTCTGGATCTACACAGTATGTTCCAGGCCCAGCCTGGGGCCAGCTTCAAAGGTCATGCCTATGGTATCTCACCCTAACTTGGGCTCAACAGAATGTAAATGACCAAAGACCCAGAACGTGTAACAGGCCAGAGGCAGAATCCTGGCATTTTGGGGGCTTATTCCATAGGTACATACTAAGACATAGTTTAGCATGGTCCCTTGTACCAAGGCCTTATAGGCAGCACCAGCATATCAAACTATCTAAGAGCCATGGGCGGAAAAAGGGATGCAGGTAGGGCTGGACAGGGCTTGGACATTGTTAAACACCTGGATGAGTATCTTTGGGTAAGTCCTGAGATCTCTAAGCAGAACCTGAGCTTTGGGTTTTTTGGTTGTTGTTTTTTTTTTTTTTTTCATTTCATTTTGTTTTGTTTTTAAGAAAGTACAAGTACAAGGGGTGTCTGTCTGGGTGGCTCAATCGATTGAACATCCAACTTCAGCTCAGGTCATAATCTCACAGTTTGTGAGTTCAAGCCCCACTTCAGGCTCGCTGCTGTCCGTGCAGAGTCTGCTTTGGATTTTCTGTTCCCTTCTCTCTCTGTTGGTTACCCTCCCCGCCCTCAAAAAAAGAAAGTACAAGTACAAATTATATTATCATGTTTTCCCCCCGCTGACCTGCCTTACTAATCTGCTGCTTGATAGAATTCAATGTAGCATTCCAAACACTCAAGTAGCTGGGGAATGTCCTGTCACCCTGACCAGTCTCCTTCAGCATGTCAGTGTGAAACCCCAGCTCAGACCATCAAGGGCAGGGCACAGAGTGAAGGCTGGCATGAGCCTTGGTTTGGCATTGAAGTAGGAGAGAGCATTAACAATGGAAAGCTGGGGTGGAGGGGCAGGGGCTAACTGCCAGGGTTTGATGTTCTGTGATAAGATAGGGAGGTGGGTGGGTTTCCTGCAAAGAACTGGATTTTACTTGCTGGAAGCCAGTTCAGCTCTTCACAGGCTGAACCTAAGCGTCTTTTTTTTTTTTTTTTCTTTTTTTTAATATGGTTGTTTGTTTTGGGCTTTCGCTTCCTGCAGTATCAGTTTCTGTCAGACCAGTTTGTTAAAAAAGCACTTTGAGTAAATACCAGAGGCCAGGATGAAACTAAAATAGGGAGACTTAAAAAAATGTTTTGTTTTTATACAACTTGAGTTTAATTCCCTCTCAGGGTTAAACAAAGTTCTCTTCAGAATAAATACTGCCCATCGGCTGAGAAGGAGTTTCAGAACTGGGAGAGAAGAAGCACATCTCTCCTCTGCATAAGCTTGATCCATTTGTTTCTTCTTCCTATAGGAAGAGTTGTCTCCAAAGTATTCCTCAGCCCTGCATGGAAGTCATGGAGACTTCAGATGGCTCCCCCTCCCCCCACCAACTCACATGGTACATGAAGATCTTGTTGATGGAAGGAGCTTGGACTCAAATTGGAAATAACATGGATACACAGACATGTGTACACACAGTGTACAAAACTTGTCTGCCAGGGTTTCTAATGGATTCAAATGCATATGGAGAGCAGGGCAAGCTTTTCTTTTTATTTAAAAAAAATTTTTTTTAACGTTTATTTATTTTTGAGACAGAGAGAGACAGAGCATGAACGGGGGAGGGTCAGAGAGAGGGAGACACAGAATCTGAAACAGGCTCCAGGCTCTGAGCTGTCAGCACAGAGCCCGAGGCGGGACTCGAACTCACGTACCTGAGATCATGACCTGAGCCAAAGTCGGCCGCTTAACCAACTGAGCCACCCAGGTGCCCCAAGCTTTTCTTTTTAGAGGGCATAGTGTAAAATTCCATTACAAATTGAATCCCAATTGCCTTTCAGTTTCTTGAAATAGTCTGCATTGCCTGAACCATTCCTTCCTCAATTTCAAGATGCTTAAGACTCTGTTGTGAAAATCTTTTTTTACATTGACAATTTGTATTGTAGTATATTCTTCACCTAGAGAACAAGTTAGCTCAGAGTGCAGCAATTTTTAAATAAAGGTATGCCCCAAGCCACAGTTTAGGATGATGCACTTTTGAGTGCTCTAGGAAATTCCCACATAAAACATTGTATTTACAAAAACATAATTGTTCTGGGCAGCATGCCCAGTGTAAATTTACTCTTAAAAAAATAATTTTTAAAAAACTACTGGAAAAGAAGTTAACTTTTTGAATACATTAAAGTGATTCAAAAGTATGAAAGGGTATAACATGAAAATGTCCTCTCATTTCTACCCTCCTGCTGCTCAGTCTTTCTCCTTAATATATAGTTTGCTTGTTCACAGGAAACAGAGAGACATTTTGTTTCTTATTGTACTTCCAGAGATGTGTTCTGTACAAATGGTAGCATCCTACAGATACTTTAAAAACTCTTTAATCGAAGTATAATATACATAAAGTGCATGAACCTGAATAACTAATCAAAAAACTCCCAAGAAACAAAAGTCCAGGACCAGATGGCTTCACAGGTGAACTCTACCAAACATTTAAAAAATAGTTAATACCTATTCTTCTCAGACTATTCCAAAAAATGGAAGAGGAAGAAAAAGGTCCAAATTCATTCTATGAGGCCAGCATTACCCTGATACCAAAACCAGATATATAGAAACCATCAAAGACAAAAAACATATTAGAACTGATACATGAATTCAGTAAGCTCACAGGCTGAAAAATTAATGTACAGAAATCTGTTGCATTTCTATACACTAATAATGAAGCAGCAGGAAGAGAAATTAAGAAAACCATTCTATTTACAATTGCATCAAAAATAATAAAATACTTAGGAATAAACTTAACCAAGGAGGTGAAAGACTTGTACTCTGAAAACTAAAACACTGATGAAAGCAACTGAAGATGACACAAAGAAAAGGAAAGACATTCCATGTTCATGGATTGGAAGAACAAATGTTGTTAAAATGTCGATACTACCCAAAGCAATCTATATATTTAATGCAATCCATATCAAAATACCAACAGCATTTTTCACAGAACTACCACAAATAATCTTTTTTTTTTTTTTTAATTTATTTTTGGGACAGAGAGAGACAGAGCATGAACGGGGGAGGGGCAGAGAGAGAGGGAGACACAGAATCGGAAACAGGCTCCAGGCTCCGAGCCATCAGCCCAGAGCCTGACGCAGGGCTCGAACTCACGGACTGCAAGATCGTGACCTGGCTGAAGTCGGACGCTTAACCGACTGCGCCACCCAGGCGCCCCAAACAATCTTGAAATTTGTATGGAATCACAAAAGGCCCCAGATAGCCAAAGCTATCTTGGAAAAGAACAAAACTGGAGTTATCACAACCCCAGTTATCAAGACATACTATAAAGCTGTAGCAATCAAAACGGTATGGTACAGGCACAAAAATAGACACATAGATCAGTAGAACAAAACAGAGTCTGGAAATAAACCCATAATTATATGGAAAATTAGTTTTCAATAAAGAAATCAAGAATATGCCAAGGGAAAAAGTCTCTTCAACAAATGGTTTTGGGAAAACTGCGCAGGTACATTCAAAAGAATGAAACTGGGCCACTTTCTCACACCAAACACAAAAATAAACTAAAAATAGATTGGAGACCGAAATGTAAGACCTGAAACCATAAAAATCCTAGAAGAGAGCACAGGCTGTAATTTCTCTGACATTGGCAGTAGCAACAGTTTTTAGATATGTCTCCTGAGGCAAGAGAAACAAAAGCAAAAATAAACTATTGGGACTACATCAAAATAAAAAGCTTCTGCACAGCCAAGGGAACAACCAACAAAATTAAAAGACATTTGAATGGGAGAAGATATTTGCAACTGATATATTCAGTAAAGAGTTAGTATCCAAAATATATAAAGAATTTATAAAACTCAACACAAAACCCCCCAAATAATCCAATCAAAAATGGGCAGAAAACATGAATAGGCATTTCTCCAGAGAAAACATACAGATGGTCAACAGACACATGAAAAGATGCTCAACATCACTCATCATCAGGGAAATGCAAATCAAAGCCACAATGAAATGTCACCTCACACCTGTCAGAATGGCTAAAATAAAAAATTCAAGAAATGAATACGTGTTGATGAGGATGTAGAGAAAAAGGAACCCTCATGCACTGTTGGTGGAAATGAAATCTGGTGCAGCCACTGTGAAAAATAATATGGAGTTTCCTCAAAAAATTAAAAATTGAATTACTGTATGATCCAGTAATCTCACCACTGGATATTTATCCAAAGAATACAAAAGCACTAATTTGAAGGGATATATGAATCCATATGTTTATTGTAGAATTATTTACAATAGCCAAAGTATGGAAGCAGACCAAGTCTCCATTGATAGATGAATGGATAAAGAAGATATTTATATATATGTACTATATGTGTGTGTGTATACACACACACACACACACACACACACATATATATATATATATATATATATATATAATTTATGAAACAAAAGAAAGATAAAAGGAGACATATAAAAAAACAGACTCTTAACTATAGAGAACAAGCTGATGGTTACCAGAGGGGAGGGGGATGGGGGGATGGGTGAAATAGATGAAGGGGATTAAGAGAACACTTATGATGAGCACTGAGTAACACATAGAATTATTGAATCACTATATTGTACACCTGAAACTAATACAATACTGTATGTTAATGATACTGGAATTTAAAAGAAATATCATCTGAACCCTTGCATCCCCCTCAATATCCTTTCCAGTCACTTCATCCCTCAAAGGTATTCACTCTTCTCTTCTGGCTTTTAACAGCATACTTCTGCTGTCTGTATACTTTCTATAAATGCGGTAGTCTGTATACCTTAAATAAGTGATATTATTCCATAAGGTTGTTTCTGGATTTTTTAGCTCAACATTGTGTTTGTGAGATTCTTCCCTATTGACAAATGTGGTTGTAATTTATTCATTCTCATCGGTGCTTAATATTTTATTGTCATACACACTGTTCTTGCAACTTGTTTTGCTTTTTCATTTTACAATATATCTCACAGAGATTTTTGTATCCATATATTAAGAGTGTTCTTGTCCTTTCATTGTGTTAGTAATAGTATTTCATTATGTAAATAACAACTTTTTTTTTACTTATCCCCTTAGATGGACATGTAGCCACAACCTATATTTAAAACTAATATTTACCTCTAACAAACAAGGACTAATTTTATAGTACTCTCAGTAAATTAGTAAAATATTTTCCAAGAAAAAAATTTTAAAGATATTTTACTTTAAAAAATATTTACTTATAGTAATAAATGTATTTGTTTTTGCAGGGAAACCAGATTCAGTAAACCTCTAAATACCTCATATGTTGGGGTTGTGAGGACAGGGAAGCAGTGTGAATGACCCCATGATCTGGGGGAACAGTGGATGGAGAGGGTGGTACAGACCCTAAAAAACAAGTTAGTCCATCTAATCCCATGACTGAACAATTATCCTGAACAAATTCCAAGGCCATTTGCTTTGCCTGCAAATTGTTTTTAAGTTTCTGTCATTGAAAAAGAAGGAATGGAGAAATTTATTTAAGTGTTCTTCAGCTAATGAAGAAAAGTTGAAATTCTTCTATGTTTGGGTCATAAGCATTTCAGCAATAACAAGAAGTATAATTGTCTCAGGTAGCATTGGTAACATATTCTAATTCTTTGCTGTCAGAGTGGGAAACAACTGAGCAATTTAATAGCAAGTTTTGCCTTGAGAGAGAAAGTGCCAATGGCAGAGAGCAGGGTTAGTGGGGCAGAGGGAGAGACAATGCTAAGAAGGCTCCATGCTCAGCACCAAATCCAATGCAGGGCTTGACCCCACAACCCTGGGATAATGACCTGAGCTGAAACCAAAAGTCAGACACTCAACCAACTGAACCACCCAGGCACCCTGCAAGTTATGCTTTAAGCACAAAGAATTATTGTGGAATGAAATGTTCACGTGTAAATTTAAATATTGGTTGCTCTCAAAGTACTTACTCTTCAAATTCATTAACAATGCATTTTAAATTTTTTCGTGAGATCATACATAAACAGCTTGACTAAAATTATTAACCAAGTGATTCTCATGTATTTGTCTTTTATATGTAAAAATAAGCCTCAGTTAAATGGCTCAGTTAAGTGTCTGACTCTTAATTTAGGCTCAGGTCATGATCTCACAGTCATGAGTTCAAGCCCCATTGGGCTCGTGCAGAGCCTTCTTGGGATTCTCTCTCTCCCTCTCTCACTGCCCCTCCCCCTCCCACGTGTGTGCACATGCTCCTCTCTCTCTCTCTCAGAAATAAATAAAACTTAAAAAAAAATAAGCCATTAGTTCAAGTATAGCTTGATTCTCTTTCCAGTTCATAGAATAATGGTACAAATGAACTTGGAAAATACATTTCCACCCTCCCTTTGACAGAACACATGAAGAGAAACATGGAGAGAAAAATCTTCCATTCCTGCATCATGTTGATTCCTTCCTAATCACAATACTCCCACCCGTTTGGAGCAAGGTATGATATAGCAAATGGCTGAGACCCATGCTTCTGACTCTAAGAGAATCCCTGGGTATGGAGGAAGCCTGAATTCCACTTTCCAAATTGTGAGAGTCCAATTACCTTGGCTAGTCAGAGTCATAGTTGCTGTGCTCTTGTTTTGAAATATGAGCTGTGATCTATTTCCCCACTTACATGAATTCAGTGAGTCTCCGTAAGTAACAGAAACCCAGTTAGCTAATATATTAGTCCCATAATGAGGCTATGTAAGAGCAACAATTAAATTCTTACCATCCTTCATTTTGTGAAATTATTTCCAATTCTGAAATAGTGAGTCTCCTGCTTGTTGTGGCCACCAACTCTTCCTGAGTGTTACAAATCAAATCATGTGAAGTGGATGTTTGGTGGTGAACTCATCTTCAGTGGAAATGGTTTTTGCTGTGAATTTCTCAAGGGCCCTGGGCGGTGGAATTGTCTCTACTGAGCAGTTTCCTGTGGTTCTGCCAGATCCCTGAAGGTTTAAATTGTTTTGATTAGTTTTTATATTAATTCATTACCTTATATGCTTAAGGTTCCTATAACATATAAGTCATGTAAAGCTCAGGTCTTGGGCTTTGATTTTTCACAAAGGATATATTTTTGTAACACTCGAAGTCTCAGACAGAAGGCCAGCTTCCCCAGGCCAGTGGGAAGAGTTTTCTAGGTCATGGTTTAAAACAAGGCAACTCTTTAATGTTTTCCCATTCCACATAGGTGAACATCATATTGTCTGCCTCCAGCCTAGTCTTTAGAGTTCATGTTTGAGCCTAAAATCCATCCAGAATGATTATGGATGGAAAGCAAGTGATGAGAAATAGTGAACTCAAAAGGAATATTAAAAAGGGCTTTATTTTGTTTTTAAATGCCAATTTTGAGGTGATATGTGAACTTGGGTTTTTTGGAGAGGCTGTTTCTTACTCCATCTCCCTGTAAATGACACCATGAAGTTGTTACATATAATCCAAGCATTCGTGTTAAATATAGACACTAAACATTCATATGGTCAAGTCTAGAGCCAATTTAGGGCAAAATCATGAAGTTCATAAGTTGAGGGGGCTCCTGATCCTTATTGGAGCAGAAATCGAGAAAAATGGCATTGTGATGAAGTGGATAAAACTGACCTTGGAGCTAGGAAGATCTGGGTTCAAGTCCCATCTCTGGCACTTACTAGCTGTGTGACTTTGAGAAAATCAGTTAACCTTTTGAGCTCCAGTTACATTTCTACAAAATAAGGCTAATAGCCATTGCCTTTCAGTGTTGTTGAAAGTATTAAATTGAATTACATAAAGTATAGTAGGAACTAGATCACGTACACAAGTAACTTGTGTGAATTCAACACTTGCCCTTTTCATACATTGCCCTCTTTTATGTGATAAAACAACCTGAAATATTTTATATGTAATGATTATCATATATGCAAGATGTATATCTCACATTGGTATATACATATTACCATAAAAGAATATATACATGGCTATATATACAGTATTTTCTGAGTGACTTAAGGAATTTTCAATATTCATTTTGATCACATACAATTTTTGCCTGACATGCTTGTTTTGGAATCTGACTCACATGTGACATGGGGTTCTACTGTCCTCAGGAGGTGCTCAACAAACTTTAGCTCCCTTTCCCTATTTCCTTGTGTTTGTTTTTATGTTTTAGACTCTTACTAAAGTACTTAATGTTCTCAGGCTACCTCTCTCAACTCCTGTCAAAGGAAAGCATCTAACACCTTTACCACAAGCAGTTAGAGATAATTGGTTATAGCTTCCCTCATGATTGGTTATCACTGCAGTGGAGAGCACAGGGAGCAAAGATCAACCTGAAGGACTGTGTGGGAGAATATCAGGCATTCGTGGAATGGTATTTTGAAGTGAAAGTGGACAGGGAGCTTCTCTGATCTCAAATGCCATTACAAGACAACCACCAACTTTACCTCCATAAAAGGCCAACCCTGTGACTAGGAAAGCTTTATCCTAGTGGTTCCATAATGCACCCAAGTGGCTTTCATGTCAGAGAATTTAGACACCCATGATCCTGTTTGTTGGCTGCACCGTATAGAAGTAATACAATTTATTTAAGCAATCCCCTCTTGATGGACATTTAGATTACTCCCAGTGTTTCACTGTTACAGACAATGCAGTGGTGAACATTTTAATAGACACTCTTCTCTTTCTTAACACTAAGATTATTAGGATAAATTCTTAGAAGTTGAGTTGCTGTCAAAAAGAGTGTATGTTTAAAGTGTTGATGCACATTAACAAATTATTTTCTAGAAAATGTGTAGCAATCTGTACCTTTCAGAAGAGTGTATGTGTTTTCCTTACATCCTTGCCAAATACTGTTCATTGACAGCTTCTTCCCTCCCCCCCACCCTTTTTTTTCTGGCAGAGCTTATAAAGTACAGTGGTTAGGAGCACAGACTATGGCATCAGAGTACCTAAATTAAAATCACAGGCTGGCACTTTCTACCTGTGTGTGACCTTGAGCAAATTACTTAATCTTTCTGTGCTTCAGTTCTATCATCTTTAAAATAGGATCACAGGGGCGTCTGGGTGGCTCAGTTAGGTTAAGTGTCTGCTTCGGCTCAGGTCATGATCTCACAGTTCGTGGGTTCAAGCCCCACATCGGGCTCTGTGCTGACAGCTCAGAGACTGGAATCTGCTTCGGATTCTGTGTCTCCCTCTCTCTCTGCCCCTCCCTCACTCGTGCTCTGTCCCTCTCAAAAATTAATAAATATTTAATAAATAAATAAAATGGGATCAATAATATTTACCTGATAGGTTGTTGTGTAGATTCAGTGAATTGATATTTTTAAAGTGCTTAGCAAAGTATCTAAATGCCTCAGGTTAAGCCATGAAATCAACAATTTTTAAGATTCAAAAACAGAAAAAAAAACCCCAGCAATTACATAGGGTTCAGTGCAAGCACCAACAAATGTAAATTATTATAATTTTTGCAAATCTGATAGGAGATAGATAATACTTTTAATTTAATATAGGTGCTAATTAAAGTAGGTCAGTACTGGGTCATGAATAGAGTGTCAAACCAGTGACTTAGTAAAAAAAAAAAAAAACCAGAAATCATCTGATAAACCAAAAATATAGGGTATGATAAAGATGGCATTTCAAATCAGAGGAGGACAGGGGTTTGCTAATAAATAATGCTGGGAAAACTGGCTGGCCATCCAGAAAAAAACAAAGCTGGATCTCTAGTTAATTCTGTATAGCAAAACAAATCTGAAGTGGAGAAAAGATGCAAACCTAAAAAAATGTGATCCATAAATTTTTAGAAGAAAACATTGGACAAATTATTTAAAATCTCAGAATGGAAAAAGATATGAAAACCTGAATTCATAAAGAAAAGAATATTAAATGATTAAAAATTTCTGCATGGAAAAATGCCTTTAACAAAGTAGAAAAACCTTAGAAAAATACTTAAAACAGTTATGATAAGCAAAATGTTAATTTCCTTCATATACGAATAATTCTTACAAGACAATAAGAAAAATACCAACAACATAATAAGGAAGAAAACAAGTGAATGATGTGAATAGGCAACCCACAGATAAAGCTTTTAAACATTGGGAGAGATGCTCAACTTCATTCATGGTTAAAGAAGTGCCAATAAAATCAAAGTATCACTTTTTCACCCATCATATTGGCTAGGAGTTGTACCGTCTAATTCTCTTATCATGTATATATTTCTTTTTCAGTAAAGCGATGGTATTCTTTTCTTTTTTTTTTTTTAACGTTTATTTATTTTTGAGACAGAGAGAGACAGAGCATGAACCGGGGAGGGGCAGAGAGAGAGGGAGACACAGAATTGGAAGCAGGCTCCAGGCTCTGAGCCATCAACCCAGAGCCCGACGCGGGGCTTGAACTCACCACGAGATCGTGACCTGAGCTGAAGTCGGACGCTTAACCGACTGAGCCACCCAGGCGTCCCCTTGGTATTATTTTCAATAAAATAATGGTTTAAGCAAACCTACAAGTTAAAAATAACAATTACATATAAAAGTTGATTTTGAAACCAGGTATCTGGTCTCAGATCATAATAAATTCTCTAGATTATTTAAAATTTACAAAAAATCTTGTTTTATTTTAAACCCCTCTGAGATATTTAGGTACATAAATTCTTCCTGTAGTAGTAAAACCATGAGCTTTAGGAGAACCAAAGCTCCTTTATCCTTCATTTTTTTCTTCCTCTCTGTGCTACCCTCAAGAAGAAAAATTGGTGGGGTGCCTGAGTGGCTCAGTCAGTTGTGTCTGATTCTTGATTTTAGCTTTGGTCCTGATCTCATGGTGTATGAGTTCCAGCCTCGCATAGGGTTCTGCGCTGACAGTGCAAAGCCTGCTTAGGATTCCTTCTCTCCCTCTTCCTCTGCCCCTTCCTTGCGCGCGCTCTCTCTCTCTCTCTCTCTCTCTCTCTCTCTCTCTCTCCCTCTCTCAAAAAATAAACTAAAAAAAAAAATTTTTTTTTAAAGAAGAAAAATTGGCGTGGATTGTTCAAATTCTAGGATTCTTATTGGGTCAAATTTACTAGTGATCAATGTGCATTAAAATGTCATGCATTTTAGGTGTGAGAGGATTGGAACTCTTCAGCGTTGTCTTCTTTCTCCATGCTGCAGAGTTGGAGGGCATCAGGGCTCACTCCTGGCTGTGTGTGTGTGTGTGTGTGTGTGTGTGTGTGTGTGCATGTACACCCACCCATGTTACAGAAGTTGACACAGGGTCTGCTTCTACCAGTGCTACCCAAGGCCCGCCCAGCCATTCCTCTTCTCTGTTTCCCTTCCGCTGCTGACAGCTGAGCCTGCTCTCTTTCTTGTGCCTTTTTTTCACAGGTACACAGGGCTCACTGCTCCAGTAATAGTACAGGCCAGCTCAGTGCTAGAATAAATCGGCACTCTCTGTCTTGCTGCTAGTGTGCTTCTTTCTTGGTCTCTTGCTGGGTGTGTCAGATTGGGTTTTGGTCTGAAGTGTCTTAGTCCTAATCAGATTGGCAAAAAAAAAAAAAAAAAAAAAAAAAAAGATTGATCCATGTGGTTCGGTTCGGCTCACCTGAGTACTCATTGGGTTCCAGGCCCAAGCCTGACCAGCAACAAAAGTATACCAGCTACTCCTGGGAGTAAGGCATCAGTGTGACTTCCAGACTCTGCTTACTGGATGGATGTGGCCTTGCTTCAGACTTGGCTAAAGACCAGCTGAGCCTGAGACTGAGGAGACTTAGGAACAGAAGTGGATTCGGATTTTGAAAGGATGCTTGGCCCGGTGCTAGGGCATAGTAAGAAGGTTCAATAAGTGTTGACTGAGGTGATAATTGAGGTTGGAAAGACAAGAGAAGCACACAGGAATTTTTTTCTACAATGTGAGAACGTATGTCCTCAAATACTACATTGTGAGGCATAGCCAAAATTATGTAGGAAATTGTATTAGTTAGGATAAAATCTGTCCTACCGCAACAAAAAGCCTGAAAATTTTGACTGAAAGAGGATAGAAGTTTTTTCTCTTTGATAGAGCATTCCATTTAGTCTAGGCTATCAAGACAGAGCTACTCTACAAGGCCACTCAGAATCAAGAGCTTCTTCCACCATTGTTTAGTGCTGTAGTTCCCAAACCATGCACCAGATTGTCCCAGAGAGCCTCAGTGAACTCACAGGAGAACCACAGGATGTGTTCCACTTTTGAGGAAAATAGGATCCTCAACATCTGACAGACACCACATCTGCTACCAGCTTTAGGTGGTTTATAGTTTCAACATTGAGAAAGGAATACACTACTTCCTTTTGATGACATCATACCTTTGTGAGGCTATGATTGCAATGAGAAAAAGTACTATGAGAAAATCAATGTGGGACAGGGAATGGGGTGGTGTTGCCCAATCTGATTCGAAGGTTTGAGGAGTTGTGCAGTGCCCAGCAGGTGCACACATCCCATTACCAAGTGTTCACAGTTGTTTTAAAGTAAAAATATTTTTCTTTTGATTTATGCATATATATATATATATATATGTATATATATATGTATATATATATATATATATATATATATATATATATATATTTGCAAATGGCTTCTAAATGTTGGAAGATGATTCTCCATGTATCTTATGGTTTTACATATATTGTAAGCAGAGGCACTTATTGCCTTTGGTCTAGACTAATTTTTCAAGGATGTTTGTATAGCTAATAGCCTTGGAAGATAGAAATAATGATGACTCTCTCTGGAACAAAGAGCAGGTCTACTTACTGTCTAGTTTAATAGAAATAATATCTCCCTCTAGGGCAAAGATCAGGCTGGCTTATTGCTCATATAAAAGATTCAGATTGCCAAAGCTTGGTAACCTGAGATTCAGGTTACCTCTCCTGTAACACAAGCCACTGTGGGTACACGTCTCACACAGCCGTCTTCACATAGTCCCTTGGAATTGAGGCTCGGGAAACCAGACCTAATGCTGACACTCTTGGTATTGCTACAGCCATGAGTAATGCATTCCTGCCTCTCTGACCCAGGAGTCTCATGTCTTCTGCCAACCTCCATGAAATGTGACTGGCTAACTCATTAGCTTGCAAATAGGATAAAATCTCAGACCGTTCACAGTTAACACTAAGTTGTTAGGAAGTAAGTACTGATTAGGTTGTTTGGACAAAGCTACTTAATAAACGGAGCTATTAGTTCTTTCTTTTGGCTCAGGAGCATTGTGATAAAATTACTGAGATACTAAGGGTACTATGAACTGAAAAGTTGGAAACTTCTGGCTCAGTTCATTGTTCTCATCTTCATGTTTGAAAATAAGACTGTCACTTCCCAACTGGCAGGGAGGGAAGACGAAAAAGTCCAAGGAAACAATTTCTCATTAAAAGCAAGCCAGGGGGGTGCCTGGGTGGCTTAGTTAGTTAAGCGTTGGGCTCTTGGTTTTGGCTC
Organism: Neofelis nebulosa; assembly: GCF_028018385.1. Lineage (NCBI taxonomy): Eukaryota > Metazoa > Chordata > Mammalia > Carnivora > Felidae > Neofelis > Neofelis nebulosa. The sequence goes on from NC_080784.1 coordinate 161,581,643, forward strand.
GGGACATGATCTCACATTTCGTGAGTTCGAGCCCTGAGTCAGGTTCTGCACTGACAGCATGGAGCTTGCTTGGGATTCCCACCCCCACCCAACCCCTCTCTCTCAGCTCCTCCCTTGTTCACATCTTCTTTCTCTCAAAATAAATTTTAAAAAATAAAATAAAAAATAAAAGCAAGCCAGGTACATGGGCCACACATCTCTCCTGCTCACATGCCATTGGTGAACTTAGTCACATGGCTGCAGCCAGTCACAAAGGACCCGGGGAAGTGGAATCTCTATGTGAGTGTCTATGTGTCTGGCTTAAAATCAACATCTATGGAAGGAAGGAGATGGGTTTTGGCAGACAACTAACACTCTCCACCACACAGAGGTATTTCCCTATGGTTAGTTATTGTCGCTGAAATAATAGTATGGGGTGAGATGTGTAAACAATCTTTTAATATCCTCACTGTGAGCTGGCTCTGTAAGGCTTTTATCTGAGAGCATTTGCCTTGGTAACCAATTCAGTTTCCTTCCTTCTTTCCCCTCTCTTGGCATCTTACCCCAACCCAAAATTCCAGGAACCTGTTAGTTAGACTCTTTTCATTGGCAGACTCGGGCTCTGCTTCTTGTCCTGGGTGGCAGGCCCTGCCATCTGCAGTGTGCACTCTTGGCTTTAGAGCTCTTACATGAAGGATGGAGCTGTAAGTGGGGCAGGGATACTAGACTTCTGTTTACAGCAGGGTGGGAGGAACCACATTTTTCACCAAATCAGGCAGGTTGGATTCAGAGTTTGATGGGCCTGAAATTTATACAATTTGGGGGCCCTCTTTAAAAAAAAGAGTACAAAATTAAGTATGTGTAAAAAACACTAAATATTTAGAATGAGAAAAGAAATCATAGTAATTTTCAACTGTAAAAAAGCTGGCAAATGTTACAAACATCAAATTCAAAAAAGTAACATTATCTTCTTTATTCACTACCCAACATGCCTCTATAAAGTTTTGGGGTAATTTTTATATGATCAGTAATTCTAAAAAACATACAAAATTATTCTGGAAATTAAGGCATACAGAAGAGCAATTTTAACTTGCTTCTTGTTATATTGATCTGCAAAATCATGTAATCAAATTATTTTTATATTACTTACATTGATATATTAATGAATATGTATGGGAGTTTTGACATAGAACATTTACTTCTTCAGGCCATTTTGCTGTATCTGAGGCAACGTTGTATGCATTTCATCAACCAACAGATTTTTGTTAGCACAAGGAGTATCAGATATTGTAAGAGGTGATCTTATTTGATGTGATGATGCATAAAATCAGACTTCACACACAGATATGCCTTCCATTGGTAATACTGCCACAAGTTCATGACCTATAAACCTAGGGATTGTGATCAATTATATTTTGCAAGATTCCCATCAAAAAAGAAAAAAATATGATGGTTTACTAATTGTGTACACTATACTATCAACTATATTTCTTTTTTTCAAGTATATTTCTGATAGCAGCAAACTTTTAACCAGGTGTCAATGAGAACTGAAACTTCCATTTAGAATTGTACATATCTAATGATTCAAAGAACATTCTGAAGACTATCTTTTATTCCCATATGTTCCAAACCTTATTGCTCTTCCATTACTGGGTGCTGGATACCATGGGACATGTTCATATCACAATTTTGCCCTTGGCCCCACACTTTATGGTGCCAAATGAGTTGACCTTGTAGAGTCAGAAATATTCATGGAAACCATTCCTACAATAGGAGGCCTGGTGATAACCTAACCTAACCTAACATAACCTAACCTAACCTAACCCTAAACATGGAAGTGGCTGCAAACTACAGAAACATGTGCCTCACAGCCCAAACGTCATGCATCCCCAACTCAACTTCTCTTTGACCAGATACCAAAAATGCCTATTGTCATTCATCACCGTTCAATAGGTAAAGATTGATGGTGAAAAGTCACAAAGGAAAGACATAGTGATCTTAACCAGTTGCTATTAAAATACCATTATTTCCCAAACTTTACAAAGACATGTATATGACCATCAGAATACATTGTTAGGAATGCTCAGTGGACCTTGGATGGAGCATGTACAAATGAAACTTTGAACCTCTGTTAGCTTCCTCTGGAGAGGTTATGAGTGACCACAAGGATGCAAATGTAATATCCTCAAAAACCAACTATCATTTTGACCACTTTATGATTTACAGAACTCTCATACTCATTATTATACTTGATCCTCAGAATAGCTTTTAGATCGCCAAAACAGATACTAAAATTTTGGGAACCCTAAAATTATTTGCTCCAGACAAGCAAAATCTTCCTGGACTCAAAACTGAGGTCTCCTGACTTCAGAATTCAAGCTCTTCTACTATATCATTCCAGAAAAGATTCATAAAGACATTTCTGCATGACATATATTAACTGCTCAAAAAATATCTGTGGGACAAATGAAAGAAAAGAAGGAAGTCAAGCAGGAGCCAGGAATATTGTAAGTGACCAAGTTAAGACAGTCCTTCAGTGGAAAGAAAAATGGGCCAGAATCCCACCTTTCCAGCTGGAACATATACTTTCCCTACATTTCTTCCAGATGTCAACCTGTTTTCCATGCCCCATAGTCCAGTCCAGTGTTTTAGGGAGCAGGACATAGATGATTACTCTGTAAAAGGGCTCTGGGTCCAAATGCTCCCATAAAACAGTTTCTATTTTTCTGGGTTACAGGTGGGGGTGAGGGTGGGGCCACAGGGATGAGATGGGTGAGACTCCATTAAGGTTAATTGTAGCTTTGATAAATAAATATGCCCAGATAGATTTTTGATGAATGTGTTGTTCACCAGTTCAATGCCTGTTGCTTAATTTTAGTTGTTAAGTTCGAGGAGGCATGAAAGGAAATCTGTACTTTTAATTTAAAGATCAGCTGGACTGATCTTTACTCCAGATGTAGTGAGATCAATGATACGCCCTTGAGCTTCTTTCTGCTTTGTCAGGCCTCAGACAGGAGGAGGCTTTTAATACTGAATTCCAACACCTTGAAAGCAGATGAAGAGATGGAAACATATGCAAGTTGATTTAACATGGTCAGTCCATTCAGGAATCTTGTGGGTCTCTGGAATTTGACAGCCCAATTTCTACTCTTCAGCATGAGAGTGGAGAAGGGCTTATTTAAAACTGGGACCCAGTAATTTGGGGAATTCAATGATCACAGTAGGAAGGTCTCAGACAAGGATGTGAGGTCTGTTAAGAATCATTTCCATCTATGTTTAAACCATCAAAGGCTTCCTGCTGCCCTTTGAAAAAAGCTAAACTCCTTACTCTAGGGTCCCCACCAAGACCCATAAGTCCTGGTCTCTTATTTCCTTCACTATCCATTGTCCTGCCACAACAGTGGCCCCTCCAGTATTCACACATGCCACCCTCTTTCTTGTAGCCTTTGCATATGTTGTTCTGGCTTTTCATATATACCTATTATCTTTCAGGCCGCAGCTTTGATTTGCTTTCTCATGGTGGCCTTCTCCAATCACCTCATCTAAAGCAGCAGTGTAACTCCTAACCCCCAATCAACTCACTGTTTCCTCCTCAGCACTTCACTATAATGTTCTTATTTAGTTGTTTCCTTACTTATCTCCTTCCTCCACTACACTATAAGATCCATGAGGGCAAAGGATTATTTCTGTCATCTATCAGATGTCCTCAGCTCCTAATATAATGTCTAGCCCATGATAGATGCTCAGTAAATATTTATTGACTAACAGTTAAAAAACTGTTTCCCTTCATGGCACTAGCTGATCTACTTGTGGAAGGTTCACCTTAGCTATATGAGTGGCTTTCAAACTCTCAACACCTTTCTTTGCCTTCCTACCCTAGGTTAAGCCTTTGGTCTATCCAAAGACCAAATAAAGTCTTGACTTGAGTCACACTGAGGCCTCTCTCCTGGTATCCTGAGCACTCTTAAGGGAGCAGATGTGTCCTCAGTGGGTGAAACAACCTGTTTCCCAAGGGTGTGCCCTCTCTCCGGTTGGATAGGATGTGCCGTCAGAGCTTGCCAGGGCATGCTTTTCCAATAATGGAGGCACTGTTCAAGCTTAACAGGCAGAGCAGCAGGAGCATCCATGCTCAGGAGGGATGCACATGGAAAAACAAAACTCTTGCATTAGGAGCCTAGCTAGGGCTGAAAATTCCATTTTGAGTAAAATACCAACAGTTCAGAGCCAAGAGAGTTGGGGAAAACAGAAAAACTGCTTTCTATACATACATTTTCCACCGGAGGCCATTCCATCTGCATTTGTTTCTCCAGGGCCTTGCCAGGACGACCTTGCTTGCTTTGACCATCAAGAGCATTTTGTTCAGAGAGAAAAAGGAGACAAAAATGGGACAAAGCAAAAGATGGAATGAAGATAGCAAGGCCACAGAGGAGGAAAGTGGGTTGCTGTGGAAATACTTCCTGACTCTAGAGAATGTTGATTTCTGGAGTTCCCCAGGAGTATCCTCTGGACACCTCATTCCCAGGAGGAGACATCTGTCACAACAGGGAAAGCCATGGTCTGATGGCCCGTAGCCCTGAGTTCTACTATTCTCAACTGTGCCATTCACTTGGACAAGCCAGTTCACCTTGAAACTCAGATTCCTTTTCCATTAAATGAGAAATTGAACTTAAAAAAATTTTAACATTTATTCATTTTTGAGAGACAGAGAGCATGAGTGGGGGAGGGGCACACACATGCACACACACACACACACACACACACAATCTGAAACAGGCTCCAGGCTCTGAGCTGTCAGCACAGAGCCCGACGTGGGACTCAAATTCATGAACCGCGAGATCATGACCTGAGTCGAAGTTGGAAGCTCAACCAACTGAGCCACCCAGGTGCCCCGAGAAATGGAACTTAAAAAAAATATGTGGTACAATATACATTATATAAAATTTACCACTTTAACTACTTTTAAGTATATATCATTCAGTGGCATTAAATGTATTCACACTGCTGTCCAACAATCAGCACCATCCATCTCCAGGACTTCTTCATTTTCCCAAATTGAAATTACATACCTATTAAACAGTAACTCCTCATTCCTCAGCCCCTGACACTCACCATTCTACTTTCTTACTCTATGAATTTAACTATTATAGGTATCTCATATACATGGAGTCACATTATATTTGTCCTTTTGTGTCAGGTTCATTTCACTCAGCATAATATCTTCAAGGTTCATCCTTATTGTAGCATGTGTCAGAATTTCCTTTTTAAGCCTGAATTTTATGTGTGTGTGTGTGTGTGTGTGTGTGTACACACATACATTTTGGTTATCCATTATTTATTCATTGATGGACACTTGGGTTGCTTCTATCTTTTGGCTATTGTGAATAATGTTATTACGAACATGAGTATTCAAGTATTGGAGTCCCTGCTTTCACTTATTTTGGGTATATACCCAGAAGTGAAATTGTTGGATCATATGGTAATTCCATGTTTAACGTCTTGAGAAGTCACCATATCATTTTCCATAGTGGTTGTACAATTTTACATTCTATCAGCAATGTACAGGGTTCCAATGAGAAACTACACATTCATTGGTTAGAGAATCCATTTTTCAGAGGAAATGTTCCAGGAAGCTCTATATGCAAAAGAGTTATGGGGGAGTGCTCCAGAAGCAGTGGGGAGTGAGGGTCCCAATAACCCCAAGGAAGCATTTCTATGGAACAAAATAAAAACTAGGTAAGACATTCTTTCAGGCTTCTTCACGCATCAAGCATCTATTAGCCTACATTCATGGGACATACTGAACAGGTGTAAGGAATATTTGATTTACTTATACACTACCTGTTCCACAAAGAATTTGAAGAGATTTGCAAAAACTCATACAATAGAAAAGGATAAAGCACATAGGCAAGGGTATCAGGGCAGAGAAAGGTGGGAGGGATATCTTTAAGATGTATGAACCTACATTGCCTCTGCCCACAGGCTCTCTCAGTCTGAGTATTGCAGATGAAGGAATGTTAGAGAAATCCAGGGGTAGACTGCTCTATGGACATGTGGAATCTCCAAGGGAAAAGCAAGGCAAAATTGTTTATGTTATACATACCCTCACCCAAAGCTACACTGCAAGACTCAAAGAATAAAAAGAGCAAGAATCTATTTTGAGCAGAACAGAAACATCTTGAGGAAGCGAAGTAAGTACTTCTAAGAATGAACTCATGTCATAAACCCCAGGTTTAAATCCTAGGTCCACTGCCTGATAATCCAGGGCAAAATACTTGACCTCATTAAGCCTCCATTTTCCCAACTATAAATGAGGGTGATGCTAGGGATTGCCATGAGGATTAAGTGAGACAATGCATGTCAGACACTGAGTCTAGGGCCTGGTATATAAGCTATCAGTACATGGTAGCTACTCTTACTGGAATTATATTTAAGGGATGTCCATGCCACATTTTTCTTGTTCATTTCTATGTCCCTAGCACTTAGCAGAATGCTGGCTCATAGTAGGTGTTGAATGGGTATTTGCAGACTTGAATTGATGTAACTGTCTTTCCTGTTTGACATGCCCTGTGCCACTCTCTCTCTGACAGTGGTAGGTGACAGGGTTGAAAAGCATGAGGTCAGGTTAGTTAAAAGCATTGCTCACTAGGTAACACCCAGAGACTAAATGCTCATGAACTTTGATGAAATTCAAGCTGTGTAATATACAAGACTATGACCTCCCAGGTCAAGGGCCGCTGCTGTGCTTTTCTTCGTGCCCTCCTTCTTCAAAGGAATATGTCTTGCTTATTCTAGCAAAAGATGTAAAATGATAAATTAGATAATCAATTCAGATATGACTTACTGAATGTTTAACATGTACGTGTTTAAGACTTTTTGCTGGACACTGTAGGATGTTTGAAGTTCAGCAAGAAACACCTCTTCTCTCAAAGCATGTACTTTCTAATAATTGAGTAGCATGTGGATATAGTAGTATAAGGAAAATGCCATATAGATCAAATGAATGATATAGGAAATGAAAGAAGGGAGAAACCATACTCGGTTGTAATTATCTGGATATATTTCTCAGTGGAGGTGGTCTTTTCTGATGGTCTTTGAATTTGTTACCATGGTGAGGGGGGTTCAGAGGCAGGAGGAATAATGGGGGTAGGAGGCGTGCGGCCGAGAAATGCAGAGTCCTTGGCAATCAGTGAGTCATCTATTTTAGATGGGTCATACATTACATGTGGAAGAATATGTCTGGAAAGAGGGCTTTTGCGGTTTTGAAGGTTTTGATGAGAATTTATAGAGAAAGGGGAGCAACTGAGATTTTGAGCAAGGCACTGGGGAAGGTTAAACCAGCAGTGGTATGTGAACTTGATTGAGGTGGAAAAAAAAGAAGTGGGGGATAACTTGGAGGACAGTTGAAGAGATCAGAGCAGAAATTATGAATGGGGGTGTTGGCAGCAGGAACGGAGAAGAGGGACCATTGGAGGGGCTTTGCAGAGAGGTAGCTACTACAGGATTTAACAGTCAGTTCTGTCGTTTTACGTTGAGAGAAAATGAAGCATGGCTCTTTCATCTTTCCTGGACCAGCTCTCACAACCTTCCAGTGAACAGACCCCAGGCTTGGAAGCAAAGTGTGGACCCTGGGTCTGTTGGGGCAGAGGGACTTGGAGAACTAGAAGCATCTCTCATTCTCCCTGGTTATTCGTGTGCTTTACCCCAATTCACAACCTCAAAGGAAAGAGCTAGATGAGCAAGATCTGAGAAGGAATCTTCTCCACTTGGCAGCCTCATCTGTGACAGAACATTATACAACAGTCACGCATCTTTTGGAATGTGACAAAGATAAGAATTATCAGCTTATGTGTTCCTACCCTCCACACCCCCCACCACCTAACAAGAATTTTCTCTTGATTGCTCAGTTTCTTCCTCTCCCCTCATCACTTGGAGGAGAGTTATGTCTATGAGTTCTATGCTTTCCTTATGACATAGAAACAGGGAGAGAGAAACCAGACTGGACAGTTAGGAGGAAAGGGGGTAAATTCCTGGTGGCTTGGCCAATTCCAGGATTACTCTTTGCTCTGGAACATTCAGGTCATGGGCTAAATACACTAAAGAGTGAAGCCAGAAGACCAAGCCAACCTATATAATAAGGAGCTAAGAGAGAAATAGGGAAAAAGAAAATGAAAAATAGTCTGGGCTGGGTTTCAGAGAACATTTGAAGGGAAGACTTGGCACATAAAAGACTTGGAGACACAAAACATGTTGCTGTAGGGTTTCAACAGAATCTTTTACTGCTAAATAAATGTTGGAATTTCTGTTTTGGTTGCTCAATGTTTTTAATGTTTGTTTTAATGTCATAACATGCTGCGACTGGACAACATTGTATCCCAGTTATATTCAGGTTGTAGAATAGCAGAATGGTTAAGAGCAGGAATTCTGGAACCAAACTCTTGAATCTCAGATGCCATTTCTACCACTTAATAGCTATGTGACCTTTGGCTAGACACTTACTTCTCTGTAACTTAGGTGCTTTTTTGAAAAACGTGTTAACAAGAGGGTCCACTTCAGAGGGTTGTTGTGAGGATTAAACGAGTTAATATTTGTAAAGCTCGTAGAAAGCTCATGTAAATCCTGGCATGTAGTTAGCACTATATAAGCATTCACTATTAATAGTACAGGAAATTTAAGGTTATGAGATTTTTCTGCTTCAGTTCAACCAAGATGGTGAAGACTACCAGAGAATTATCTCAGCAAAACAGATTCTAAGTTTTGGGAAAGAATGAAGGTTCTAGGTGGTTGTGATAAGCAGATTTCTAAAATGACCCCCAATGATTCCCATCTCTGGGAATTCACACTCTTGCGTAAACCACTCCCTTTGATGGTGGGCTGGACCTGGTGACTTGTCTGTAACTCACAGAATATGGCAACAATGATGGGATGCTATTTCTGTGATTAGGTTACAAAGGGTTATGATTTGGGTCTTGCTAGCAGACTCTCTCTCTTGCTGCTTTCGATGATGTCAGATGCCTTGTGGGACAAGCACAAATGGCACATATGGCAAGTAAATGAGGGAAGCCTGTGGCCAACAGCCTGTAAGGCTGTCAATCCAATAGTCTGTAAGGAACTGACAATATCCATTGAGTGAGTTGGAAATGGATCTGTTGAAACTTGGTTGCGGTCTTCGAGAGATCCTGAAGCAAAGATCTCAGCTGAGCTATGTCCAGAATCATACTCCCAGAACTGTGAGATAATAAATATTTGTTTTAAACCATTAAGTTTTAGAGTAATTTGTTACATAGCAATAGATAACTAATATAGCAATGTGCCAAAGTAGAAACTTGGGAACTGAGTCAAGGGCAACAATCCAGCTGTAGAACATTGGGTGGAAGTTCAGGAGATCTTGAGGATGACCGCCATAAAAGAAGGAGCATCCTATGGTCAGCACTGGAGAACCCACACCCTAGTTACATGTGGAGGAGAGTGACTCAGGCTGAGCTTTTCTGGATAGGGTGGCTAGCGGTGTCCTATCTTTCCTGCTTCAAGTGTACATCAGTCTGGGAACACTTAGTTCTCATCTTGCATCAGTGACCTCTTCACAGCACTTGAGTGGGGACTCTTCTGGAAAGACCTCCTTATAACACCACTCCATTTGTGTGTTCATTCATGCAACAATTATGAGCTGGACATGTCTATGTGATATAGATACACCATGGACAAGAAGAAATGGTCCTCACACACTTTACAGTTTCTTTTAGCTTTATTCCTATCTTTTAAACTGCACCTTTGTCTCCTTCACTTGGGCGACTTCTGATCTTAAAGTATAGTGTTATCCATGGCATTGTCCTCATGTCTCTTTTCTTCCCATCTTACATGTCCCCTGAATGATTTCTATCACTTGTGTGTTGATGACCTTAAATCTTCATATCTAGCTCAGAACTCTGAGTGCCAGACCATACATCCAGCTAGCTGTATGTGCTACTTCTATCCCACAGACTCACAGACACTTCAGGCTCACAAATGACCAAAATTAAATTGATTTCCTTTACCCCTTATGTTTCCTGTCCTGTCCAAACCTTCCTTTTCTCCAGTATTCCCTTTCCTAAATAACAGTACCATCATCCACCCAGAATGAATATGGGAATAATCCAAATTCTTTCCACCGGGCCTCCTCCTTCCTCCTCCAATCTCACTAAGTCTTATAGATTTTACCTCCTAAATAGTCATTTCCTGTTCTCTATCATGTGTGTGATGGGCTCATTTTAAGCTTGTAACTTTTTTTAGTAGATCTGATACACTAACCTTTACACTGATTTTTGTCTTTGTGCTCACTCCTTCTGCTTCATCTTTCACACTAGTGCCTGTATGATGCTTCTAATTGCTGGGCTATATAATTCTGACTCAAACCCTACAACAATTCCCTATTATCCACAGGGTGAAGTTCATATTCATTAGCTTGGTGTTTGCATATCTTCATGGTCTGATTGCAGCTACTTTCCAGCCTCATGTCCAGCTACTTCTGCACACAAACTCTACGTTCTGGCCACACAATTTGCAGTCTTCTGCCATGCTGTGGCTCACTCTCTTTGGCTTGGGAGGCTATGCTCTGATCTTGTTTATCAGATGAACTCCAAGTCATCCTTCGAGACTCAAATTCAAACATTTCTTTGACTTCTTCAGGTAGAATTAATGTCTCCTACTATCCTCTGCATTACCTTTACTATAGCTCTTTTCACATCTCATTTGCATTCAATTATTTCATGTCAGTGTTCCCTGCTTGCTTGTGAGCTCCTTGAAGGCAGAAACCCTGTATTTTCACTTTTAACTCCAGTACCTGGTTTCTACTAGGCATCTAGCGAAAGTTTGCTGATGAATAAGTGAGTGAATGAACAAATGAATCAACCGATCAGTGCAGAGCTGAGTCTGCAGGTGGGGAGATAAATGGGCTGAGCCATGGGGAGTTCTAGAAGGAGAGCCGAGGAAGTGCAGCTATTCCTCTCTATATGCAGGGCCTTTAGCTCAGGCATATGTTCATCACCCTATACAAATACACCTGCCAAATTCTTCTCTAATTTAGTGAATTCAGCCCATATGGTATGAAGCATATGAAGTCAAAATTAGCCCCTTGAGAATCCCTTAAAAAATGTTTCTAAAGTACATTGTGCAGATGTACTGTTTCTCAATCCAGTACATCTGGTTTTCTCTCCAGCACAGGAATAGATCTCTCTCTTCAGTTGAGAATCAGATGAAGTAGTTGGCTCACATTCAGGGGCCTTGTTGAAAGATAAATGATTATCCTACTCATGATGGTGAGATGCTCCTCACTGTGAGAAATAGGAGAAAATGGAGACAGAATGAGACACAAGCTGACCCTCATTCAATGTATCTTGCCTGGACTCAGGACTTCATGTATTTGTAGCACCCCACTCACCATCCCTACTTCAGGTCCCAAGAAGTGGTTCTTGACCTCAAAGCCCCTGCCTAATCCTGGCTCCTTCTGACTGATCCAGCCACATGAACTGCTTCTCTCAAGAAGCACTCTCTATTCAAGTGAGGTCACCTTTCTCCCTGATCTCTCTCAAAGCTCTTTCCTATCTTTCTGTCTTTGCTCAAGCTGTGCACTCTGACAGAACCCTTCTTGTTGCCCTTCCTTTATTCAAGTCCCACCAACAGGTCAAAACCCCACATTTCAGCCCCTCCCAAGTTTTATCTCTCCAGTGTCCATCCTAATCTCTCCCATTTCTGAGTTCCTAGTGTCCTTAGGGTCAGGGCTGAGCACTGAAGTTCAGATTTTTAAAAAAAAAATTAATGTTTTATTTATTTTTGAGAGAGAGAAAAAGAGAGAGGAAGAGAGAGGCAGGATATGAGTGAGAGAGGGGCATAGAGAGAGGGAGACACAGAATCTGAAGCAGGCTCCAGGTTCTGAGCTGCCAGCACAGAGCCCAGCATGGGCTTAAACTCACAAACTGTGAGATCATGACCTGAGCCGACGTTGGACACTTAACTGACTGAGCCACCCAGGCACCCCTGAATTTCAGACTTTAACTGTTGGCCTATGGAAGCTTTTCCAAGGCTGGGAGTCTTACAGTCCATTAGCAAATATCTGTATCTAAGAAGGGGATTTGACAAATCAAGAAGAAAAGAGAATTACAAGGACTGACAACACTCAGTGTTGGCAAGACTATGCAGCAACTGAAACTCTTGTACACTGCTCGGAGTGAAAACTATTCTGCAATACCTATTAAAGCTAAATATTTATATATCCTTTGACCCAGAAATGCCATTCTTGGGTATACACATCCAAGAGAAAGGAGTGCTCCTGTCCACTAAAATCCATGTACAAGCATGTCCATGCCAACTTTCTTAATAGCCAAAAATTGCAAACAAAATGTCTGTCAATAGTGGATTGGATAATATTCTATAGAATGGAATGTTACACAGCAATGAAAAAGAACAAGCTACTGCTATACACAAGAACATGGAGGACTCTCACAGACATAATTTTTGTCTTTAAATGTAATTATTTTTAGGTGGCCCAATTATGCATGTATTCTATTTATTTTCATCTTAGATTTTTATTTTATTTTAGAGAGAGAGGGTGAGAGCAGGGGAGGTGCAGAGCAGGGGGTGGGGGAGAGAATCCCAAGCAGGCTCCACTCTTAGTGTGGAGCCCAATGTGGGGAGTGATCCCATGACCTTGGGATCATGACCTGAACTGAAATCAAGAGTTGGACACTCAACCAACTGTGCCAGCCAGGTACCCTTAACCATTTTTAAAAATTAAGTACAGTTGACACATTACATTAGTTTCAGGTGTACAACAGTGATTTGACAAGTCTATTTGTTATGCTAAATGTTCAGAAGTGTAGCTACCATCTGTTACCATGCAATGCTATTACAATACCACTGACTATATTCCCTATGCTGTAACTTTCATCTCCATGGCTTATTCATTCCATAACTGGAAGCTTGTATCTGCCACTCTTCATAACCCCTTTTTGCCCATCCTTCTCATGCTCCTCCTCTCTGGCAACCATCAGTTTGTTCTCTGTATTTATGAATCTGTTTCTGTTTTGTATTTGTTCATTTGTTTTTGTTTGTTAGGTTCCATGTATAAGTGAAATCATATGGTATTTGTCTTTCTCTGATTTATTCACTTAGCATAATACCCTCTAGTCCATCCATGTTGTTGCAAATGGTAAGATCTCATTTTTTTTTTTTTGGTCTAATATTCCATTGTATATTCACAGGCATAATGTTGAGTGAAGAAGCCAAATACAAAAGATTCTATTTATATGAAGTTTAAGCACAGGCAAAATAATCTATGGTCTTAGAGGTCAGAATAGTGGTTATCTTTGGGAAGTTATGACTGGGAAGGGGCACGAGGGAGATTTTGAGGGTTCTGAAAACAATACTGATTTGGGTGGTCATTACCCAAGTGTGTACATAAAAAGTTATCAAGCTCTATGGTGAAGATTGGTATACTTCCCGATCTTTAAGTGATTCCTCAATAGTTAAAAAACAGAAAGAGTATGCCGTAGATATCTGTTGCTTTTGCTATCCAGTGTTTATTTCTCCTTTCCTTAAAGTAATTTCACCCTGATTTATCACTGGCCTTCACCTTCAGGGACTGTAGACAAGACTGATATAGATGTCATAGGATCCAGAATTGTCCACACTCTGGCCACAGTAATTAGTTTAGGGATAGACATGTGATTTTAACCAAATGAATGAAATTCAAATTCAGAACTTTTTAAACAAATCCTAAACTCACATGTACATTTACAAGAAGATGAGAGGTTCTATGGGCCCATGTCAACTGCCTGCTGTTAGATCAAACTCCTCAGAGGAAAAAGAACAGAAAAAAGATCTCCTATCCTCACAGTTCCCATAGAGAAACTCTTGCCTGACTTTGAGAAACCTGTTCCTCTGCCCATCCTTCTCTTACCTGGAGTTTGCTGCCTCCCTTGTGAAGTGATAGGAGTAGAAAGAGTATGGTTTTGGGTTTGTGCCTCCATGAAGACTCAAGGATCACATGACCACATGACTCAACAGAGGCTGGGCAATGTAGGAGTGCTGAAACAAACACATTTGGTGGCTCACATTACATTGCCTTGGCCACCTCTGATCTTAGTCACAGCTACAGCGGACAGTCATCCTATGTAAACCCAGATGCAATTCTCACTGACAGCATCCCTCCTATAAGTGTGAGGTCTTGTCCTTAGCAGTCTCCCCCCAGGGCCTTCTCCAATACCATGAGAACTTGCTCAGTCCACAGGTAAGAATACCCAAAGGTACAGGGGAGTCAATGTCCCTCTCTGTAACTTCCAATCACTGTGAGATGGAAGCTGGCTGATAAAGGCTCTAATCTTTATGTGAATAGTGGTAGGAAGACTTCTGTACCTTTCTCATCTTGGTAACACACTTTCCTTCTTGACATCACCCTCCCTGCTTCCTCACTCCTCCTTCAGGTGATCTCTCCTTAGCAGACTCTGCTTTGTGGGGAGTTCAAACTGAGACAAGAGTTCATAGAAAATCTGGGGTACACTAATTGTTCTCAAACAGCAGGCTGTAGGGCTTTGTCAACATGAGGTAAGGAAAGACTTGAAGGTGTGAGAACCTATTACAGAATTACAAGTTAAGGCCTCAGGGGTTTTACAAACGGCCCTTGGGATGGGTTGGAGTCCCAGAACATCTTTGCTTCCTTCCTTCCTGGATACACCTTGGATTTTACTCCAAAATTATTTTTCATTCCCATTTATTGTTTTATGGCTTATGTTAAAGCAGAGTTTTGCTGAGAGGGCAGCCCAGTGCTTAGTGCCTTCAAGCAAATCGCAGTGGCATTTTGTAATTCCATTGCTTTTCTTTTATGATGAGATGATGTGATTGTGTGGCTTTGATTTACATAAGATTATTCCCTCATTTCAGCCCTAATCTATGGCAAATCTGGTTGACATATACGAAGTTTAATTATTATTACCTCGCTGTTATCTAACTTTGCCAAGGTATGCCTCAAAGGTAATTCTGGTCCTATAAGTATCTGATAGGGCTGAGAAGATTCTGGACTTCACCAAGTTGATTTATAAATTTAGATCCCATTACGTCAGTAATAGTTAAATAGCCACTTTTTGATAGGGACTTCTAAATTTCTCTGATTAAAAAAAAGTCAGTGATTAGAAATATGTATTTAGCTTTTATTCTGTGCCAGCCCCACTCACATTGCTAATCCCTGCAGCACCCTGGCAAGGCAGTAGTCATAATCTTCTCTCTATAGCCAAGGAAGCAGGAAGCTCAGAGAACCTCTGTGACATCACGGGCCCAAAGTCACACAGCAAGTGCATTGACAAAGCAGAGACTTGACTGTGGATCCAGTTGATTCCATATTTCTTGCTCCTTCTTTTGTATATCATACTGTTATGTCTCTAAGTAGGAGAGTCTTTGGGAAGGAGAGGGGAAGGAGTGTCCCACAAATGAATCATAAGATCAGAGGATCTCAGATTCTAAAGGAAACTTAGAGGCCATCACTCCATACCTGTGGATAGGACACATGAGTCCCTCCTGCAGAGGTACAGCTGGTCAAGAATCAGGGGAATGAGGGGCGCCTGGGTGGCTCAGTCAGTTAGGCATCCGACTTCGGCTCAGGTCATGATCTCACGGTTTGTGAGTTCGGGCCCTGGGTCGGGTTATGTGCTGACAGCTCAGAGCCTGGAGCCTGCTTCAGATTCTGTGTCTCTTCCTCTCTCTGCTTCTCCCATGCTCATGCTCTGTCTCTCAATAATAGATAAATGTTAAAAAAAAAAAAAAAAAAGAATCAGAGGAATGAGCCTGGCCAGGATGTGGGGCCTGGTCTATGTCCTGGGCAGGTGGCAATTATAATGAACACCCTGCACCTGCTTTCCCTGTTTTCACAGCCTTGAGCTGTGTTATGTGTGTATGTGTACACTTGCACACAAATACACATAACAGAATTCACCATTTTAACCATTAAGTGTACAATTCAGTGGCATTTAGTATATTTACAATGTTGTGCAACCATCATTACTATCTAGTTCCAGAACATTTTCATCTTGCCGAAAGGAAGTCCCATTAAGAAGTCCCTCTTCATACCCCTCTTCCTCCAGCTCCTGGCAACCACTGCTTTTTCTCTATGGATCTGCCTATTCTAAACATTTCACATTAATAGAATCATAACATATGTGGCCTTTCTCATCTGGTCTTTCTCACTTGGCATAATATTCTCAAGGTTCATCCATGTTGTAGCATGTATCAGCCTTGATTTCTTTTTATGTTCACAGCCTTATCTTTATATATTTTTTTAAAGTTTATTTATTTATTTTGAGAGAGAGAGAGAGAGAGAGAGAGCATGTATGTGTGCATGCATGCAAGCGAGCAGGGGAGGGGCAGAGAGGGAAGGAGAGAGAGTATCCCAAGCAGTCTCTGTGCTGCCAGCACAGAGCCCAATGCCAGGCTTGAACCCATGAACTGTGAGATCATGACCTGAGCTGAAACCAAGAGTCAGACACCTAACTGACTGAGCCACCCAGGCATCCCAACATAACACAATTTTAAAGTTAATCTGGAAGTTTAACTTTGATATTTCAGAATATCAGGGAAAGCTCTGAAAAAAGATAACCCTAAGGGCCTAGGCATTTTTAAGAGTAAAAATACTTTAAAGTTCTAGTGATTAAAACAATGTACAAATAACTCTGGAACAGGTAGTTTACTGGAGCCATCTAGAGCAAAAACAGTCAAACTCAAATGGCCATTCACTTGGCACAATCCCCTATTCTTCTGTGTGTCTTCTTTTGTTAGCCCAGTAGGCCTGTTTCCTTGACCTTCTCAAAACCTTGAATCCTGACCCCTCTGCTTCTTACCACATCTACCTGTTTATCTCTTGTCTTTGCTTTATTCTGAACCTCACTTAGAGTCCATGCTTCACAATTCTTTGCTTATACTTCCAATTTTCTCACTCCATTTGTCTTCCATTATGCCATGTGGTAAAAACCCACAACAATCAAAATAAATTTGGATCTAGTGACTGGAAAGGTACACAAAGAGGGTATACTAGGTTGCACAGTGTCCTCCTCAAACTCAAAACCTCACCAGAACCTCAGAAATAGAGTCTTTGCATATGTAATTAGTTAAGTGCATACCAGGTGAGGATGGGTCCTAACTTCAATGACTGGTGCCCTATAAGAAGGCCATGTGAGGTCAGGGAGACATAGAGGCACAGAAACACACAGAGGCAAGAAGGCCATGTGAAGTTGGAGGCAAAGACCAAAGCAACTATAAGCCAAGGAGCCCCAAGGACTGCTGGGAATCATCAGAAGCCAGGAAGAGGCAAGGAAGGATTCTCCTCCAGAGCAGATACCCTGATTTCAGACTTCTAGCCTCCAAACTGAGAGAAGTTTCTGTTGTTTGAAGCCACCCCATTTATGGTTATTTGTTGAAGCAGCCTAGAAAATAAATATAGGGGGTTCTGGGATGCTGGGTACACAGGTGCCTTCACTGTGTGAATTCATCAAGCTATACATGATGTATGCAATCTTCCATAAGTGTTATACTTCAATTGAAGTAAAAAATATTTTGCAACATATACAAATATAGAATCATTATGTTGTCTACCTGGAACTAATATATGTCAATTATAACTCAAATGAAAAAAAATTTTTTAAGTTTGTTTATTTATTTTTTTTTAACGTTTATTTATTTTTGAGACAGAGAGAGACAGAGCACGAATGGGGGAGGGTCAGAGAGAGGGAGACACAGAATCTGAAACAGGCTCCAGGCTCCGAGCTGTCAGCACAGAGCCCGACGCGGGGCTCGAACTCACGGACCACGAGATCGTGACCTGAGCCGAAGTCGGCAGCTTAACCGACTGAGCCACCCAGGCGCCCCAATATTTCAATTTTGAAGTAAAAAATCCACTAATTTATCAATCATCACTCTTCCTTATCTGGGTCCACATCTGTTCTGGTCAGTGCTGCTTGAGAAAAACTCCCAACCTCAGTGAGTAATGCCTTTATGTTTAGCTCTTGTGTTGCTCAGTGACACTTCCTTCCCTGTCCCAGGGAAGGACTTTCTTATGCTCTCCTGGAGCTATTTCAAAGTTCTCTTGTCAAAATTCATTGCAGGAGAGCATTTCCTCCTTTGCTTGCATGGAATAACCTTGCCTCCAGCTTCTTAGTGAAAAGACACCATTTGAAGGAGACTCCACCATGCCCTGCCATTACCCCCATCTACCTCTCACTCTCCTCCTCCCCTCTAATTCAAATGGAAAAGGCTTCCCTCCTTTTGTCAAGAATTATCCTGTTCTCTGGATCCCATGTCTTCCGGCCTCTGAAAAGATCTCACTCTTTTGCAATGTTCTAAAATTTATAAATCTGTGCTCCCTTTGGCTAAATATAAAGACCTTACCCATCCCTTCTCATCCCATCCCCTGAAGATTCTGAAAGGTTTTCCCTAGCAAGGTGTGCTTTGGTACCCTTTTAAGAATCCCTCTCTTACGTCCTCACCAGGTAAGAAGAATCTGTGGAGCATCATTTTGGGTCATTTGCATCATGTAAATATTAAATACACGTTGTGTATTGTGTTCCGCATGATGCAGGGTAATATATTGAACTTTGTTCTGGTATTTCCTGTCACTCTTTCCCAGCCCCACATTTAGGTGGCTAGGCATTTTGTTCTGTTGTCTCAGGAAAGGATGACACAGCAGAATGTGAATAACAAAGGACGCTCATTTTTGGCTTTAGAGTTTCAAAATCCAAGGCCTCAGGGCAAACAATAAATTAGGAAGACTATAAAAAAGCCAGGCTATCCCTCTAGACTAGATAAAGATTCTGTAGCCTGAGGAGTGAGAAGAGAGAGGAGCCAGGGGCACAAAGAAAGCTCAAAGGCCAGTGAGGCACCACGGGGAACACTGTGGTCACTGCCCACATCCCCCCTCCAGGACTGAATGCTCATTCCCTCCAGCTTCCTGGAGTATTGACATCTGATGGCACTCACCTGAGTCCCTCCCCAGGATGTGCAAAAGGCTGCCCAGAACAAGAGTACACTCCCTCCCTAGAGACAACCAATAATAATTCTTCTATGTGAAAGAACACAGGTATGGCCCACTTGCTTTACCTTAGAAGGACTCTGAGGGGCCATCCAGCTTCAGAGCCCCCTTAGGAACTGGTAGAAGCCTCTGCTGCACTTGAGCACTGGTTCAATCTTTCCCTCTGCTCCATCATAGTTGTTGGTCATTCTGAATGGCTCCCTACCCCCACCAGCTTCTTGCATACAAATATTCATCTACCTAAAAAGGTTGTTCAGACAGGGCCTGGTACTTCCTGGGAAGATGCATCTGTAAACTAAAGAATTGGAAGGAACCTCAAGAAGACCCCAGAGTTCCTGAAATTTAGCCTAGTGCAGGAGAGTAGAGGAGAAATAGTGTGGGGCTTATACGGGTTGAGAAGGCCCAAGCTGGCCTAAGCATTTCCCACAGGTCCAAACACCTGCCAGAACAGTACAGGATCATTGATGTGACCAGGAAATGGCCAGTCGTGGCACTGGCAGAGAGCAGATCTGAAGAGGCCTCAGGATGGGACCTGCATGGACTCACAACTACAGATCAGATGGGAATAAGGACATCCCAGAAGGTGCCACCATGATGGACAGGACACTAAGCACCAAAATCAAGCCCTTTTGCTTGAGGTCTTGATACTATCTACACTGCCCCTCAGCTTCCTCAAGAAAAGGAAATCAGGCTGGGAATGGACAGAAATCTCACTCACATAGGCTATGAAATCATGTTTATCAAACCTCCATGCAAGTTCCAAGCCAATAGTCAAAACAAAAAATAAGCAATAGATTGGGGGAAATATTCAACAAATATAAAGACAAAGGACTACTATTTTTAACACAAGGAGTCCACACAAATGGACTAGAAAAATACAAAGACCCCAAACGGGAAGGGGGAGAGGAGAAATAGGCACCAAACTGTTATAGTGAATATTTTGGGTGGAATTCTGGAGGATTTTCACATTCCTGTAATGTTTAAATTATTACAAACTAAAAATTAGATTAATAAAAGCCAATATTTTATCTTTTTTCTTTTAACCTTTTTTTTGCACTTATTTGATATAGTTATTATTATTATTTTAATATGAAATGTATTGTCAAATTGGTTTCCATATAACACCCCATGCTCATCCCAACAGGTGCCCTCAATACCCATCACCCACCCTCCCCTCCCTCCCATCCCTCATCAACCCTCAGTTTGTTCTCAGTTTTTAAGAGTCTCTTTTAACATTTTTTTAATGTTTATTTATTTTTGAGAGAGAGAGATAGAGTGCAAGCAGGGGAGGGCCAAAGAGAGAGGGAGACACAGAATCTGAAGCAGACTCCAGGCTCTGAGCTGTCAGCACAGAGCCAGATACAGGGCTTGAAGTCAAGAACCTTAAGATCTTGACCTGAGCCAAAGCTGGAGCTTAACCAACTGAGCCATGCAGGTGCCCCTCTCAATTGTCTTTTGAAGTACATTCCATCTTTTCCCTGTGTGAGAAAAATGAGGCACAGGGCATCACACAGTAAGTGGTGGAGTTAGAATTCATACCCAGAGCCTGACTCTGTAGCCTTCATCTTGACCAGTATGTTATATTGGCATATATTACATATGCCAAACCACCACATTTACCATAGTATGTCTTATATGTATATGTTATATATATATAATATATAAAAATATATATATATTTATATTTATATATTTATATTTATAACCGACTGTAAGCACTGGAGACATAAATGTAAGCATATATATGTGTTTTAATTTGCAGTTAAAATATTTATGATGATTACAAACACTAAAAGTGCCAGTGACAGAATATTACCTGAAAGGTGAGCCAGGAAATGTGTGTACACAGTGATATGTAATTTTCTATGTATATAATGTGTATCCCTGAAGGGGTTATAGTCATGGCATGGATGACAGCGATCTTTTTATTTGTCAACGTGCATAAAGTAAGTACCACAAGCCAAGGGTTGAACTCATTCATATGCAGTCCAGCTCCCTCTCCCTCCTACACCACTGCCCTGGCTCATCCTGCTGTGCCGTCATTGTCAGTGTCGTCGTTTGCTTCTGAAAATGGCACTATGAATTTGTGAGGGAACTGAAGATCAGAGAGTTGATGTGTTTTGGCCAAGGCTGCAAAGCTAGGAAGAAGCCAAACATGGACTTAAACCAAGCTTCTCCAGGTTTGACCCTAGTTTTCCTGACCCCTATTATTGTTGCTATTTCCATTCCATCATTCTATTTTCTTCTCTATCTAGGAATTGAAACCTATTTTTAAGAATATACTTATTTTTTTATTAATTTTTTTTTAATGTTTATTTTTGAGAGAGAGACAGAGACAGAGAGAGACAGAGAGAGACAGAGCATGAACAGGGGAGGGGCAGAGAGAGAGACACAGAACTGGAAGTGAGCTCCAGGCTCTATGCAGTCAGCACAGAGCCTGAGGCAGGGCTTAAACCCAAGAACTGTGAGATCATGACCTGAGCCAAAGTTGGACACTTAACCGACTGAGCCACCCAGGTGCCCTGAAACATACTTTTTATTTTAGAATAAGTTTGGACCTATAAGAAAGCTGCAAAGATAGTACAGGTACTGTATGCTCTTCCCAGTTTGCTTTAATGTTAACATCTTTCATAACCATGGTACATGTCAAATTTAAGATATCACAGTGACTATGATTATTAACCAAACTCCAGACTTTATTCAGATTTCACCAGTTTCCCCCACCAAGATCCTTTTTTTCTGTTCCAGGATCCAATCCAAGAGACTACATTTAGTTGAAACTCATTTTTCTTTCATACACTAAAAACATGAAAACCCACTCTTTAATTCCAGTGGAAAAGACTGCACAAATCTGGCTGTGGTTTCCAAATGCACTCAAGGAAATTTTTGCTTTTTCAATGGCCATCCTCAAGAATATACAGTCCAAGTATGAGGAACAAAGAACCCCTCAACTTGGTTCAAGTAAGATGTGGGGAGAGCCCATGGGAATTCATGGGCAGGAAGTAAAGACTCTAGGATGGGAAATGGAAGAGCTGTCAGGAATGGAGTCTGTTATTTCCAGTTTGTCTCTGAGTCTCTCCCTTCTACTCCCCACCTGCCCTTCTTTGCCTCCTTCTGCACCTCTCTTCTCTCTCCTAACCTAGTTCCTTAGCTTAATTGTCCTACAAATGCCCACATTGGCCACCTTGGCCCACAATCCTCATAATTCAGCATGTGCCACCAACTGTAACCTCACTCCGCTTTACTCCCAGCTCAGATATTCTAGTCAACCCCTGACTTTCATGCGTGTAGTCAGTCAGTGAAAATGGGGGTAAAGCTCGGATTTCTTTTCCAACCTAATCAACCTTGTGATACATTTGTTACAATGTTCTTTGTTACTATGGCATAAAGACCAATTTATAATGCAGGTTATCATTAATCTTTGACAATAGATTCATTAGAAGCCACTGAAAAATAGGAGAAAGGGATCATCAAAATTGAATTTTCATTTGTTGAGAGTAAACTAGACAAGAATAAAACCTCTAGGGATCATTAAATATAGCTTGCAGAGACTCTGTCTCAAAGGACTTGGGGCAAACTGCATGGGATTCAAACATTTCCCAGAATTTCAGTGGAAACAGAATTTAGCTAATGCCCTAGAAAAGAAAGCACACAGCTAATCCAAATCTGCTAATTAACCTAATAGACTATACTGGCTCTGGATGGCTTTCCCCTTTGGGAGAGGAAAAAATAACCCTGCTTATAAATCAATATTTCCTTAGACAGATTGAAATTTACTACAGTTCTTCAGGGATTTTAGGTTTCAATAAACCGAGGGGAAAGTCTTCCTTGAATACATATACCTGCCCTGTTCCCCCACCAACACTAGCCACACTTTTGTTCTTCCTTCTCCTTCCTTCCTCTCTTGCCCTCCCCCTCTCTCCCTGCCTCCATTCCTTCCCAATTGAAGGCCTACACCTGCCACATACTGTTAGGCCTTGATGAAACAGCAGCAAACAATAAGAAATAAAGGGGCTCAGAACATGCCACCTCAAAATATGCTCCTTTGACATATTATTTTGAGCTAAAGTCACTTGAAAACCAACAGGTGCAAAGAAAGCACTTTGACCTTTCCTCTTCTTCCTGAAAACAGGAGATGAAACTCCGAATGTGAAAGATGCCCTCCTAACACCAGGAGGAAAAGAACATTTTTATCACCAGAGATGGGGAGTCAAGGTCGAGGGAAATTTGTACAAACAGACCTTATTAAAATAACTTTTATCTTCTAGTCTCCCCATATATTTTAGTTACTTCTCCACAATCGTCACTCTCCTTTCAACGTCGTACATAAGCCCTGGGGCCTAGATGCTTCTTTGGATCTTTCTTTTCCTGTGAAGACTCCTATGTACGGGCAAACTTTTATTAAATGAAATTTGTATTCTCTCCTCCTCTTCACCTGTTAAGACATCCCTGCCAGAAACCTTCGATGGGTAAAGAAGAAATGTTATCTTCCCTACAGTAGTAAATTAATAAAATAGAATATTAGACATGTAACATGTTTGGGGAAATATAAAGCAAGGGGGGCCCAGGAGTGCTGGCGTGAGGCATTGCAACTTTATATAGAGGGTCAGGGAAAGCTCATTAAGAAGGGGGAAATTTGAGCAAAGACTGAAGCAGGTGAGGGAGAAAGGCTTGCAGATATTTAGGGCAAAAGCAAATGGCAAAGCACTGGGGGTTGAGTGTGCCTGGAGGGTTCAGAGCAACAAAGATCAGGTCTAGGATTAGCCAAAGGCGAGGCGTACAAACGCAGGGTTGGATCCTGCCTTTCTTCCAAAGTTTTGTCTTTTTCTTTTGTATTAATGATGATATGTCATTAAAATATTATTTATCTTGATTACTAAATGTTTTGGCATCTCAAGGTCCATGTCTCACAAGTTTCACTCTGGTCCAGGCCCTGGAGTTGATGGAGGGGGTGAGGGGAGCCCAGGGGAGAGTAGTAGGAAATGACATCAGAGAGAAAGGGAGATGGGGATTCTGAGCAGCTTGGCTTTTACACTGTGGGGTGGGAAGTTGCTGCCAAAACAAATTACCACAAATGTAGTACCTTAAAAAACATAAATTTGTGTCTCACAGTTCTATATAGATCAGAAGCCCAACACAATATAGCTCTGCTATCATCAGAACTGTATTCCTTACCGGAAACTCCCGGGGGGAAGAATCTGTTTCCCTGCTCACTGGGTTTGCCAGCAGAATTCAGTTCCATGCAGGGGCACCTGAGTGGCTCAGTCGGTTGGGTGTCCGACTTGGGCTCGGGTCATGATCTCACGGTCTGTGAGTTCGAGCCCCGTGTCGGGCTCTGTGCTGTCCGTTCAGAGCCTGGAGCCTGCTTCAGATTCTGTGTCTCCCTCTCTCTCTGCCCCTCCCCCACTCACGCTCTGTCTCTCTCTATCAAAAAATGAATAAACGTTAAAAAAAAAAATTTTTAAAAATAAAAAAAAATAAAAAAAATAAAAAGAATTCAGTTCCATGCAGTTGTACGACTGAGGTCCTCTGCTCTTTGCTGTGGGCTTGTGGCCCCTTCCTGCATTTTCAAAGCCAGTAGTAGAGGGTCAAGTCCTCAACAGCAGATCTCTCACTCTTCTGCTTGCCTCTTCTGCTTTATGTGATTAGATTGGGCCCACCTGGTAATCCAGGACCACCTCCACACCCACACCCTAAGCATAGCTTCCAAGTCCCTTTTGCCAAGCAAGATAACACACTCACAGGTTCTGGGGATTAGGACATGGCCATCTTTGGGGGGCCATCCTTCTGCCATCACGGAGGCTTTGGTTAATGGAGTAATGATCTCTCTAGTTGCTCTGTTGAAAACAGTTGGGGAAGGGGGAGGAACAGGGAGGATCAGAAAAGAGATAGGGAAACTGGTAAAGCGGCTCAAGCAGTAGTAATTCAGAGGAGATGTGATGGTGGCTTCGATAATGTGATGGTAGGTCTTGTAGGTCAAGTTGGCTAGGCTACTGTCAGCAGCTATTCAATCAAACACTGATCTGGGTGTTGCTGTAAAGATATTTTGTAGATGTGATTAAGGTCCCTAGAGGGTTGACTTTAAGTAAGTGAAATTATGGTAGGTTCAGGTGGGCCTGATTCAATCAGTTAAAAGCCTTCTGAGCAGACCTGAGGGTTCCTGGATGAGGAAGCAGATCTGCCTGTGGAGAGCAGCTTCATCTCCTGCCTCAGCATTTCCACTTGCCTTTCCTAAGGACCCCTTCCCGCCCTAGGGACTTCAGACTCACCTAACCAGCGCACAATTGTGTAAGCCAATTCTTTGCAATGAATCTCTTAATAAGCATCTGCCACTGGTTGTTTCTCTTGTTGAACCACATATATGTATAGATACTGACTTAATTTTATAGTTTAGATTGTTATTGATATAGATACTGATTGATATAGATATTAAAGAAATTTTGAACGTGAAGCCAACAGGATGTAGCAACAGACTGGAAGTAGGGTGGGAGAAAGAGAGGGATCAGGGATGATTCCAAAGTTTTCTTCCTGAGCTGCCAGAAGGATGGCTCCCTTGTCTCCTTCTAAGATACGGAATTGCTCTACCATGAAAGCCACTCGAAGAGCACATTCAGTTTCCCCTGCAAGGAAGCCCCTTTCAGAGACAGGGTGTACACAGGCAGGAATGGGTGGGTGAGTCTGGCCAGCCCTGAGGTAGGCAGGCTCCAGTCCAAAGGGGGAAATAGAGAATAAAGTCACCACTGTGTTCATGCCACTCATCCAGGATATTGCGGCTTTCCATTGCATTCTGGAAGAGCAGGTCTCTTTACTGTTCTCTACTCTGAACCCCACCTCCCCTGCTGGTCTGTGCTCTGTGGGAACCAGTTAGTTGAACCCTGAGCCAATAACAAGCAAGGAGAGCTGAATAGAGACTTTATGAATAAATGTTGCTCTGTGGTCTTCTTTTTTCCTTGTGAAGGAACAGGGTGTGCTTGAAAATTAAAAAAAATGAGTTTTTTTGTTTTTTGTTTGTTTGTTTTGTAGTAATCTTCCTGGAAGGCAGAAAAGAAAAAGAAAAAAAGAAAGAAAGAACAGCATAGATTTGTCACTTGGTACTGCTCTGGTTAGCACAATGGTTGGGCCCCAGGCCCCTCTCTAGGCCTCCCAACCTGGCACTGAATACAATTGAAGAAATCAAAGGAACTTTTCCAAGAGTCTGGCAGCTCAGACAGATACTGAGATGGCAGAGCTGTGTGGTACCAGGCCACACACAGAGGCCTCCATTTCCTCCTACCTTCTGGAACGCAGCAACCAGAGCTCAACAAGCCTGCAGTCCTGTTCAGGGAAACCTCACCTGGGCATCAACTGTTCACAGAGAATCTGAACCACCCCCCCAAGGAGACAGGGTGGGTCAGTTTCTAGCCTAGTCATTGCCAATATAAATGTTTGAGGGGCTCTCTGATAAATAAATCAATAGAACATCTTGAATCTGAAGGGGGCCAAACATTGTGCTTCTTTAGTCTCCTACAAAAGGTAAAAGATTTCATGTCAGGAAGTACTTTGGTATGCCAACAAGTTTCCAGAGCCTCTTCCTCCTTCTCCCTCAATTCCGTATTGGACCACCAGTTAGATGTCAGAAACTGATCCTTCGCCCCAAAGAAGTATCAGGTGTTTGTTGTTCCTTCAAAAGCCAAGTTTTCGAGTTTCTGGTGGACTTCACAGGATTTCTCTCCTCCTGAATCACTCCTGGCTGTGGCAAACCTGGGTGAAGTCCTTATCACTCCAAACCTATACTGCAAAAAAAGTGAAATATTTTTGTCTCATCTCCCCCCTGCCCTTGATCTCTACAGGAAGAGGATAAAGGCGCAAGGAGTCAGGTTTGGAGTAAAAACATGCACCACACAAGATATTTGTGAGGATTAAATAACTTGGGCCCAAGTATTTTGGAAGCTGCCAAGGGCTCTACAGATTAGATATACAGAAGTATTGGCTGAAAGCCGACCTCCATTGACAAGCATAATGTAGATGTAAGAAGTTGAAACAGACTCTGCGTCCCTGGTGGGTGGTAGCCAGACAAGGGATGTACAATCATGGGTTGATGGGGAAAAAGTCTCCCAAGAGAAAAAGACAAAATGAGATTCTTGGTCCAGCAAAAAAAAAAAAAAAAGGCTCAAGAAGGGAAGAAATGGCAGGTAAAAAAGTAAAAATGATAGTGATATAAGAGCATCGGGGTGGGGGGGGCGTTCCTATTTCTATTCACTAGAGCTATAGATCTATGAGGGACATGTTCAGTGCTAAGGGCACACCCCAGAGGCCTGTGGGAAAATCAACCCCAAGGAGTCCTTGCCACCTCTGTCTCAGTGCATGCGGTCAAGTACATCCAGAGCATGGGATTTGGGGAGTGAAGGGAATTTGGGCTTCTCCATAGTGTTTCCAGACAAGATATTTGTTACTTTCTGCTAGTCAGACTTCTTTTCTGATGATCTTGTGGTATGCATGCTAAAAGAGGATTGAGCTGTCCCACATTTCAGCTATTCCCAGAAATGCTTGGCAAAGGAAAATGTAGGTGAAAGTGTGACAGCAAAATGCTTTGGAAACCTATGGAAGGGCACATTGCTGGGGGGATGAAAGCAAAGCTAATATAAACTGATCAATGACTTGCTGTGGGCCAGGCACTGTTCTAAGTGTTTTCTATGTGTTAGCTCATTTGATCCAGTTCTATGAGGCAGGATGATTATTTTTCCCATTTAATGGATGACATAACTGAGGCATGGAAAAGTTAATTTGACAAAGGTCACAGAGGTAAAGCCAGGTTTCAAATGCAGATTACCTAACTTCATAATCTTCCATAAAGTGGAGATAGTATATTTTCCTAGCCTGTCTCCAGTTAAAAAATGGGGAAATAACATGCTAGCAAGGGTGAGATATATTTGTTTTGACTAGGATAACCTATAGAGATAGAGCATTACAGCTTTGAATGTTAAAATGTTTTTGGCCACTGCATCAGTAAGGATGCTTTTTGCTACAAGTAACAGAATATCTAACCATAATTAATTAAACAATAAAGACATTTATTACTTCATATGTCAATAAGTGGGATTCAGTCCATTTTTTTAAGATTTTTTTTTAGATTTTTTATATTTATTTTTTTTAAGATTTGTTTTTTTAAGTCCATTTTTTTAAGATTTATTTTTTTAGAGAGGGAGAGAGCATATGAGTAGGGGAGGTGTGTGTGGGGGGGAGAGAGAGAGACAGAGAGACAGAGAGACAGAGAGACAGAGAGAGAGAGAGAGAGAGAGAGAGAGAAACCCAAGCAGGCTCCATGCTCAGTGCAGAGCCCGATGCTGGGCTTGATCCCACAACACTGAGATCATGACTTAGCAGAAATCAAAACTTGGATGTTCAACTGACTGAGCCACCCAAGCACTCCAGACTCAGTCTAATTTTAAAAGGTTGGATCAATGATGTCATCAGGATCAAGATATTTTCCATCTCTTGAGTTTGCCTTCCTTAGTATTTTAACCCTGTCTACCTCACACTAATAAGATGGCTGTAGTAGTTGACACCCCGTGTTAACAAGATTATATTCAGTGGAGAAGGAATTTCCTATCAGACCCTTAGCAGGCTATACAGGTCAATTAGACTAAATTAGGTCTCATATCTATGCTGTAGCTACAGGGAATTTGAGAATGTGAGTAGCTGGAACTCACAGCTCTGTTGAAAGGACAAACTCTTCCAACAAGCAAGAGGGAGGTGGGATGAGGTGGTGTTGAGCCACTGATTTGGGCACCTACCTAGTCTTTTTATGTTTTATTTTTCTTCATTTCTTAGCTGTAAATGCATAAAGGACAAATCAAGGTCATGACTTAAAGCAAATTACTAAATCGTAACCAAAAAAAAAAAAACAAAAAACCACACACAGAGCCAGCTCCAGACATGTTTCTGGCTTGAGGCTGGACTCAGGATCTACACAGCTCGAAACATCCATGTGATTCTCTGAAGAGACTTTGCTAACAGTGAAATTGCACCTGCCCCAGCATCCCCCAGGTGTTATGGGTGGTGTCAGCCTAGGATCCCTGAGTTTAGTCCTAGCCTTCCTCCTCCCCACCTTTTTAGAAAGAATCCGTATCTGTTTCTCTTTCTTTATTCTTCAGTGTCATATCCTACTTCTTCTAAAGAGAAAACTGACCAATGTGAGAAAGACTTAAATTGGGTCATTCCCTCCTAATAGAATTTTTTGAATACTAGAAATAAAGTTCCTAAGGGCCACCAGAGAGAAGCACTTCTAATTCCAGCACCAGAATAACAGGAATTGTACCTGTTAGAATTAGGTTCTGTTGCAACAGGGACATTAAACATGGCTTAGGAGCACCTGGTGTGGCTCAAATGGTTAAGCATCCGACTCTTAATTTTGGCTTAGATAATGATCTCATGGTTTGTGATTTCAAGTCCTGTGCCCTGCTTTGTGCTGACAGTGCAGAGCCTGCTTGGGATTCTCTCTCCCCCTCTCTCTCTGCTCCTTCCCCACTCTCGCTCTCTCTCTCTCTTAAAATAAATAAAAATAAATAAACTTAAAAAATAAATAAACATGGCTTAAACATTACTGGAGTGTATTTCTCTCTCATGGAAATACAGTTCAGGGCTGCTCAGCAGGCTCCATAGCTAGGGCATGATCTATTACCTCATAGGGGGCCCATACATATTAAAGAAGGTCATTTATTTGGAGTCTAGCACATTATAACTCTTTTGGTTCAATAATGAAAGTAATAACAAATAATATTAGTTGAGCTTTATCTATGTGTCAGGCCCTGGATAAGGGCTCTTGAAATATCAACTCATTTAATTTTCACAATAGTTCTAGGAGGAAGGGACAGTCATTGTCCTTATTTCATAGATGGGGACATTGAGAGATTAGGGGTCTTGGCAATGATTGCCTAGTTAGGTAGTTAGTGCAGAGCTGTGATTCAAACCCAGCCCAAAGGCCTAACCACCAGACTCTACCATCATCACCTCCCTGTCAAAACCCTCCCATCATTCATCTCCTTCACTCCCTTCACTGTGAGATGGTCACAAGGTAGCTGGGAAAACAGAGCATGTATCACCAAAGAGCAAATTTGTAATGTAAAGCGATGGGGTCTAGGTGTAAAATGAGAGGTGTAAGATAAAAGAGAACATCAACTTCCCTGGAGTGGGCACAGAAGGTGTCACACTGGAGAGGGTGTCCAAGTTGGGTTATGATGGACACACAGGATTTAGAAGAGTAGAGGAGGATGTGCCAAGCATGAGGAATGGAGTGGGTAAGGCTTGGAGGTGGGAAAGGAAATAGCATGATAAAGGAATAATAAGAAAACAATCTTGGCTAAATCATAGGATTCTTACAGAGGAATCCTGAGAAAGCACTTTGGAAATGAAGATTAGAATTAGATTAAGAAGGAATTTGAACTTCCTTCTGAATAGCTGAACTATAGTCGGCAGACACTGGGTAGTCACAGGGGATGTGTGGGGAAGGAGGGGGCTGAACGGTGAAATCGTGTGATGGAAGCAGTTTCTTTAGGAATAATGTGGTGATTGTGGGAGGGGTGACTTACAGACTCGGAGGCTGGGACTCTAGTTAAGAAGCTTTTGAAATGATCTAGACATGAGGTAATGAGAACTTGAAATGGAGTGTTAGCACAAGGCATGGATGGAACAGCAGGGATGTGAGAGATACCACTGGAGCAGAATTGAGGGGCTTGGTGACTAGGTCTGAGAGCCAGGGAATGGGAGGGGTCAGGGATGTCTGCCAAAGCTGGGGTGATGGGAGAACATCGCTGTAAATCGAAGCTCTGGGACTTCTAGTCAGAGAGGACTCCATTTGCTATCCATCCTTTGCAAGATCTCTGTATCCACTGAGCATCTCCATGTAGTTGGTATTCACCAAAGCTACCTCGACCAGACAGCCATCTTCTTTTTCTTCTTTGCTGCCAAGTGTTACTTCCATCAGGGAAGACTCTAGGTCAGAAGAGAAAGCATAGACTTTGGGTCAAAGAGCTAGGAATTTAAATCTGCTGTATCCATCACCAGCATGGTAACATTAAGCACATTTCTCAGTACTTTGAGATTCAGTTCTCTTTTTAAATTAAAATTTTTTTTAAGTTTATTTAATTATTTTGAGAGAAAGAGAGAAAGTACACACACATGAGTGGGGGAGGGGCAGAGAGCCAGGGAGAGAGATTCCCAAGCAAGATACACACCTGCAGCACGGAGCCCGATGCAGGGCTCGAACTTACAAACTGTGGGATCATGACCTGAGCCGAATTCAAGAGTCAAACATTTAACTGATTGAGCCGCCCAGGTGCCCAGATTCAGTTCTCTTTAAAATAGGTATGAAAATACCTGGCTGGCTCATAGTAGGTGCTTAGTAATATGGCTAATGTGTTGAGCTTACTATGGACACCCTTCTAACTGCTTGAGTTACATTCACTATTCATTCCTCACAACAATCCTATGAGAGAGATACCACGATTACCTCCAACTCATGGATGAGGAAATGAGGTATGAAGAAGATGCAGAACTTGCTAATGTCCCAGGGACAATATAAGGCTAAACCAGAGCTTGAACCCAAGCAGTCCAGCTTCAGAATCTGTATTCTTCACCACTACCTGGCCCTTAAAAGAATATTGTTTGCAAACAATTAATGCAAAGCTATTACATACACTGAAAGGATGCAAGAGTAGCAAAAACAGCCCCTGTAAGGGGAATATAAAACTACATAGCCAGAATGGCTAGACTACCAATATGAGAGAATGGCTACTGGTCATAGCTTGAAGTTGGTCCTTTAGGGCCCCTTTGGTAGCTAGATCCTGGAGAAGGTGAATGAGGGAGAGGTCCCAGAGGGAAGTGCAGAGTTCAGTGCCTGCGGTAGGTCCTCAGGAGGTTCAGGGCAGTGACTTTAAACAATTCATACAGAAATTTCAGTATCTTAATTTCCAGTATGGCAGTATAGTGTGTCCCAGAAAAATATCAGAACTGGTTATCTTTTACCAGTGTTTTCTAGTCAACCTGTGGGCAAACATGCTGATTTCTTTTCTTTTCTTTAAAAAAATTTTTTTAATGTTTATTTATTTTTGAGAGAGACAAAGAGACAGAGTGAGTGGGGGAGGAGCAGAGATAGAGGAAGACACAGAGTTCGAAGCAGGCTCCAGGCTCCGAGCTGTCAGCACAGAGCCTGACGTGGGGCTCCAACCCATGAGATCATGACCTGAGCCAAAGTCAGGACGCTTAACTGACTGAACCACCCAGGTGCCCTCACACTGATTTCTTTTAAATGTTTATTTTTGAGAGAGAGAGAGAGAGAGAGAGAGAGACAGAGTGGGAGTGGGCAAGTGACTGAGCCACCCAGGTGTCCCCAAACACACTGATTTTTAAAAAATGTTTATTTATTTATTTTGAGAGAGAGAGAGAGAGAGAGAGAATGTAGGGGAGGAGAAGAGAGAGAGAGGCAGAGAGAATTCCAAGCAGGCTCAAACCCACAAACTGTGAGATTATGACCTGAGCCAAGCCACCCAGGTACCCCAAAACACACTGATTTTTAAGGAAATTCTCAGTGTTGAATATTATACTGACTTTTAAATGTATTTTATTTGTTATTACTACCATGTTTACATTATTTTCAAAAAAAGATTTGAAGTACCTCATAGTAAAAAACTCTTTAAAAAATCATTACGATATGTATAAATAATAAACATTGTGAATGTCGAAGTTTTATACCTGAAAATCTAAACTAAGATGAAATGAGAAATAGGATGCATTTCCTAGTATTGATTATGAAAATAGACCTAAATGCTTAGATCCTTGTGCTTAGAATTCAGGTGTGCAGGACCAGCATGGCATTTGGTATGAAGATGGGAAGCCTCAACTTCTATTCTTGCTTAGGAAGAGGCCCACGTCATATACTATTCCACCTGAGTATCCCATAATCAAGGCAAAACATATCTTAGTAGCTATACTTCTACCAAGTAAACAGGCAATCACAGCTTTGAAATGAAAGACTTAAAAAAAAGGGGGGGGGGAAGGGTATGCTTGGTACCTTGGGAGAGGAGAATGTGATTTGGATTTGCTTTTTGCTTCAATGGCCTGCCTAAGAGCAAAATGCTAGTCTGGGTGGGGTCTTGAATTATCTTAAATAAGCTAATTTGCATGCCATTGATTTCCCTTCACTCAGATATAGGACCAGCTGATGATCTGCAATCTTCTTTCGTCAGAGAACTCTGGAAATACTACAGGACATTATGGTGGTTACCAGTCTTCCTGGGGAGGCAGCCATATAAGAGGTCTGGGATTCTGTCCTGCAGCACCTTCCTAGAATTTGGGAAAGTCCTCAAAGTTTGCTCTTACGGTTTGTTGGCTTAAGACTAGACCAAAGAATTTCAGAGGGCTTGTTTCCAATAGAGCCTCTGATCAAGAAGATTACAGTTTTCTAAGACTAGAAAGAACACCTTCCATACCATTTTTATTATTGATATATATCCTGAATCTCCCTGATCTCACCACCCAGCAGGCACAAAAGAGATTGCATTGAGATGCCCACCTGCTGACTGGGGCTTCATATCCCAAAGGTCCCCCTTATGATTTCTGAGACTCTCCACGGGGTATCCTTGTGTCTGCTAACTCCTGCCTCACCTGATGCTCCTCCAGTGACTTCAGAGCAAAGGGGAAAGAGGGCATTTGATTTCTGGGAAGAGGTGAAAGGGATGTGGTCATGAAAATCTGTCCCTCGGTTTTCACAAAACAAAGTTTTAGTTCATGAAATGGCAGACATTTGGGTCCAGTCCTGATTCGTTATACTGCCTTGCACAGGTCACCTTTTCTTTTTGTTTCAAATTCCTTTACTAAAAATGGAAACAATCCTCACATCTCACAAAGATGTTGTGGGAACTGGCTGTTTAATGATTGGATGGTATTTTGAAAACATCAAGTACAAGATAAGTGCTAGGTCAAGAAAGCCAAAGACATGTGGCTTCTCTAATGAGGTAGCGGGATGTGCCTGTCTTTCTTTTTGCTTTAAACATCCAAAGGAAATACACTTTTAAATGTCTGCACAATACTGACAGAGAACAATCTCAAATTCCCCAAGTCAATAAATTGCTCTTTGAGCCTCCTTAAATGAACTAAGTTGCTGCATAGGTGAGGCCCAGGCTCCAAGGAGAATAAAGTTTTGAAAAATCCTATGCAATTTGAAGTTATATAACAAGTGGCATTAGGATTAGAGAAAATTTGGGAGGGAATGAGACTTCATAACCAACATCTGATCATGACATTTAAATTTATTTATTTATTTATTTATTTATTTATTTATTTAATGACATTTTAATAAAAGACACATTTAATCCTAAAATACTCTAATGGCATTAATAGCTTTAATGGAAACCTTTACTTAAAATTTGAAGAAGGTGTTTAGGAGATAGGAGAGAATGGCAAGGGCCATGGGAAGGAGAAGCTAGATATAAAGTTTGAAAATTGTACCTGTGATTGGGTTCTAGTCTCCAATTGATACTATTAGAAAACATATCAAAAGAAGCTCCTCCCTTCAAAAAATAAGAGACATGCTATGGGTTGAATTGCTCCCCCAAATTCATGTTGAAGTCCTAACCCCAGTACCTCAGCAGGTTACCTTATTTGGAAATAAGGTCATTGTAGATATAACTAGTTAAGATGAAGCCACACTACAGTAGGTGAGCCCCTAATCCAATAGGACTGGTGTCCTTATAAAAAGAGGAAATTTGGGGGCACCTGGGTGGCTCAGTCAGTTAAGCATCTGACTCTTGATTTCAGCTCAGGTCATGATCTCACAGCTGTGGGATTGAGCCCCATGTCAGGCTTCATGTTGAATGTAGAGCCTTCTTGGGATTCTGGGTCTCCCTTTCTCTCTGCCTCTCCCCAACTCACACTGTTTCTCTTGCTCTCTCTCTCTGAAAATAAATAAATGAATAAACAAACAAACAAACAAATAAACAAACATTTTTTAAAGGGAAATTTGGACAGAGACATATGCATCAGAGAGAATACCATGTGAAGATGAAGGCAGAGATGGGAGAGGTGCTTCTATGAGGCAAGGAACACCAGTGAGTTCTAGCAAACCACCAGAAGCTAAGGGAGAGGCATGAAACAGTTATTCTCTTAGAGTCCTCAGGAAGAATCAACCCTACTGACACCATTATCTGAAACTTCTAGCCTCCAGAACTGGGAGACAACAAATTTCTGTTGTGTAAGCTCCCTAGTTTATGGTATTTTGTTATGGTGCCCCCCCCCCAGAAAACTAGTACATCATTACACCCAGTTGTTTGACCCTATAGAATCAGAAGTAATGTGGAGAAGAAGGGGTTGAAGGTAGTTAACACTATGTTCTTCAGTATATATTTCACTAATTAAGAGATTTATTGAGTTAACATTATTTTCTTAAAATATAAAAATTTAAAGATTATGATCATCAGTTATTCATATCTTATGGCATGTTGTATTTTTCAAAGATGGCCACAATATCCCCCATCCCACATCGCTCTTCTGGAACCTTGCCATTTCTCCATTAAGAATTAAGAATTCTCCACTAATTCCCCTTGAGTCTAGGTGGGTTTGTGACTCACTTGGAACCAACAGAATGTGGTAGGAGTGATGCTACATGACTTCTAAGGCCATGTCATAAAAGTTGATGCTGCTGCCTTAGGGGCTGAACTACTTGCACTGAAGAACTTAGCTGCCTGGAGGCTGCCATGTTGTGAGGAAGCTCAACCAATGCTTGTGGAGAGCCTGCATGGAGAGATCCTGAGACTACTGAGAGAGATACTCAGCAAGATTGTAGCTTCTCCCAACTCCTCTGCTATTCAAGCTCCAGCCACTGTCTGACTGCAACCATATAAAGGACCTCAGGCCAGAATCTCCCCACTGAGCCCTCCCTGAATTCCTGACCATGGAAACTGGAAGAGGTAATAAAATGATAATGGTTAATTTAAGTCACTAAGCTTTGGAGTGATTTATTATGCAGCAATGGTTTAACAGTCATACCTTAATGCATTATTCAGATAATCAAATTTCTTGACTTTTGAATTAACTGTTTCAGAATTTAATTTTCTTTAAGGGTTAGAAAACGCAGGAGAAAAGACAGCTTGGTAACCTAGAACCATCTAGTTGGCAGGTTTCCCCAGAGTCTGGTGGGCAGTTTTGTGAAAGCTGGCAGTATTGCTGTCCTTGGCATTCTGCCCCTCATTAATTTAGAATGTAAATATGAAGGTGGTACCATAGAATTTGAAGCCAGCGATCACACTAATGTTTATGTAAGTCAGTAAATTCCTGATCGGAGAGTCCTTTTTTCCTCTCCTCCCAAACATGTCCTAATTATGTAAAATTGTGCCATCAACTGCCTTGGACATGAACTAGTTAGTTATCACTGGCGCCAGAGTCTGGCATGTTGAATTTTCCAACTTCTGCAAACTTCTAGTTTCAACCAGAATCTGGCACTAATTCTAAATGAATCTGACTTCATTTGTGGTGGGGTGGGAGGGCCGGGATGGTAAAGATGTTTGCACTTTGAATAATCTCCAGCTTTTGGCATCTTCCTAATAAGAGCCCCCTCCTGTCCTTAGTGCTGACATAGCTCTGCTGAACTATGAAGGACCATTTTCCCCAGTCATTTCCTTCTGTTCAGAAAAATACTGGATCCTTTTGACACCTTCATGTTCCAAACACTCCCTATCAGCCTGCAGCTTGTTTTCTATGGTGTCTTTGATTAAAGCCTTCTTCTATCAGGGCATTTGAATAAATAATTCCCTTGCCTCTCTTTGTTATCAGAGTTCTTACTTGCTGCTTCTGGTCTCCAAGACAGCCTTCAGGCTTTATTGCCAGGGAATAAGATGCCTGTGAAATTCACTCTTCGGCTGCAAAATGCCTTGCAAGGGAGTCTTTTGAAAATATTAACTTCTTTTCCTTTTTCAGCCCTGAAAGAGTAGTTACTGGGAAATAGTCACTCAGAAAATGGCTATTAGTTAAGAATCTCTGCACACAATAGCTGAGGGGTAACAAGGAAGCTGAAAAGAAAAGGCTTCATAATCCCTTATTTGTGACTCCTAAGTGGTAGCTGCTAAAAGTGACTTCTGCAAGTAGGCAGCTGCCTCTGCCATTTACACTTAATCAGATAATCACAGAGCTAACTAGAAGAGGCCTTAATCCAGCCGTCTGCATTAGCTGGGATTTCTGCATTAGCTAAGGCCTGCAAGGCTTTCTGGATTGTTACAGAATCCTCAAGTGTTGTGCTCACACCTTCACTTGGAAAAGTCAAAACACACTGGGGAGAGGAGACATCTATTCCTTGAAACAGAGACAGAAACACATTACTTTTGTCACCTAATCCTCTCTTTTCTTCCTGAACAATCTTTGAGTATCAATCCTACTCCTCAAATATTGCATGAGGTTGTGATCATTATTTTCATTTCACGTATGAGGAAACTAAGGTTTAAAGAGGTTAAATTACTGGCAACGATGTGAGAAAACTAGGATAGGTTGACAAACCATCCTTGTTTGCCCAGGACTGGGGGTTTTCCGGGACATGGGACTTCCAGTGCTAAACTAGGACAGTTCTAGGAAAACCAGGAAAGTTGGTCACCATAGGCTGAGCTAGACCCACACTGTCTCCAGAGCCTTCCCTCTGAACCCTAGTACCACCCTAAATTCTTCTCAGACTGAGATTTGGCCTTGGGACAAATGGGGAATCTACTGGCAGCACCATGAAAAATGCAGAGTTTATTTCCCTTTGAGTCAGAGAACAAAGTCATTGGTATTGATGTGAAATGTTGGGGTTTGGGAGCTAACGGTCAAAGAATTCTTCAGTACAAAAAAGTGGTTTTATTAAAGCACAGAGACAGGACCTGTGGGCAGAAAGAGCTGCACTGGGGTTGTGAGCAGTGACTGATTACGTAAGGTTTGCTATCCTATGAAGGGGGGGATGGTGTTAGGGCCCCAGGGAATTGAATGTATAGGTTTCTGGAGGTCTGGCTCTTGATAAGATTGCTTTTTCTTTCTTCTAAGTCATTAAGACAGTTGCAAACTGATAGAGATTCATGTCCCACATGACTGTGATGTCTATTGGTTGACCATTTGTTTTTCCCTTTCCTTTTTTCTTGGGCAGCCAGGAATGCCTGAGGAATGTCACACGTACCCCCATGGGAGGCTGAGGGGTGTTGCAGGATGTTAGCTTGTGCTTTACCCTCAGCTTGCCTTTTGCTCCCTCATCAGTGTCATCTTTGGGAAATCAACTCAGGAAACCAGGCCCTCTTGCAGGTTACTCAGAACCCACTGGACAGACTAGTCCAGGAGCTGATTCTCCAGAGAGGTAAAAGTCAGATTTAAGAGTGCACATCACCATTTATGTAATTCACCACATCAGAAGCCATTTTACAAGTGGCCTTAAATCATTGCCCACTGCCCTGCCAGGGCCTCATTATGGAAACCTCAGAGAAGGCCATGGAGGAGGGAGGAGCATTGCTGAAATGTGCAGAGTAGAACTGGGCTGAATTCGTGAACAATGTCAGACTATAGCATAATTTTGCCAAAAGCAGAAATCAACACCTTTTGACATTTTTTTTCAGGGATGATATACATACAGTTCCTTCCTCCCTCCCTCCCTCCCTCCCTTCTTCACCCACCTGCCTAACCCCATCTCCCAAATCTCCCCTACCTCGGGGCTTTCTCTTTCAGAATGACTCCCTGGACTGCATTGGAAAACCAAACACATGCTTGAAGCATTGTAGCTGGAACTGAGTTCTGGTTGTTCCCATGATACACACACACACACACACACACACACACACACACACACAAACACACACACACACACACACACACACACACACACAGTGCCAGATGATACCCTCTAATTGCTGGATCCCAGCAGGTTTGGGGAGGCCCAGGTTGTTGAGGAGGAGGACTAGGGAGTCTCTGAATGTTAGTGAGTGGAGTATTTCAGTGTCCTAACAGTTTCTCAGGTTTTACCTATCCACTGATGCTTTCCTTTATTTCTCTCAGCCCTAAGTGGTGGGAGCCATCCTTCCCTGTGGCTGCTAGGGGTCCCTCCTCTCCACTCAGTGGCCCCTGACTGTCTCCCCTTGGAGGGCAGAAGATTAAAACAGAAAGGACCTCAGAGGGATCATCTAGTTCGACTCCCTCCTCACACAGACAAGGGCTGAGGCATGGAGAGGAGATGAGAGCTTCTGGAGTCACATGCCAAGTCCACTCTGACACCTCTGAGGTGGAGAGGAGGGTGCAGGAAGGAAAAGGTCTGTAGCTGCTAATCAAACCTCTTCTCTCCCTTCTTCAGCTAATCCACAATGTTAGCCCAAAGTATTTTTCAAACCCTTACTCCACTGTGTCAAACATGAATTTTTGGTTGTTTTTTGGTTTGTCCTCAAGCTCTATATTTTTGTTAGCTCCCCTTTCTCCTTTCTTCTTCCTCTTTGTTTCCAGGTAAAATCATTCACAGAAGTCAAGTATCTCACATAGATGGAACTTGGCATGGGGGTACCCATGGGGAGGTGGGACCTACTCTTCCCCTCCTGCTTAGGGCTTCACCCTGAGAAGTGGCCACAAAGGTCTTGCTGTGCGGTGCTTGGTAGCATGGACTGTGCCTGTGTTTGATGCCCAGTCAGGCAAGTTTTTACCGACTGATTTTGTTTTTTTTTTTTTTACCCTAGCTCCCCACCCGCTGCTTTCTAAAAGCACAAGGCCCATCCCTGAAACTTCATGGGCGTGGGGACTCTCTTTCCTCACTCTGTATGTTAGGGGATGACAATCAGGCTGAGGTGGCCCCAACCTGCAATACCTTCCTGTCACTCATGGAAGAGCTGCCTCTTAGGTGAGGCCCCGCCCCCACCCCTCTTGAGAATGTCACCCCACAGCTCCTGCTGGCAGCAGTGAGTCCTAATGCTGAGGGAAAGGAGCTGAGGTAGAGGCGTTCAGAGCTTTGGTGGGTGAGGACTGATGCCCCCTCCCCCTCCTTCCATAGATGGTCGATGCTCCCCATTACAAGGGCCTTCCCCTCTTCTGACCAATAGCATGAATGGGGTTTCTAGGGGAAACAGTGCTTGTGACCTCCCTATTCATTAGACTCTGGGTGAAACAAATTCGAGTGAAAAAAAGTTGTGATTTTCAAATCAAAGAGCAAAGGTGACATGGACCACACCAGTCGAAACAGCCTTCCCCAGGCACCTTCTGCAGTGGGTGCTGTGAATGGGCCACAGCATCCTAAGTCCTAGCCATCCACTGACTTGGGACTCCACAAGGACAACAGGTAGATTAGGTAAGATGATGGAACCCACACTTGGAATGAAATACCTACAGCTCACTGAAAGAGTGACATAATCATGATCAGTCTACAGCAAACTATAAAGACTACAGAGTGTGGTTGTGCTAGAACTCCCAGTCCCTCCTCACCAGGGAACTTGTGAAACCTCCTGTCAGGAGCAGCCAAGGGAAACATCTCCTACCTAGGTTAGCCGACATCCTTTTCTGCATCCAAGTTATCTGTCATCGCTGATCCTCTGCTACTTCCCCTATTTGCCTCCCAGCTAGGCTAGGCCCAGGAAGGGGCTGGGAGTCGGCACTTCCACACCATCTGCACATGGGATGAGATTCTCAGTCTCTCTGTCTGCAAGTTCACACCTTGGGGGCAGAACTTTCAGCAGGTATGCTTCTATGCTCTGGTTACCCCTCTTCCTAACTTGTTTCTGTACAAGTCAGATTTGGCCCTTGGGAGGTTTATATCCCTTATGACAAATTTTCTTAAATGTCTTTGGTAGTTTTCTATTCCCCAGGGAATCGCTTTTCTCTCCCTCTACCATTGTATGCCCCTCAGTCATCAAATGGCTCTGTGAACTTTGGTGATCTGTGGTTTTGAGCAGGAAAAGAGTAGTTGCCTCACTGTCCAGGTATCACTGCCTTCTATGTAGCTCTTCCAAACACTCCTGTTTGCTGTAGTACTTGGGGGTTTAGGTTCACTATTTTGTGCCTACCATGTGTAGGCCTTACAAATGACTTGGGCTTCATAGTGTAACCATTACCATTTATTAAGCATATACTATGTTCTAGGCATTATGCTAAGTGCTCTACATGTAATATCTCTAGTCCTTATGGCAAACCTACGAGTTAAGCATCATCATTCCTATTTTATAGATGAGGAAACTGAGTCTGATAGAAGTTTTATAACTTGCTCTGGCTCATAGAGATGGTAAGTAGCAGAGGTGGGACTGGAATCTAAGCCTGCATGATTCAGAAGACCATCCTCTTTCCTTTCCACCATTCTTCCAGTCACTCAACAAACACTTATGGAGCACCTACCATTTCCCATACCTTATTCTTTTCTTGGAGCTTAACATCTAGCTCACGGCATCCTCTATCCTAATTCTCTTGATCTGTGACAATGGACACAAGAGTTCCTGAAGCCCACCAAGGAAAACGTCTAGAACAGTGAAGAGCAGGAAAACAAAATTATCCACATGCAGGTGTCAATTTGAAGTTTGCTAATCACCAGGAGAGAGAGAAATAAAAACTATGTGAGAATTGCAATATCAGCCATATGTTTCTAGTTTACAAACCTGAAGCAGTAGCTGGAGCTCCCAGGCTGAGATAGATGCAAACGTGTGGAAATCCCACAGAAATATAATAGACAAGAAGAGGAACAGGAAATGAATCTTAAACCCTCATAGACTGTGTGGCAACCTTTTTATGATGCGTTGCAGTATTAGACTCAATGTTTCTAAGAAATCAACAACATCATCAATCCCATCTGACATGGGAGAAGAGGCTGCTAGATTATATGCAATTCCTTGGTTATGGAGAAAATCAGTGGTGACACATAATCTAACCCTGCAGACAAAAAATCACTGTGACCAGCTACTTCCCTTATTTGGGGTTGTTGAAATAGCTTCAATTTTGCTAAGAGTCAAAGTTAGCTTTTCTCATTAAAGAAAAAAAAAGCACACAGAGATAGAGAACCAAAAGAATGAAGCACAATTGCCACAGCCAGGACTGGCACCCACGCACCAATGCAGTTCAGCTTATCAGACTTTCAAGGATTTCTTAGACTGGCAGTATTGTTCGTAGCACTGTTCTACTTCTACCCTGTTAACTGAATCCTGATTTTGTTCAGATACCAGGAATTTTTCTGGAAAAGGTAGGTCCTTCCCTGGGGCCCATAAAATGAACAACGGTCAGCCTGATTCATTTCCTCTTTGCAGATGATGGGTTTAGCCCATGTAAGTGGACATTTGACCCAGTTCTCCACAAGGAGACATAACTGGAAGTCTGCTAATGGCTTCTGGAAAGATTTTTCTCTTTAACAAACATTGAGGGCTACTAAGGAGAAAGCTCATTTCCCTTCCTACCTGTCTTTGATTTTTTTTTCATTTAATGATGTGATACACCAAGCTGCTGTATCAACCATGCCACCATGGTGGGAGGCAATGCTCTCACACTGAAGACTACAAAATGAAATACAGAAAAAGCCTGGGTTCTTGGTGACCTCACTGCACCACTGAGCAACCTGAAACCACATACCTGTAGAGTTCTTAGTGATGTAAAAACTGCCCTATGGTTTCTGCCACTTTAAGTTTCATCTCCATGATACACTGGATAAAGAGGAATAGCTTAAAGGCAACACATTATGCAGGAGCAAAAGAAAAATGTGTGGCTCAAGATGAGACTGCCAATTCCATAACTTCTGTCTTTTGGGTGGCACAGCCTTCAAAAGAATTTAGAAACTAAGCAAACAGCACAGATCTGTTGAGCACCTACTATGTACCAGACACAGTGCTGGGTGTTGGCGTTCAAGAGTGGGCAAGACAGGCAAGGTCATTGAGGTCATGGAAATCACATTCTGGAAGATTAATGATAAACAAATAATAAGGGTAGTTGCAAACATTCTGAAGCAACTTTCTAAATATTGATGCAAATCAGCCCCAAGTGTAAACCCGGACACCATCATCATTATCGTCATTGTCACTGTCATAATAATTTGTGCCAGGCTCTATGGGTGTCAAAAAATGAACAAGAGATAAACACTGCATTCAAGAAATCTGGGAGGCAAGAATCCAGATTTGGCCATAGAACAGTCAAAAGTTAGGCAATGAATTAGGCAGGAAACAAAAGAATTCTTCCGGTAACCAGGGTTAGGATAGGCTAGGCCCCCTGTCTCCACTATTCTCCCACACATGTTTTATCACCATTACCCCCTTTTTCAAGAGAGAAAGAAATTTTCTTAATGATTGCTGTTCTTCTTTCACATTCGGCTGCTGTTCCCAAGAGAATCAAGTAGGCTTTTTCTTTCTCCAGTGAAGTGAAGAAGATAGGCTGTGTAAATCTGGATGGCACTTATAGTCTGTGCTACGTACCAGCAAATACACACAGATACTCCCATAAATGATCTCACCAAACCCCGTCTCCTTTCCTTCATCCTCTCAAAATCATACCCACCTAATGTGTTTAGCATGCTGCAATTGACTATTAACTGCCATATCTAGCTATAAAAATACAGGTAAACATCAACTAACCAGGTCCCCACACCCACACACATACCCTCACCTTCAGAAACATTTCCACTGATGGTCACACGAACCACTGCACACTCTCTCCCATTTGGAGTGCATCTTCCCACAGGCTTGTTCACACACTGGCTTTTTATTTGAGCTCTCATGGGGAATCTTTCAACTCTTAGATAGGAATTTCATTAACAAAGGAAGGGGAGGGGAAGTCAGGAGGAAAGTACAGATGCAGAAGAAAGAAATCAAAATAGTTTCTGAAGGAGACCTAAAATCGTATCATCCCAGGCTGAACTTCCCCTATAACTGTTCTTTATTTGTGCATTCTGTGCCTGGAGACAAACCACAACAAAACAACTTTTCATCGATTGGGCAATTGTCCAAGCTCTTAGCTTGGCATCTAGCCCACAGAGCTGTGAAATCAACCTCACCAAGTCTATGGTTTAAAATGAGGCAACATCTAACTGGAAGCCCATTCAAAATAAGGAACTTGGTGCAGAGGTTCAGGGTCCTTTGTTGCTTCCTTCCTCTCTCAGCAGCATCTCCCATCTAATCTTGGTTGAAGAGTCTTACTTGGCTAAGAAAGAGATCAGGCACAAGAAGGTGGTGCTGAGAAAGTTCCATGAAAACTCAGAAGTCACCGCCTGCATATCAAACTTGAATAACCAGGAGAGATGTAACTTCGGCATACTTTCAGCTGCCTTCCTCCTCCCCACACCGCAGGTTTTTCAGGTCCTTGCTTGAGCGTGCACTCACAGGCGTAAATAAACGTGCTATCAACAGCCTGCGTCAGCCAA
The DNA here is from genome assembly GCF_028018385.1 of Neofelis nebulosa. Taxonomy (NCBI): domain Eukaryota; kingdom Metazoa; phylum Chordata; class Mammalia; order Carnivora; family Felidae; genus Neofelis; species Neofelis nebulosa. Next base: position 161,625,994 of record NC_080784.1, read on the forward strand.
CCCAGCTATTTAAGCGGGCTGGCATCAGCAAACTCAGCTTCCAAATCCAGGGTTTGTCTTTGCCACTGCCACGTAAGTAACTTTCAGAGGTTTGCCTTTATTGCAGAGGAATGAGATTGTGTAGAAACTGGACTGAAATGTTATAGTTCCCACAGTCACTATTCTGCTGGGGAAGCATAGAGGTGAAAGGGAGAATAAAAGTTAAGAGTTAGTCCCAAGCAGGGAGCCAGAGAACATTGCTGGGTGTAGTGTATCAGACCCTTGCAAACATGCAAGGGGTTGAGGTGGACTTGGAGCAAGGTAGAGTCCATTTTGGCCTTTTGGCCAGAAGGTAAGATGTTTTTCTTGCTCTCTCCTATCTCTGGAAGCCACTTGGAAACCACTGTTTGTGTGACTGTGCCAGATACATAGGGATTTATCATTTAGAAGCTGATGTTGCTATTATTCATCTCAGTCTAAAATCAGACACAGTATTATTAAAAATTTTTTGTGTGTTTTATATAGTGGGATAAGAGGGGCTATCTCTGGATTAAGTAGAGGTGGCTCAATTGTGAATTTGCAGTGCTATTTCTTGTTAGGTCCGGTTCTTATAATACTAATTTACAACAATGCAAACACTGATCTTGCTTAAGGTAAAAAGGAATCCCATGCTCTGGGTTTTGAGGAAATATAGGTTTGTAATATTTGAGCACAATGGGTATCCAGGTATTCGGGGAATGTGCTAAACAAAGGGGAATAAGAATCATTGACTAAAGAGGCACAACACTCCACATGACTTAGGTGAGAAGGTCTTAAAGAGAAGGGCCAGGCAAAAAGTTCCTGTGGAGCCACACTGCCACTCAACAGGCCTATAGGATCTTTAGCAAAGGAGGGAGAGTATAATCAGAGCAGGCAGAGAACAAAACAAAGGAGAGGGGCTAGGGAGGAGAGGGGACAGACAGTAGAGGAGTTACGATTAGACATCATATTTGTAAAATATATATAGGATTATAATAGAACTAAAGCATGACATAAATTCTATAGTTCCTCCTTTTGGGTCAAGAATCTGGTGGGGCACCTGGGTGGCACAGTCAGTTGGGTGTCCAATTTCAGGTGATCTTGGGATCATGATCTCGGGGTAGTGAGATCGAGCCCCAAGTCAAGCTCCACTCTCTTTCTGCCCCTCCCCACCCCCATCTCTCTCTCTCTCTTTCTCTTCTCTCTCTGAAAAAAAAAAAAATCTAGTGATTAAGAATCGGTGAAAGCCAAGGACCTTGCCCAGGTAGTTGCCCCTGCCTCAACACATACCTCGACACACAACACTCATTTTCTGGAGCCCTAGAACACCACGCACCCCAAATGAATGCATTTAAGCTAATGCATTATTTTTACACTGAGCTGAAGCTGCTGAGTAGGAACCTACAGAGAAGCAGCAGAGGGTTGGACACCAAACTGAAGCTCACTTCTAAGGTCATAAAGGTCTGATTCCCATCAAGCAAATAATGGCTAAAGGGTTTCTTGGGGCAAAGATAAGGTGGGGTCCTGGAGGAAGAGAAAAGAAATAAAAGGTGGATCCTGTTCTCAAAAAGCTTGATATCTGAAGTATAAGGACATAATAAGCCAGGCGAGGGGCGCCTGGGTGGCTCTGTTGGTTGAGCGTCCGACTTCGGCTCAGGTCACGATCTCACAATTTGTGAGTTTGAGCCCGGTGTCAGGCTCTGTGCTGACAGTTCAGAGCCTGGAGCCTGCTTCGGATTCTATGTCTCCTTCTCTCTCTGTCCCTCATCCACTTGTGCTCAGTCTCTCTCTATCTAAAATATAAAAAAATATATTTTTAAAAAAGAAGCCAAGCGAAAAATAGTACATATTGTATGATTCCACTGGTATGAAATGATAGAAAATGCAAACTATAGTAACAGAAAGCAGATCAGTGGTTACCTGGGGAAGAGGATGGGAGAGAAAAGGGGTAAGAGGATCACCAAGGGGTATGGAAAACTTTGGGGGTGATGGGTATGTTCACTATCGTGATTGTGGTAACCATTACTTATATGTGAAAATATATCAGATCATATATTTTAGACACATGCAGTATTATATGCCATTATACCCCAACAAACAATACTTTAATAATATATCATTTCTATATGATTAAAGGTATTTCTAAAAATTAGCCCATGTAACATACTGAAAATTAAAAAAAAAATATGTCTGGGAAAAAATTAATTCAATAAATACAATGGAGGACAAGACCATCAGGATTTCGGACTTTTATAGAACCTGGAAGTTTCCAGAGATCATTTAACTCAGCAATTGCAGACCTGGAAAACTGTTTTTAAAAATACTCAGGACTGGCCACACCCCAACCAATTAAGTAAGGATTCCTGGGTGCGCAGTCCTGGCATTGTTTTTTAAAGTGATTCTAATGTGCAGCCAGGAATGAGAAGCAGTCAAATCCAAACTCCTCCCTGACACAGGAGGACAGAGAAGCCCAGAGAGAGGGTGGGTTTGCCCCTGACCACACAGCCACTGGGTCCCAGAACCCAGGGAGGACAGCAACAGGATCTCAATGCTACTGGGTCCTCAAAACCACATTTTCAGCTCAAGCTAGGATAGGGCATCCCGTGCATTTCAAGCAAATTCTTGGCATCCAGACACGCTCAGGGCCGACAGCAGGAAGAATTACTCAGAACCTCAAAGGTGCATTATTTAAGGACTGTGCTAACACGTGAGAAGGGATGTTTCAAAACGAAAGCTTCCTTTTGTTCCCTCAAAAATATCTGGTATAAGCCAGATAATACTTACTGAAAGAATCTCAGCCGATGGCACCAGGCGCTCTGTGGGTGACAGGGGCAAGTTGTTACTTTAGGAACTGGCACAGTTCTCAGCGTTGGGACGAGTCTATCTGGCACTACAGGGGCTCTTCATTGTGGTTTCCAGGTTGGCCCCAGGCAGAAGCATGAGTGGGTGAAGTTTGTCTTCGTGACTACTGCTGTTCTGTCTGTCTCTCACCTTGGTTCCTGTGTGGGTGCAGGGGTGCCCATGGGACCACACATCTCACCTGCTCTGCCTGGGCCAGCTAGCCAGGTTTTAGGTGGTTTCTCAGCTCCCTTCTCATCCAAACATGTCTGATTTCCAGGGTCTCATCCCCTCGGGGCTTTGCTTATCCATCTCTGGAAAACTAATTAAAGTTATGATGTTAATACACAATAATTGTTTTAATGAGTTATGTCCTCCCCACCCCCCAGTATATTAACGAGATTCTAGCAAGATAACATATCTGGGAATTCTTTGAAATGTTATATAAATATAATTACCATTTGGGGCAATCAGGAGAATCAAAGTTTTAGGCGAAATATATAATCCCTAAAAATTTCCAAGCAACCTGATGGGGGAAAATATACCAAGATTGGGGGTTTGCCGTAGAATTCCTCAAATCACATCCCTTAGGGAATTCCCTACAGACTGTGGGGCCTCACAGAATGCTTTTCCTGAATTTGTTTATTCTTTGTTCACTGCATTTTGTGCTCATTGGAGATGGCAGCATTTATCTTTCTGGGAAACAGAGAGCCACCTTAAAGACACTACAGTGGAGACAAAATGTCAAGAAATTCTGCTCACAGGGCTTTATAATTATTACGTAGTTCCTCTTCTGCATGGAAGGCTGGCACTGGCAGAGCAGCTTGCCTAGCCTTAGGGACAAGGGCCTCCTTCCTTGGGGACTCAGTACTGCAGCCTGAGGCAAGAGGCGCCCTCAGTTCCTGTAACTCTGGGTCCTCCATAGCCCTTTCTTCCATTAGGAAAGCTGAAATTAGAAAGCTCTTGCTGGCAAGTGGCAGCTGCATGTGGTACTTCTTGTCCCTAAAGAGGGGTGTGGCCAGGTATGTAATTAACCTTCCTCTGGGGAAGCAGAGTCTGCAGGCAGCCAGGAGTCCAGAGCCCTCTGGCTTCATCTGTGAGTGAAGCAGCAAGGTGAGGAGGGAGAAGGTAAGCACCATCCTGACTCCTGGGAGACGGGGAGACACGGGGCACTCAAGCTCAGGGGAAAGGATTAGGCTATTGGCATCAGGGTGGCCACCAACACTGGTCCAATGCTGCTGTTTGGAAGCCTGATGTTTCCTCCTCTTGCCATTCAGAGTTTCACCAAAAATAATTTTTTTTTTAAATGAGTGCCATGATTGCACAACTGGTAAAATAGCTTTGTAGAACAGTGACAGAATTTTTGGCTTCTTTGGATGGGTTTTCTTTGAACATTTCACCTTTGTTTTCACAAATCCTCTTAGTGTGGAATGGCTTAGTTCACTTGGACATTTTTTTTTAAGCCTGTGTCATGACCTAACCCAGAATAATTTTTAGACGCTGTCGATGGCTTCCTCAAACTTTTAAAAAGCCAAGTGAATGGGGATGGTCAACAGAAGTATGCAAACATGAAGTTGTTGGCAGAAGGGTGGCATATGGCCCACAGTGATTTATAAAGTTCTATCCTGTCTACTTAAAAACCAGCACCTGAGGATCCCGAGGCAGCCCCTGGACCACACCCGTGCCCCATCCTGTCTGCTCGCCTTGGGCAGGCTGGTGGAGACCTGGCTTGAGGCTGCAAAAAGAGGGCTTCTCCTGATGCAGGGGGGTGGTGCACCTGCTCTCTTCCTGGCCCTGGCTCCCTTGACCACCCTACCTTTCAATGCCCCTGATGTGGATTTGGCATCCCAGTGCTGTTGTTTCTGAACATACATGGGGTTCGGGTGTGTGGATACATGACCAAACAGGTACAAGTCAGCCCATCCTTTCTATTTGCTGGGAAACTCCCTTCAATCTTCAAGCGATATGCTGAACACTGTTTAACAGAATCCCTGTGTAAACGAGTCCTGCGGAGGACAGCCTGGCCTGGGGAGCAGAAGACGGGTCTCATGTTCAGGAACCTGGGTCCTATTTTCAGCTCTAATTCAGCTGTAATGGAATTTTAAAGCCAGAGGGAGCCGGAAATATCAGTTGTCCCAGTGGATTATTAATAACACCCCTTTCACTTTAAAAAAGACTTGGCCTGAGCAATAAACTATATGGTCACCTGTGAATACAATACATGAAAGATCAAGAGTAAAGTGAGTTGTCCTGCATCTCAGGATTAGTTGGTGGCTGAGCTGGGTCTGGAACCCAGGCCTCCCCACACCTCATTCTGGCCTCTCTGCCAAGTCACTCACTCCCTCTGTGACTCAGGTTCCCTGTGGGAAGCACTGTATCTGTACAGCCCAGACGGAGAGCTGGTAGATTTATACTGGCTTGCCAAAGAGAAGTTCAACATGAATGGTAGGGGTTCAGGGGATTGTTCATCACAAGGTCAAGTTACTCTATTTGCTTCAGGGTCTAATGTTAGCTTATGGCCATGTTTGGATAATGATAGAAGCTCTTTTAAAAACAGAGAAGTTAATTTTTACCCATCCTCATATAACTTATTATAATTTGCTTCTGGAAGTTTTGATACAATGTGACCAAACATGAAAACCCAGCCAGATCTTTCAGAACTAGTCTGTACTTTGATGTTAAAACAAAACCAGAAACAATCTAAAGCAGACACTGATCTGTTCTAATCTCTTAGTATATACTGGGCACGAAACTAATAGCTGTCATTCTAGCCAGTAGATCTAGAGGATCATGATGGAAGTTTCCTGGAATTCTTAAGGAAATGACAGATCTGCTTAGATAGTCTAGTCTTCACTGATGTACTTCCATTTCCTTCCTGTGTGGTTTCTCCCTAAGAAAACGTATATAAACAATGTCCCTAGCTCTTATATCCCCTCACTCCTTTCCAAATTTCTAGTCTACTGGTTCCCAGGAGTGAAATATATTTTAGAAAAGAACTTTAATTTAATTTTACTTATGCCTGTAAGTGTCTAACCCTTTATTATGTATTCTTCGTGCTCTTTCTGGGGGGTAGAACAGCATCCTTTGGAGATGGCTGGCACTGGGGTGTATGAAGCAGGACTGGAGAAAGTGGGAGGTCCTCTCCTCTTTCATTAACATTATATCCGGTTCAGGTTCCACAATTTAAAAAGGAGGAGAGTCCTTGGAACTAGCTCAGAAAAACTCCTAGATGACTAAATAATAATAAAACCAAATCCATAAGGAGGGGCAAAAGGGCCTGATGTTATTTAACTTGGACAAGACTAGAAAGCGATTTGACGATGGTGTTGAAAAGCATGGAGGGTGGTCATGGAGGTCAACCGTCAGCCATTCACCTGGACAGCTGAGTGTAGACAAACCAAGCCCAGATATTGGTGGGGGCTGCAGCATGAAGGGTATTGAGTGAGTCAGGAAGTAGTCCCTCATTATGCAAAAAAATACCTTAGAAAGAATTATACAGGTAAGGTCTGAAAGATGGGGCAGTCAAATAACCCTTTAATTTTTAAAGTCTTTGTTTTGTTTTGAGGCTCATGTTAACATATTCCTTAATTCGTAGTACACGCAAGACCCTTCTTAGGTTCTTAGGTTTTACATCTCATTCTATTTTTTCTCTCATTCACCCTCTTTCTTGCTCTTGACACCATATTCTTAAGATCTACCTATGTTGCCGATTATATTTCTAATATTTCTAATGCATTGTTTCTAACTGCTTTTTATTGGTTTCTTATTTATATGCACTCTTTGCTTATCGAATCCTCTGGACATTTCTGTTGTCTCCAGTTCTCACAAAGCATGCCGTAATGAATATACTCATATGTATAGTTGAACACCCTTTAGATCTGGTTGATGGGGAGCAGGGGAAGGGAAAGGGGTAGGCTTGATGACCTATGTTTTCTTTAAGCAATGCGGAATACTGAATTGTCCATAAGATATGGAGACACATGATCTCACAAGGTCTAATCTAGTATTTCAAATATTTAGAAGTTTTCTGAGTTCCTTAGTAATTTACAAAGACTTTAATAAGAGACTGAAATAATATTCTGGAACTTAAAGAGTGTGATCTTCAGTGATCTCCCCTTCTCAATGTCATTTTCTTCAACTTGGGCTAGTCGATTCTGGAAGCATTTTATTTCTCTATATTGGTCATTGATTACCTGGACAAAGCAAATGCAATGTTCTAAGAAATCATATTAGTCATAAGGTTGAGTAAAGTTTCTAAACTGTTTTGCTATTTTTTAAAGCTTATTTATTTATTTTGAGAGAGAGAGAGAGCCGGCACACATGTGTAAGTAGGGGAGGGGCAGGGTGGGGAAGAGACAGAATCCCACGTAGGCTCCATGCTGACAGCACAGATGTCGGGCTCAAACCCACAAACTTCGAGATCATGACCTGAGCCAAGATCAAGAATTGAATGCTCAACCGACTAAGCCACTCAGGCACCCCTAAAATAGTTTGATATTTTAAATGTTTATTTTTTTTGAGAGAGAGAGAGAAAGAGAGCATGAGCAGGGGAGGAACAGAGAAAGAGGGAGAGAGAGAATCCCGAGTAGACTCCACGCTGTCAGTAAGGAGCCCCTTGCAGGGCTCAATCTTGATATTTTAATGATTGCAAAACCTGATGGCACTCAGTTGCCGGACATTAGATCCGGCAAAACACAGTTGCCAGACATTAGATCCTGAATCACCAGGAAAGGGATTAGAACCTTAATAATGATACATTGTATTTTTATAGTATTTATAATTTATAGTGCTATTCATAAACATAATCCATCTCATTGAATCCTACAAAAAAACCTGTGAGATAGGTAGGGGTAGGATTATTATAGCTAGGTAGGGAGAGCTTCAATTGTAGACGAAGAAATGGAGGTTCAAAGCAATCGAGTTATCCAAAGTCACTTGGTGATTTAAGTGACATTGCTGGAAGCAGGGTGTGGGTCTTCTGAAGTTCCATCCAGCCTTTCTGCAGCATCATGTCTAATGCTCAGAGAAACGATCTACTTTAGATTCAGAGTTATCCCCTGAGATGGACTTTCTGGAGTATCTGTTTTTTTCAATTATTTTGTGATGTTAATGAGAAGGCTGTAGCCGCACACCCTCTGTTTGTCCCATTAGTTGAACACCTGTTCATAAAAACAACTGGGTAAAAAAATAAGGGTTATATAATTGAGTTGCATGGCAACAGCAGCATGAATGGTTGGACTTTGGCATACTTTGGAGCTCCAGAAAGTACCAAGTGCATGTCATTTTATTCATTACCTAATTACAGTCATAAAATAAGAATGGCGGTTGGACCATTAAAAAAATAATTGATTCCAGTAGGTTTGCACAAGGAGATAATTCCATTCTTCAGAGTCTTTTCTAGACATTTCAAAATGTACAAATAACCTGAGAAAGTTATAGCTGCTTGCATTAGACAGGTTACAGAGGCCTACATGTGCAATACCATGAAACTCCCTAATTATTGTTCCTTGTTATGTAATTAGGGCTCAGGCAAAAATATCGTAGAACCTGGTACACATTTTCAAAAAATTAATCATGGTGACATGTCCCCAGAATTACAAATGGACAGCCCCTTTTCAGAGTCAGGCACTAGAAATAAGAACCTCTTCAGAAAAAAAAAAATCTAAAGTGACTAAATGGCTACGGAGCAATAGGACAATTCTACTTGATTCTCAGTTATCTGTGTGTGGCTTCACGGTATGAACCTTTGTGTGTGTGTGTGTGTGTGTGTGTGTGTGTGTGTGTGTGTGTGTTTTAAATAGGCTTAACACTCAGCACAGAGTCCAACACAGAGCTTGAACTCATGACCCTGAGATCAAGACCTGAGCTGAAATCAAGAGTCCAATGCTTAACCAACTGAGCCACCCAGGTGCCCTTCACTGTATTAGATATTTTAAATACCGGACTGATTTCAGGGTACCTACGTGGCTCAGTTGGTTAAGTGTCAGACTCTTGATTTTAGCTCAGGTCATGATCTCCTGGTTTGTGAAATTCTGCTTGGGATTCTCTCTCCCTGTCCCTCCCCCACTTGTACACACACATGCTCTCTCACTCTCTCTCTCTCTCAAAATAAATAAACAAAATATCAGAATGGTTTTTATCATCAGTGTTTAAATTTTTGAGCACCCCTCCTCTTCTATGTAACAAACATACATCTCCCTACCCTGAAGCCTATTCATCTAATTAATTTAATTAATGTTCTAAATCAAACAGAATTAGGAAGCCAAATAAGTTACCACAAATGAATAAAATAACTTAACACATAAAAAGCATATTTATTATCTTCCATTTTGACTTACTTGTGCCATTTTTCCTGTCCACAAACTGTTTAGACAGTTAATCTTTTTGTTATTTACTTCTAACCTTAGTAGTGTAACTTTCTCTTTATGTTTAATAGTTTTCTTTAGAAAACACTGAGATTCCCCCTGCCCACTGCCTTAGCAGAAATCTATTTGTCTGATTTCTGGTGCATTAGGGCATCAGACATTTTCAAAGAGATTTGATAATTCAATTTACTTCACAAGTCTCTCCCCTCCTGGATTATCTGGTTTGAAAAGCTCTGAGCACATGGCTGTGCCTGGTGGAAATCTCTAGTGCAAGCCGTATTTGTTCCTTTGTTTATATTTGATCATAGGACCAAACTTTGTTTGAGATGTAATGAACATTCACACTTACTAAGCATTAGCACAACCATAGTAACAATACCCAAAGCAGGCAGAGGCCCCAGCATATTCACCCCATCAGACAAATTTGTATCCTACCCATTCAAACTGGAATAAAAAGGAAATGTCAGGAAATTTGAAACTGTAGTGTATCCTCTTATTTTTAACCACAAAGCTGCAACAATAGGTTTTCTTAAGAGCAAATCGCAGCCTTCTGTTCATTACCATGGTTAGGTATGTATGTTTCTGTCTTCTAAGATTCTAACAGAACTGCACCTTGCTTATCTGTAACAGCAGTACAGATACCTAAATTCAACAGGAATGTTTTTACTATCCCTCACCCAAGTGAGAAGTTTAACATTTTACATATAAGGGGACCAGTATCCAGGTTTGCCTGGGACACTTGAGGTATGCTGTTGCCTTGATGTAATTACTCACAGCACTCCTTTTACACATATGTGTTCTAGGTTAGATGGCAAATTATGTGGTCACGTTAATTTAACAGATAGGCTGAATATTAAAAAAGCACCTTGGTTCAAAATGTTTCATGGGCTCCTCAGTTGTCCTTTGAAGTAGAATCCAGGCACAAACTGTTCAGCAAACCAGGGGCATAGCCTGTAATGGGCCACAGCATTCCTCTTTCTTGGGTCAGTGACATTAGTAAACTGTTGATGAGGAATAACATGATAATTTAAACCCAGGCCGTGCTGATCATCAGAATTTCAGAGGAGAAATGATCTCAGAGGTCATCTGGCCCAACATCTTCACTTTCCTGGCTGAATAAATCATTACACTTTTGGAAATATAAATGTCATTTTACAGTCTTCTAAGTTGTTTCTTGAGCAGAATCTCACTGAATCACAATTACAGTAAATAGAAAAGGAAGAAAGTTTTTCACCACATTTTGCAGAGAAGAGAAGTAAGTTTTAAAAAAATGAAACTCAGCCAAGGTGATGTGACTATTAAGTAGAGGAGCTAAAAGTTGAAATGCAGGTCTGACTCTTTGCCCAGTGCTCTTTCCAATATCCTATACCAGTTTAATATTTTCATTCATTAATGAAGATTTAAAATATATCCTTTACATGTAACCCATTAAAGATATACAACACTCCCTCTCTAACTAAGGCTATACACTCAAAAGAATCTTATTTCGGCTTCTTTCTCCTCCCACCTGCAAAGAGCTCTGGCCAGCAACTCAACTGTTCTTGTCTGACAGCACCTCTTGGTGGCTGGCCCAGGAAATGCAAGGCACAAAACTTTTCCTATCCCCTTCTTTCTTTTGCCTTGGGTAAAAGGATGAGGAGAGGACCATGCAAAGTAATCTCTGGGTTTTTCTTTATTGATCATTAATTATGTCTCAGGTAACCTACATGTCACATCAGTGCTTCTCAACATTCCCCTTTGTCCTCTTTCCCCTTCTTTATTTCATCTATGACATGAATATAGCTCTAATGACTGTGCCTTTATAAGAGATGGGAAAGTCATAGTTCCTGAAGTGAAAATAAAGTTCAACCAGCATGCACTCAATATGTATTCACTGCACATCCAACAATGTGTCTGGGACTATTCTGGATACTTGAGATACATCAGGGTTGTGCTATAAACCTCTAACTTCCTCAAAGTTTCCTGAAAACCCCTTCGGTATCTGCACAGAACCTCATTTCTGTAAGCCAAATCTTAATTAAAACTGCTTTTTCTTAAGTATTTGCTTTCAAAGTGAAATGATATCTTATGAAACTTCTTGAAGATATTTCAACAGGATTATTTTCTACTTTTCTTCTGTAACAAATATGTAGCATTTTAGTTACACTCCCTCTTGTGGGGTAGCCTGGAGTTCTACCTACAATTTATCATGTTCTGTCTAGAGAAAATTTCTTCTGAGTTTGTAACAATCATGGTAGAGATTGACTTTTGGAAAAGCAATCTGTTTACAATATGGAGATCTTCTATAAGGAGATTACAAAAATGGGGTTGCCTTCTTTCATTTGCCTCTTTCTTTCTTTCTTTCTTTCTTTCTTTCTTTCTTTCTTTCTTTCTTTCTTTCTTTCTTTCTTTCTTTCTTTCTTTCTTTCTTAAGCTTATTTATTTATTGGGGTGGGGGGAGAGAGAGAGAGGACTCCAAGCAAGCTCCATGCTGTCAGCATAGAGCCCGTCACAGGGTTTGATCCCATGAACCATGAGATCATGACCTGAGCCAAAATCAAGAGTCAGATGCTCAACTGACTGAGCCACCCAGGCCCTCTGCCCATCTATTTAGAAGGAGGTAGACCAATATTCTGCTTATTTCATATCACAAAAAAGTCTGAGGTTTTATTATTATCTTGAACTATTTCCCCATGTTTCTACATACAAAGCTTTGACTTAGAGTATGAGTTGGGCTACCAATGAAAAGAAGTCAATGTGTACACAAAGAATTGTATGTGTAGGGTTAATGATTAATTCACTGCTGGAAGTCATTCACAGACATTCCCCACATCCGCCTCCACTACTGCCTCCAATATCTCTTTATAATATCTTGCTATTTTCTATAAGTAGCTGTAGAAAGTCTAGACAACTGAGGAACTTGTTTCAACAACAACTTCAGGAGATTCCTTAATCAACTCAATGTGACTCTGTAAATCTAGCAATTAAGTAGCAGCAATAGTCACTAAGATCCAGCTGGCCTGGTTGAAGCCAACCTTTATATTCCATCCTGTCAGATACCAAAAACTATTCATTTGTACACTATATTATTCACATAATGTCATCTTTCAATTTATGTCTGTACCAATTAAAGAAGAGCATGTGTGGAAAAGAAAGCCAGCCTGGTTGGTGGTGCTGTTGGTATTAACTGAAATCACTAATCCATTTAACTGGGTCAGAGCCATGTTGGTCACCAAGGTTTCGAAACATGTCACAGGCAGGGAGACATTGCTGCCAGGCTGGCTCCACCCCACAGGGAAGCCAGGGTAGACACAGGGCACTGCCTTACTTTTGTCCCAGGAGGTACCACCTGGCTTTACTGCTCCTCTTTCCACAACCACCATCAAAGTTCTTTGGTCTACATGGCTACTTAATGCAGAGAGGAAATACAGTGTAGTGGCTAAGAACACAGATGCAGAAGCTAGACATTCTGGGTTTGAATCCCTGCTCTACCACTCACTACATTTGTATTTGGGGAAAGTTATATACATCTCCTTGGGAAAGGTATAGAAGTTTCCATTTACATCAGTTTCTACATGTATAAAATGGAGACAGTAAGAGTGCCTATCCCATAATGCTGCTTCCTCTGATGATTATATGAGTTAATGCATCTAAGATGTAGGACTATGCCAGGCACATAGTAATTGATCAATAAATATGTTGTTATTGTTGTAGCAGGGATGAGATTTCTGTATGCAATTCAAAAGATAGGAATCTACTCCATGCTGTTTCAGGCAGTAAGAACCAAAAGATTAGAAGGCTGGAAAGTTATTTTTTCCAATGTAATGTTTTGGTTTTGAACATGGTCAGTCCTGGTTGTTGAAAATACAAAACAGTGTTTTTCCAACTTATGTCCTAAATCAAGTCATGCCAGATGCCAACTGGTTAAGTTCAGGTCAGCAAATAATGAGCCCTTTTAAGTGCCAGATACTCCTAATGAATGCTGGAGAGATATAAATGTTTAAGAGATGACATATCATCCCCCCCCCCACACACACACAGAAGAGCATATAATTTAGTGGGGAAGACAGGCCCAGGAACAAATTATTTTTTTTTAAGTTTATTTATTTATTTCGAGAGAGACAGAGCATGTGCACATGAGGAAAGGGCAGAGAGAGAGAAAATCCCAAGCAGGCTCCATGATGTCAGCACACAGCACGATGCAGGACTCAAACTCATGAACTGTGAGATCATGAGGTGAGCAGAAATCAAGAGTCAGACACTTAACTGACTGAGCCACCCAGGTGCCCTCAAATTATTTTAAAATGATTTCAATTTAGTCATTATTCTCTTACGCCAAGACAGCCTAGAAAAATCTACACACCAACTCATAGAGTATTTGTTCCTACTTATATTTAACTCCTCACTACTCATCTTCTGATCTATTAATGCTTCCTCATTAATAGATGAAAGGACAAATTGAGAAGTGGTGGTGAGAAATGAGCAAAAAAAAAAAAAAATACCAACAACTAAATTCAAATCAACGCACAATGTAGAAGTGCTAATGAGAAAACATGCTTAACATATGACATCCTCCACCCTTCTATCCCCACCTCGTTAGTTTTGAAAACTTCCATCCAGAGATACATCTTATGATGGAGCAATATAGACAGGTTTTGCTTTGTGTGTGTGTGTGTGTGTGTGTGTGTGTGTGTGTGTGTGTGTGTGTTTAAGGTTCTGATTTCAACCCTTGTGCTTTACCATTCCAGAAAAATTTTTAAAAGAAATTGGCTCAATAGGTTAAGTGTTCAACTTTGGCTCAGTTGTGAGTTCTCACAGTTTGTGAGTACTCTCTCTTTCAAAATAAACTTTAAAAAAATAAAAAGAAATGCAACTCAGAAAGAGTGAAACTTATAAACTGTTCTTACCAACTTGCCACCCAAGAGACACTCCACTGAACGCCTAGCTCACAGTTATTTAAAGAACAATATCTTCCATAATCAAGCACTTTATAGTTTAGGAATACTTCCCTACAATAATATCATATGAACTTTACAACAAAGCTGTGAGCTAGGTGAAGGTGTGTGTTACTATATCCCTTCTTTACATGAAAGAAATGGAGGCTCGGCAAAGTGATGTTTTGAATGATCAGTGATGTGGAAATGTTGGGGTTCAGAACCGATGGCCAAGAAAGAATATACGTTCAAGTTGGGAGGGGGATAGGGATAGCATTAGGTCTCTAAGAAATTTTGGAAGCAAGTTTTCCAGGACTTTGAGGGAGTTAGCTGTTGTTAAGAAAAGGTCATTTATTACTGTTTAATAAAACCTTAGTCATGAGGGGCGCCTGGGTGGCTCAGTTGGTTGGGTGTCTGACTTCGGCTCAGGTCATGATCTCACAGTGTGGGTTCGAGCCCTGTGTCGGGCTCTGTGCTGATAGCTCAGAGCCTGGACCCTGCTTTGGAGTCTGTGTCTCCCTCTCTCTCTGCTCCTCCCCCACTCATGCTCTGTCTCTCTCAAAAATAAATAAAAATAAAAACCTTAGTCATGAGACCCTTTAGATATATATCAGGGGGCCATATGCTTGGAGGATGATTGCTAACATATATTTGGGGGGTAGAGATAAAGGAAGTTTCCAAAGGAATTTTTATATATTAAAGGAGACTTATCGGATCTTGGAGGTCGGGATAATGTTAAGCTAATATTGCCTTTGGCCCTGAGCAAAGTATTAACATCCAGGCAGCTGAGTTCCTAGAGGAAGGTCACTATGCCTGTTTCAAAGACTTGTCAGTGGGCTGTAAGTAGCAAGGAAATTTAATTTTTTCTTTTGCCTTTGTTTCCCACATCAGTCAGTATTTGGGATTTCTAACTGCTTGTCCTCAGGACTATATTAACTCAAATTTCATTCTGCCTTAATTCTGCTGGGTTTCCTGGAAGAGAGGGGCTTCTAAGGCAAGAAAAAAGTGAATTAAGAGGAACGCCTGGAAAGTTGTAAGCTGAATTAGCAACTACACAAAGCACACATAAAAGGACACATCAGAGGCACCTGGGTGGCTCAGTCGGTTGAGCATCCGACTTCAGCTCAGGTAATGGTCTCACAGTTTGTGGGTTCGAGCCCCGCCTCCAGCTCTGTGCTGACAGCTTGGAGCCTGCTTTGGGTTCTGTGTCTCCCTCTCTCTCTGTCCCTCCCCTGCTTGTGCTCTGTCTCTCTCTGTCTCTCAAAAATAAATAAAAATGTTAAAAATTTTTTTTTAAAAAAGCACACATCAGATATACAGAACTTAAAAGAAGGCAGCCCTTCATATTTTTAAGCCTTGGGTTTCCAGCTCCCAAGAGAGATGCAATCCCAGAGCAGGGCTGAAACATCGAAAACCAAACTGATGACCCCTTTGCCTGACAAACCTTGGTGGGGATAAGAGGTACTTGGGATGGTGTGGCCCCTGGCCACTAGCTGGAATGGCAGGAACTCAAGTACAAGTTGGCATCTCAGTCTTCCTGCCTCATTGAGTCAAGTGCAGCATGTTCTGGGAAAACAGCGTGCTTGTCATTGTGAGCTGGCAGGTGGTTCTGCATGTGCCCGAAGCTGTTACCCTGAGTCAAAATTTAAGAGCTCCGATCTTATGGACAAACTTGAACAAATCTCCCCAATTGATCTGCACCTCAAACAATGGAGTCAGAACAAAAGTTGAGGGGGGTGAGTTACCTTGGTGTTAAGTAGACACTAAGGCTTTCCCAGGAGGCATGTGGAGGTCTGCATGAAGGCTGCAGTAGCAGCAAAGGGGATGACGCTGGAGAGACCACAACAGGTCAGCAGTGCCTGCCTGTCCCACGCTGGGAAAGACTGGCTGCTGCCAGCTCCAGTTCTTCAGTAAATAACAGACACTGACTCACATTAGAGCTCAATGATGCAAATAGTTGATTCAGTGATATCTTAGAATCTGTGACATCAGTAGAGCATAAGGAGAATATATTTTAAAGGCATAAATCAATCTTGTTACTCACAACCCCACAAACTGCCTTTACTGCTAGAGCCAGAATTAAAAGTAGAATTCTGAGTCTTCCTCCAATGCTGCAGACAAGTTAGTTAACCTTTCTCAGCAGCAAAAGAGGACTAATTCCATTCTGATTACTAGGAGAGGATTGTGAGAGAAACCAGAAGAACAAATTGCTTTTGAACTAGAGCTCAGCATTCCATGCTCATGGTATGGCAGTCCAAACACTTGAGCACATTATTTGGTTTTACAGGTTTATACCTATTTTAAATCCACCGCCTAGTAGTCTTTTTTAACACTTCCTGTCTATCCCTTCATCCTTTCTTCTTCTTCTACTCAGTCATTTAAAATCTATATCTGTTGTTTCCATTCAGAGACTTTGATATTCACTTTGGGTGGTGGTGGGGGAGTGGATCATTGATATGGTTAACATGTTTTGTTTTGGTTTGGTTTGTTTTGTTTCAAAGTTCAGAATCAAGTCCTGACTTCCAGGAGCTCTGTAGAAGGGAAAATAGGAACGTTTCTAGCATAAGACAGACAAAAGATCTACCATAATTGGTTTTCCATACATCTTCTGTATTGTTTTTTGTGACCCATGGAAATAACAAACTAGCCTGGAGACAGAGTCTAAACTCTCAAAAAATACTTCAAATCTCCTGCTGGGCTGGAACAGGAAATGCTTTTAAATAGTAAATAGTAAACATATGGAACCTTTTAGCCCCAAGAACTTATGCAAGATGAAAACATAAATAGCTGTGAGAGGTTTAGATATTACTCATGGATAAAAAGAATACATAACAATTTTGGCAAAAAATAAGTTTGACAGCACACGTATCGATGAGGATGTAGACCAAAGGAAATGCTAGACACTGTTTGTAGGAGTACAATCTTGTTCAACGGCTTTGGAAAAGAAGTTGATATCCTGTTGAAAAGTTAAAAGCCACGTATCTTATGACCTGTTTCACTCATGTATACCCTAGAGAAACCTCTTGGATGTGCTTCAGAAGGCATATGAAAAAATGTTCCAAGAGGCAATGTTCATAATATTAAAAAACTGAAAACAATCCAAATATCCACCAGCAGGAAAGGGCCTAAATATAGTATATTCACAAGATGGAAACACTACTGAATATGAATGAACTTCTCTACATGCAGAAATATGGATGCATCTTGAAAACATGTTGATGAAAAAAGCAATTCACAGAATAATTATGTATAGTATAGGGGTGCCTAGGTGGCTCAGTGGGTTGAGTGTCTGACTCTTGATTTCGGCTCAGGTCACTATCCAGCATCATGGTATTGAGCCCCACATCAGGCTCCATACTGAGCATGGAGCCTGCTTAAGACACTCTCTCTCTCTCTCTCTCTCTCTCTCCCTCCTTCCCTCCTTCTCTCTCTCTCTTTGCCTCTCTCCCCCACTTGCTCTCTCTCTCTAAAAAAATTTAAAAAAATAATATATATAGTTATATAATATAAAATATTATATTTTATACTAATATATATAGTATATATACTATAAAATATAGTATATTTTATATTATATATGTACTATATTACATACAGTATATAGTGTATATATATACACTATATACTATATTACATATAGTATATATACACTATATATAAAAATATATGGTATATATAAAATATAGCATATATAAAAAAATATATATAGTATAGTTTATACTACTTTTATACAACTCAAAAATATACAAAGCTAAAACAAATATGTTCTTTTAGGGATCCATACATAAGTGATAGAGTCTAATTTAAAAGTCAAAGGAATGATTAATACAAAAATCAGAATTTTGATTTCCTCCAGGGGCAAATAAGCCAGAGGGTGGGATTGGGAAGGCAATGCAAGTAGCTTCCATAGTCTTGGTAATGATTTAATTCTTAAATTGAGCAGGATTCATTAGGGTTAATTTATGCTTCATAACTCACATGTATATTACAAATATCCTTTTGATACCTAATGATCTTTGAGTGGAAAATAAAAGTGTACACTTCCCTAATCTTCTGGGTAGACTTGATGGAAAACAACTTCCATGTTTTCCCTGAAAATGTAATTTGGTACCAATACAGATAAAACTCTGGGCAAGATGGATCATTAGTCTGATCAGGGATGTTTTTTTAAGAAAAAAAAAGTTTCTAATTTCAACATACTAAATGCTTATTATAGAAAATGGGGAAAACCAGAGAAACATAAAGAAAAAAAGGTATACCATCTGTAGACCCACAATTTAGGTATAATCACTTTTAACGTTTTGTTATATTTTCCTCTAGTTTTTTTAAATATGTAAAACTAGAATTGATATAGCACTTAAAAAAATATATTTTCCTATTTCTATCTGGAATCCTGTTTCCCTGAACACAGTAGTGATGCTTTGTGTAAACAAATATACATTTGGTGTATTTGTAGTCTAATGTTCGGTTTTAAGTTCTAGTACACAATTCATCCATATAAATGATAACTTAATTTTAGCATTTTTCTGATTGGAAACTTTAAGAAATTAGAGAAGGATAACCATTTGTCAAGTTTTCCCAGTCCTTTCCACTATGATTTTTAACTTCTAAATCAATTACAGATATTTATATGAAAGGACGGAAGGAATCTTTCTTTCGATGATCTGTTGTCTTAGACTCTGATTTCAATGTAAAAATACGTTTTTCTGAAAGATTTTTTTTTAATTTTTTTTTAACGTTTATTTATTTTTGAGACAGAGAGAGACAGAGCATGAACAGGGGAGGGTCAGAGAGAGAGGGAGACACAGAATCAGAAGCAGGCTCCAGGCTCTGAGCCATCAGCCCAGAGTCCTTCGCGGGGCTCGAACTCACGGAGTCACAGACCGTGAGATCATGACCTGAGCTGAAGTCGGACGCTTAACCGACTGAGCCACCCAGGCGCCCCGATTTTTAAAAGGGTTTTATATTATTTCTAAAGTTTTGAAAGCAGGGAAAAATTTCTCATTATAATTCACAATTTGAAAGGCATTTTCCCCTTTCCTGACCATACGTACAAAAGATTAATAGCATGGTGTCTAAATGTTTTTTTCCCAAGGTATATATTTTTTATTTTTAAAACTTTATTCCTTTAAAACTACCTCAACCTACACTCAAGTGTTGAGATGATTGACAGCATCAGAGGTAGAAGATATTTTAATGCATTTTTACAGCTATAAAGTATAAGAAGTTCTAAACACTTATCATTGATTTTAATGATGAAATTGTGAAATCTTATAGGAGCTGAAATACTCTTTATATCTCTCCCACCCTGGATTCCTAAAATTGTTCTGATTCAGAAGGACTGTGGTGACACTGGACATTAAAAAAAATTTTTTTTTAATATTTATTATTTCTGAGACAGAGAGAGACAGAGCATGAGTCGGGGAGGGGCAGGGAGAGAGGGAGACACAGAATCTGAAACAGGCTCCAGGTTCCAAGCTGTCAGCACAGAGCCCAATGTGGGGCTCGAACTCACAAACCATGAGCTCATAACCTGAGCAGAAGTCAGTTGCTCAACCAACTGTGCCACCCAGGCGCCCCATGACCCTGGACATTTTTACAGGTGACTCTGAGTCCCCACCAGACATGAGCACTACTGCTCCATGCTTAAGGACATTAATCAAACAAAAAACAAAAACAAATACTCAAACTCAAACTCAAATTCTCTTTTGAAAGCAGCCCTCATGTTAGCCTGGGAGGCAGATCAATATTCCACTCCTATCTGTCAACTTCTGGGAGACACTGACAGCTTGGATGATGTCCCTTGCACCCTGTCCAGAGTAGTTCTGTAACTGATGAATATGGGAGACTCTAACCCCATCCAAAGACCCTCCACTTCTCTTGTGGATAGAGCAGCACATTATTTTTCTCACTTACGAAAATAGTAAATGCTTCAAGAGCCCATTGCTTCCTGAAAGTCCACAGTGAATATAAAGGGGATTTGGGCTAAAGAAAATTGGGAGATGGCCCTAAAAAATGATTCAACAGCTTTTTTTCTCTTTTGGCCAGCTCACCATGGGACTGTTTCTGCGGAGTATCTACCACTGATAACCATTTGGTTTGATATTAATGGCTTTACAAAGAGACCAGATGGCTGGGAGAGGGAGAAAATGGTAAATATGAGCCCACAGCAATGTTAGAAGGTTACCAGTTTGTAGCACTCTCTGTGAGCTAGTTCATATAATAAATACCTTTAAAATAAATAACTACAGGCTTAGGGGACAAGAGTAAAACTGTCTAACCAGGTGTTGGAATTCATTTAGGAAAGAGCCAGCAGTTTTCATTTAACCTCTTGAAAAGATTTATGCATGGCCTTTCCAACGACAAAAGAAAACATAACCACAGGACAAATTACTCTTGAATGTTTCAGAAGATAGAACTACAACCACAGCAACAATAGAACTTATGCAGAGATTAAAGTTTAAGAAGCTTTAAAATATTTTTAGTTCTTTTCATCTGCAAGTGTTTAGACTACCTTCAGAGAAGCTTTTCAACGGTTTCCTCACTGGAAAGAGTTGAGAAGTTTTACAAAGCCAAGGTTACTAGGGTGATTTAGTTTTTAAATTTCCTTTAAAAGAGAGGGAGAGAAGAAACCAAGTACCGGCTGCAAACACTTGTCCACCAAAGAGGACTGAGATAACAGAAACTGAGTTTTGTGGAGAAACAGTAGATAGATCTGACTATAGAGGTCAGATCTTTCGTCCCCATTTCTAGAAATCAAGCTTGTTTGTTTGGTGTACCTTGGAGAAATACGTACTTTCAAAAGGACTGCCCACGAGTCTCCTTAGCAGCCGAGCAAGTCCAGTGGCCCTCAGCCAAGTAACCCAAGGAGTACTTCAAAGTCAACCGGAAGCTACCCATGAAACCACATACAAAGTCCTGTAATAGGAAGTCACAAAAATATAAGAGAAAATGCACCTGCTTAAATGTAAGGACAGTAGCAGCCCTTGAGTTATTTAATAGCAAATATGTAACAGAGAGAAGGAAGTACATGCAGAACAGTCCTTGAACCTGAGTCCAGTTTAGAAATCCATACCTTTGGTTAATATTTCTGAAGGACTGAGGATCCTACAAAGAAGCAAAAATTTCACGGAGAAGAGGGAGTATCATTGTGTCAATGGAATTAGCTGGAAACTTTCTGGGGTAAGAAATCAGAGGCTGTCATTTCCCCTCTCCTGTGTTCTTTTAGGCAAAATGGACAGTGGTGAGTGGTTCCAGTGGGCAGCTTTGGCTGGAATTGGTATTCTAGAAGACAGCCAATGCTCATTCAAAAGCCCCTGCCTTTAAACTGTTGCCCTCCTGATTTTTTCTGCCAAACTAAAGATATAATGGGCTGCTGAGAAGGGTCTCGCAGAGCACAGGACTGACACTGAAGCTAAGGCTTTTCCCTCCAGGGTGCTGGTCACTCACTGGGCAACGCTGGGATAGTGAGTCTTCCTGTGCCTCAGTCTCCCTGTGCCAACATCCTGGGCTGTTCCAGGAGAGGACCAGAGAAGTTAATCTCCAAGGTTCTCTCCAGTTCTGAACTTCTGGGTCAAAGAAAAGGGGAGATAGGTGCCAACAGGAGAGGAGGCATTTCTGACCTGGCTTAAGCCTGTGAGCACTGTGACGGGAGCCATTGGTACAGATTTTTCAATGGGAGGGCACATAACACCCTAAAAACAGGAAGATTTCACTGTAATAGGACAAGTGCCTTGAGCCCAAGACTCTCTTACAGTAGAATGGCTTCTTGTCCTACCTGAAAGCCTCTTCAAGTGGCCCAGAGAAGAGGTAAAGACATTTATTAGGGAGCATAAGCTGCAGGTCACAGTAGAGAAGGTTGTAACAGCATCAGGTACACTATGCAGGTAGATCAGTGAAGTGTGGCTCCTCTCCAGGCACCAACCACATCAAAACCTACTCAGGATTATGCTGGATGATTTTGCAATTGTTTGTTTAAACAACAAACCAACGTGATTCCCACACTTGTGCATGTCTTTTACTGTCAGCAAAGTCAAGTCCTGACCTGTTTGTACCAAACCCTCAGCCAAGGTCTTCAAGACTGTAACTTCCTACACCTCCTTACATCTTAAATTGTGAGAAGGGGGAGGAGAGGTGCACATCTGCCTTGTTTGTTTGTTTGGTTTTGTTATGTTTTGCCCCAGCTCAGAGGCTATTTAAGTATGGAAAGGGTGCAGCAGGAAGTCGTGGTACCCAGAATTTGCTAAAGCAATGTTTGGCTCTGAAGTAAGGAAAATACGAGAGACTTTGAAGTTGGTAATGAAGCGGGCTCTCGACCACGTACGCCCTGCTACAATGTCCAGACAGCGCTAGGCAGTGAACCGCGCGTTGAGGGGAGGCTGTGGATTCTCGGCTTTAGTTAGAAAAACGGGGGTGGAGGGGTGGGAGGGATGGCGAAGCAGGCTGCAGACTGCAGAGTGACTCACACAAGCCCTCAGGTGAGCATTTCTCCTGATGCTCTCAGCTATCGGCCTTGAGAACTCCAGGAGGGAACGACGTGAAAGGGGGAGATGAAAAGTGCTGCTCCCGGCGCCCCCCCCCCCCCCCATCAAGAAGTAACTGCTGTCCGGGTCATTTCTTTGTAGTAGGGGTGGGGTGTACAGCCCTCCTAGGTTAAACCACGTTAGAGACAGAACGACGCGTTCCGGTGAGGTGTGTCCCCACCCCCGCGATCTGTCAGGGCTGTCCCTTTGAAGGCGATTTTCAAAACCGCCGCCGAGCCTCCTCCGCTCGGGGAGCTCCGCTCCTCCTGGGAGCCTCCGGGCCAGGAGGGCGCGTGATCGTCCTCCGCCGCCCCGGCCCCGGGCCCCGCGGAAAGTTGCCGTGAGAACCGCCGGGCAGGCCCGGAGGCCGGAGGACGCGCGGCTCTGCGGTGGGACCCTTCGGCGCGCCCGGCCAGGAGCCCGGGGACCCGCGCGACCGTGCGCCGGCGGGAGGGGACAGCCCCGCGCTCAGAGGTGCCGGGCCGGCCGCGCCCGGGATCTCCGTCCCTCCTCACGACCCGTCCGCCCGCGGCCTCGCTCACCGCCGCCGCTCCTTCCCTCCCCGCAGGCGCGCCGAGACCATGTCGGCGGAGACCGCGAGCGGCCCCACCGAGGACCAGGTGGAAATCCTGGAATACAACTTCAGCAAGGTCAACAAGCACCCGGACCCAACCACGCTGTGCCTCATCGCGGCCGAGGCCGGCCTTTCCGAGGAGGAGACCCAGGTGAGCCCCGCACGCGCCCCGACCCCTTGCCCGCCGCGGCCGTCTCGCGAATGCTGGGTCCCCCTCGCGCTCGACTCCCACCTCGCCGCCCTCCCCCTATCTTCCGTCGCTTCTGCCGGCACCCGGAGTTCAAACGCCACTGAGCTCCACCGCCGCATCCCAGCTTCCCGGCTCCGGGGGCGCCCCGTCTGCCCCCAGTCCCAGCTCCCCCAGGCACCATTTAGAAACCTCACGATCACCCTTCCTTCTCCGTGCGTTTCCACTCTCCCCACAGCCCGGGAGAAACGCTCTCTTCTCTCTCCAGGTTAGGAGGTGCGTCCCTGGTCCACTCTCACCGCCCCCCCGCCCCCCACCCGGCACCGCCACTCAACTTCTCCCCTGGGCTGTGGGCGCAACTTTCGGAAGAGGTGCCTGCTTGCGCTCTCTGAGCCCAGCGCCCTCAAAAGTATTCTCGGCCAGAGTCTCAAAGCTGAAAGGGACCTTAAACGATCAGCTGTAAACTCAGTCCTGGCTTTGGCAACCCAGGAAACTAAGGCCAAGAGGGAGAGAACCGCCAGGATGGCAAGGGTCTTTAAGCTTGCTCTTTCTACCCGGTCACATTGCAGCTTCTCCTTAGCTGCAGAGCTAACATTGCATATATTGAGGGAGATTTCACATTTTAAAAAATTCCAGTCTTTTTTCTGGAGTTTTCCAAGAAGGTAAGCATCTGACATCACGACTGAAGGGAGTGGAAGCAGATATCCCCTTAAGTGCATTAGATTGATGTATCTATTTTTAAAAGCACCTGTGTTATTGGGAAATTTGTTTAGGGTAGATGGTGAATGCAACAATGCCCATGATTATTAACCTTCAGGTGCAATGTTGACCCCTTCAGCTGCCTGTTTTTTAAAACCCTGTCCAGAGTTTATCTGACTTCTATTTTCCCTTTGGTCATGGAAAGACAATTAGTTATGCATGAAGATACTACTACTTGGAACCACTCTAGCATCTCTCCCACGGGAGCCCAAAGCACTTCCACACTCCTAGTCTCAACTCTAGAGACATTCTCATTCTTCCCATTTTATAGATTAGAGCATCAAGCACTTTGACCTCTCCTCATCTTGAACCATACTTAGGTGAGGCTTTAAAGCTTGTAAAGGGTGCTTCAGTGTATCATCAAACCAAGACCCTGGACCCCAAGTCTAAAATGACTTTTACTAATTAAGCCAGATGCACTTTGGAGAAATTGCCCATAGAAAATCCTGCCGTTCCTAGGTCAGATAGAAAGTCAAGTGTATCTGTTTTTAGCAAAGGGAATAGCTGTCTGACTAACCAGAACTTAATGGAAGGTGACTTACTGTAACCCAAGTCTAACAGTTCATGTTTCTTGGAACCCCCTGAGGAGGCAGCCTGCTGAAGCTTTATCATTTAAAATCCCACACTATATGTAGAAAAGAAGAGTGATCACAGATATAAGAACTCATCTATTAAAAAGAAGGCTGCGGATTTATTGTGGGCACTGTACCAACTAGGGGTCTGAGCTCTTCTCAGCCTCTGATTCTACCACAGATCACCCTTACCTGTAAGGCAGAATAATTATGTTGCCCTTTGTGATGACTGATACTTGCCAGGTATTGTTCCAGTCACCCTCCAAGTATTAAATCACTTGTCACAACAGTGCTATACGGTAGGTAGTATTAGCTCAGTTGGACAGATAAGAGAACCAAGGCACAGAAAGGTTAAGAAACTGGCCCAAGGCCACAACTAGGAAGTAACAGAGCTAGAATTTGAACTGTGGCAGTCTGAGTCACAATCCAGACTCGTGACTACCTTGTTGTCTTGACAGAGAGAGAGAGAGAGAGAGAGAGAAACCAACTTGGAGAGGGAGGGGAGGACTGAAAATTCAATTTACATTGTATTTCTTGCCAGGGGGTGGGGTGGGGTGTGGGAAACCATACATTACACCACAGTCATCCTGGCTATGTTCAATCTTTTCTTGAGAGTCACCTTATATGAAAGAACTAAAATGAAATCAGGTGAGGGGCAGGAAGAAAGAAAGGGCACCTGATTCTTTCTGCGACTGAGGTCAATTCAGACTTGTGATGGAAGGTTCACCTGCCCCCTTGGGCAGCTTTTCTCCATTGCCTCTCTTCTGCCCTCCTCAGATGAGCAAATGGTAGATGCAACCCTGAAATGAATGGGTGTGAGGTGAGTCACCTCAGAGCAGGGCCTCTGGCTTCCTTTTCCTGCCATGGGGCCACCACCTTCTTCCTCCCTGAGGCTGCCACAGCTCTTCTTGCCCCACCCCCACCCCCTCCCACAGCCTTCCTGTGTAGACGCACAAAGCATCTGAGACCCCAGAGCTCACAGGGAGATAAAATTTAGCAAGTTCAGGGGAAGAGTCTTCCTCGGGGTGTCTGCCCTCTGTCACTCCTTCCTTGGTTGGGTCTCATTTTCCAACTTCCCATCCTTTCCACCCAAACTCTTTTCCAGCTCACCCCACCCCCATGTGCACTGGTTGGTAAGAATGGTTTCTTCTTTAATCTTCTCAAACAACACTTATATTTTGAAAAGTGTCTTCTGGAGATATAATGCCGAATGGTGAACTTCCAGGTGCATATAAAATTATTTTTATTTCTGGAAGGTTTTGCAGGGACTCTTTAAATAACTCCATGAAGTCCAGGGTCTACTGGGCTTACATATAAGCTGTGTCTGGTATCAGCACATCCCCTATTTCTATTCTTTGTCTGTATTGCCCCTTTCCACAGGGAAAGATCACCAAAGCCAAAATAATATTTATTTCTCATGCCTGATCCCTCACCCCTAACACCACCCACCTCCAGAATTGGAATCATATTCTTCAATTTCATAGAACAAGTACTACTTTAGTAGAAGACAAAGAAGCATGAGATGCTTCTGTGAGATAGTTAACTAAAGCTGATTCACATTGCTAATACTTTGGCAGGGGCAAGAGGGACTAGAAGTTTGAACCATTCTCTGGGGGCTCTGATGACTTTCTGTATAACTGTCCCATCCTAGAACAATGTTCTCTGCTATGGGGAGATACCTGTAGGAATGGGGAGTGAGGTGAAGGGTGCTCTGATGTTTAACTTTTTAAGTTGCATTTGCTGGGATCCTAGGATCGGTTTTTCTCATGACAGTAAAAAGATATCTCCTACATTTAAATTAGATAAACCTTACAGAATCCCAACCCCTGTGCCTCTATTTTTTTTAAGTCAGTGTGAGAAGGGGCTGGGAAAGCTCTTCTATCAGTCCCATGGGAGGTCAGGAAGATCTGCCATTTTCTATTATCACTGATTCAAGCTAGTGTAGTTGGCGTTGGTTCTTAGAGAGGTTTCCAGTATTTTTTATCTCCTCTTAATACCCTGGGACTATTCCCAGAACTCAGTGGTTTTAGTTGTTGGCCATTTTATCAGTGGAATAAAAACCTCTAAAGGTCTCCCCGTGAAATGAAGAAAATGTTAGTTACTAGAGAAAAGGACAGGAACAATATTATTTTGCCTCAGCCCCTCCCAATCACAGTGTCTAATTATCATCTCTTCACTCAGAGTAAATAAATCTCCATCAATGGGGTGAGGTAATGAGGGCATTCATTTATAAGCCAGTGAGGGATGAATGTCTTTCCCAGGGGATGACTGAAACAAGGAAGAGAAGGATAAAGCCAGGTGGAAAATTAGTATTGATGCGAGTGAGATGTGATAAGGTTCAGCTCTTAAGGGGAAAAGAAGCAAGCAAGGTGTTTAGTGGTTTTTGTTGGAGAGCAGCTGGCTTGCTAAATTATAATAAACATACTTGATTTAAGATATAAAATCTTTAGAAAAGCGTTGAGCTTTTCTTGAACCTCGTCCCATCCCCCAACACTAGGGTTCACTTTGTTAGGCATTTGGATGCCAACTCTACAATTGACGAATGTGGTCCTTGCTGAAGTTATTTTTGGTAACTGTACATTAATATTCATTACTAGTAGAAAGGTATGGGTGGCTCTTCTGAATAAGGCCAGCTCAATCATTTTGTCTTAAATGAATCCTGATAGAAAATGAAACTTTCCTCCTCCAAGTTTTAATTAGTCAGTCTTGAAAACGTGGCCATTTATTCAGCCCTAGTAACTGGAAATCCTATTGAATCAGACCTTGTAGCCTCCAAACCCCCACAGAGCTACCTCATTAGTGAAACTAGAGCCATGCTGCTCCCACATCAGATTCCAGAGTTAACTAAACACATGCAGATTACAGAAGAAAATGCACCTACCATTAGCAGTAGAACTTTGGTTAAAGCCACCAAAGTTACATGAGTTCTCTTCTCCCTAAGGTTAGTGATCTCCAGGAACAGAAAATGGCACCTGGAGAGCAACCTTCAAAGAGAAGTCTCCCCTAGAGGTAGTCTGCTGCCCCTGGTTTTAGATTACTTTTCCCTGCTGCCACCCCACAGTACAAAGTATAAGACAACTGGTCTTGACAGCCTTGTAAGGCATTTTAGTGTGTAAACTCTGTTGTACAGTTAGGGCAAGTTATAAGTATGGTCCCATGCTCTTCAGCCAGCTTAGCTTTAGTGCAGAGCCCCAAATGGTTCTGTGGCCCCACTCCCTCTAGCTCTACAGGCCTTGACACCTAGAAGCACTCCTTCCCCAGTGGTTCTCACCCTTTCTTCTGATCTTGGGCTTATGCTGAACTGCCTTTCAGTTCCCTAGATCTCTGCAGGGCTGAGACCTTCCCCAGCATGACCCTAGAGCCCACCCTATTTGTCCTGAGGTTGAATCTGCATCTGGGCATACTAAGGCTGAGCCCTCTGGATATTTCTTACCATACCATCTCCATCAGCACATCACAGGTCTGGTGTCCATCCTATAGCTGTGTTCTTTCTGCTTCTTTTCTGTGCCTTCATGTGCTTACCTCTAGAATAGGTGAATTTAAAAAACCCCAGAAGGGACAGTAAAGACCCTCTAAGCTTACCTCTCGAGTTGAACGGACTGGCACTGTTTTTAAGGAGCTTCCTCAAGTTCTCATAGCCAGTTGATCACTATAGAGCTTCCTATTGGTAGGACTCGGGACTACAGAGCCCTCAGTGGTCACCTACCCAAGCAACTTGCCTGTTTATACCAGCATGACATGAAAATATCATCATTCTCAATGTATGCCATGATGTGTGAAAGGCTGGGAAACAGAAGAATAAAGCCTGGTGGTCTGACTTCCCACAGGGCCCTCTGATTCATCCTCTCCCATGAGGATCAGTACATGCTGCTTGTTTCCTCACTAGTTCCTCTTCAACATTGTTTTTTCAGAAATCCCAGTTTCCTCCTGGACAACCTGATCCATACCCTAGCCTATTCCCAACCCTTATCTCCTCTTATCTCCTTTTCTTCTCTTTGCAGAACCCTCCACCCCTCAGTAGCATAATAAAAGGCAGCCCCACAACATAAAAAAGTGTTTTAGGGGCACCTGGGTGGTTCAGTCAGTTAAAAGTCCGACTTTGGCTTAGGTCATGATCTCACGGTTTGTGAGTTTGAGCCCCGCATTGGGCTCTGTGCTGATAGCTCAGAGCCTGGAGCTTGCTTCAGATTCTGTGTCTCCCTCTCTGTCTGTCTCTCCCCTACTCACACTCTGTCTCTGTCTCTCAAAAAATAAACATTAAAAAAACTTATTTAAGTGTTTTAGCCCTCACAGGGTATCATGTCTAGAAGCATCCCATCTGGGGCCTTCCCTAAATCCATGGTCTCTTGTGTGAGATGAGAATATCTGGGTCACACAGAGCTAGAAGATTCTGAGTAAGCTGGGAGGGCCCACTCTACTCTCACTGCTCAGCAGCCCTGCAGCAGGAAAGTTTGGGCTAATCTATTCCATGGATCCCCAAGGAGTGCCTTGAGGTTGCCTAGTACTCTGCTTTCCATTCATTTTATTTAACAAGTACTTACTAAGCACCTCTAATGACCAGGGTCCTTGATGAGATCACCACACATGGCTGAGATATAGTGGCTATAGAGATTTATCTGGGGCATCAAGGAGATGCTTCAATTTCTTTCTTTCATTCAAGAAACACTAATTAATCTCTGTTAAGCCCTTGTGCTAAGGGCCTAAGTATGCAATCAATGATGATAAGATGAATACAGTCTCTGCTTTCATGGATCTTCTAGAAGGAAATGTAGACTGCAAACAAGTGAATAAACATAGTAATTCCAGATATTAAAAATTCTGTGAAGGTAACAAAGTATTAAAATAGAGAATAAGGAGATGAGTGGAGAACCCATTTTAGATCAGGTGGTTAGGGAAGCCTTTGTTGAGCAGGTTCTATTTAAATAGAGACCTGAGGATGAGAGGGAGATCATCAGGTAAAGCATGAAGATAGAACATGCTAAGCATAGGAAATAGCATGTGCAAAGGTCCCAAAGCAGGGAAGACAAGTGTCACAATGAGAAAAACCATTCCCATGGACACATTCCTTGCTCCTCCTTTCCAGCTAGACCACAGAGGCTACCTTGTAGAAAGGGAAGGGATGTTTCACTTGTTTAGTATGTGACAAGTAATTTTATACATTTCCCTCCTCCAGAAATGGTTTAAGCAGCGCCTGGCTCAGTGGCGGCGGTCGGAAGGCCTACCCTCAGAGTGCAGATCCGTGACAGACTAAGGAGATGGTGGGCACCAGCAGCTTCCCTCCATGAAGACCATCCGCTGTTTCTCTCCTCAGCTTAACCAAGCTTTTTTGGTTTTTCAGTGTAGTGCTGTGTGTTCCATTGTTAGCTGTCCTGCTATTTAACACAATGTTGTATTTTTTAAATGTACATAACTAGAAAAGAAAATAACAATAGGAAGCTATATGTAGCTTCTGTGTAAAGAAGTGTCTTGGCTGGAAAGTGGTGGGGCTTGCATTTCCCTTTGGGTGTTGATGATGGATGGTGTGAAAATCATCTGGTTTGCTTCCGACCATCACCTCCCAGTACCAATTTATTTTTGCCATCCATTTCAGAGTAGGCAAGGCCTCTGTTGAAAAGATAACATGACCAAGGAGGGGGAGCATTTCCTTCCAATTCTACTTTCCTAAGTGGTTTTCCTTATGTTGCATTTAATACATTGAAATTAAGTGAGAATACAGAGGGAGATTTGAGTCATTTGGATTTGATAAAGCACTTCCTTGGATTATAGCTGCATTAACTTGGAAAGAACCCAGTTAGGCTGGAAGACAGAAACTCCACCTGGCAGAAGATCAAGTAAGAAAAAAATCCACAAAAGTCTTGAATTTACCTTATTTAAATGCATTTGTTAAATGTATTTTACTAAACAAAATGAACTGCTTTTTGTCTCTGAAATGATATTCTAAATAAAAGCCTTTTTGTTGAAAATGCATTGAGTCCTCTCCAGATTTTTAACCAAATAAGCATATCAAAGAGAAACAGAATAGCTCCAACACAGGAGCAGACTGACAAAAGAGCTGTCATTTTCTAAGTCCTTGCTACTCAAAGTGTGGTCCAGGCCTGGCATCATCAGCATTAGCTGCAAGCTTCTGAGAAATGCAGAATCTCAGACTTCAATCCAGACCTACTGAATCTGGACCCGCATTTTTAACAAGGTCCCCCAAGTGGTGTATATGCACACGTGAGGGTGAGCAGCACATTCTCTCACAGACCCTACAGGCAATTTGTGTCCATTTTCTATTACAGCACATTAAATACCTAAATAGTCTATCAGTTAAGAGTGTATTTGATTACATGGACCAGTAACTCAATTACGATGTATTAACCAAATAGGCTTTTTTATTTAATTGATTACATGATTGTTTTTATATGGGACAGCAGCAGGTAAGTGACTCCCTGATGTTGTCAAGGACCTATGGTCATTCTTTCTTCCTACTTTGTCATCTTTAACATGTAGCTTTTGTGTTCATGGATACCAGGTGGATGGTTGGCCATTGAGTCTGCATTTCAAACAAAAAAAAGAGGGGGAGGGGCAAATGCCAGCTAAGTCTCTGCCCTTTACAAAAGGTTTCTTGGAGGCCCCCACTTAGCAACTTTCACCTACATCTCATTGGCCAGAATTGAGTCACATGGCCATGCCTAACTGCAAGGGAGGCTAGGAAAGTGAACATTTTTAACTGGGCATATTGCTGCCTTGAACAAAACAGGGTTCTGTTGGTTAGAAAGAAGGAGAGGGTAGATATTGGAAAGACCACTAGCAGGGTCGGCCAACCCAACCTGGAGTGACAGTAGTCTACACTTCTGAACTCTTACCCACAATGCAGGCACAATTTTTTTCGATCTTTAAAATAAAGAGCCCAGAATAAGAAACACTAACAGTCATTCAATATACAAATGTTTATAAGATCCCTTAACCGTCCTTGGCAAGCTTCCTCTCCCTTTACCTTAAGACATTTCTTCTGTAAACAACACACAGCAACCCAGGGTCTGAAAGAATAGCCTCATCTGGCATGCTCCCCTGCAACCTAATTAGTGGTGCTCTCAGCATCTCTCAGCACCAGGGCTGGATGCTGACATCACTTTCTGGAAAGAATAAAAGGAGAAGGTGGAGATGAGGCAAGAATGTGTGCACATAATAAATACCTGCATAGAGAGAACTTTCTTTACTTTCACAGACAGTGGCTAACAGAGAAGAAAAAAATGACTCTGGGCAAAGCAGATGCAGAGCATAGTGATTTACCCATGTCAGGTCCCGAAAGAGACACTAAACCATGTCTAAGACCCACGTCAGAAGTCTTTCTAGCACACCAGAGACATGATTCAAGAACAATGCACCCAAGACAAGAGGTGTTAACCAGTTGAGCAGAGAGTATACCTTGGCACCAAGAAGCACCATTTGTGACAGAAGGATCACTTCCTGTGTTCACCAGGCCCAAGAGTCAAGAGTCCTTGAATGGCACATGCTGGGAGAAAATGAAATTCTGTGTCCTTTTAACTAATTAACTAGTTTGTTTAAACAAGTGCCAAGTTTTTTATTTACTCATTTCTTGCATTTGAAGTACTCCTTAATGGTATCCTTGGCTTGAGAGTCTTTGCCGTAGTCCTGAGCTACCACACAACTGCAACCAACCGTTTTCTGGTTTTCCCTCTCCAACAGTTTTACAGAGCCTTACCCATTCCCTTAGTTTTGTGTTGTCATCAACCTTAATTAGGTGGATTTGGTGTTCAGCACAAAGGGCCTCCACCAACTTGACATACATTGGCTCATCACAGTCGGATGTAAGCACACAAGATGGGCTTGGTGCTTGTCTAAGGCTTTGGCAGCTTGGGAATTCCCTGTGCTAGGCCATCATAGATGAGGCCAGTCTTCACCATTTCTGGTAAAGCAGTATCAACCTCTATTATACCACCAGCTGCAATGCCTTCCTTGCCCCTGGTGGTGGGGAAGAGGTAGAGGTGAATCTTAAAAGTACTAGAGCCTCTGCTTTGGAGGCTCAGCAGTGACAGGGAAAGTCAGTGCCCTTTTAAATACAGATTTGTTAATAATACTAACCTTCCTGAGTTTACTCTTTCAACTGTAATACAAGGATGGAAATACTCTGCTTCAAAAAAAGCATTTTGTAAATAGTAATAATAATTACTATTGCTATAAAGTGCTAACAAGAATGGAGCAAGGATCATTTTGATGCCTGAGAGAAGTCTTAATGAGAACCCAGACCTGTATGAGAACCCAGACCTGTATGTGTCCCCTGTATGGGGACACCCAGGGCCACACACCAAAGTGATAACACCCACCCCAGACTGAGAAAAACTGCACAACCCCTCTTTCTTCACCTGGTGTCCCAGTTCTGCTATTGCATATAGTGTCGGCTGTTTAGACCAGTAATACTCCAAACACCTTTCTCTTTTGCCACCTTTCTCTGGCAAGGCTGTAGAGGCTGGAAAATTGAGATACTCATTTTTCTAACCTCACTTGGAGCTGTGGTGGTCATGTGATACCCTCTGGCCAGTGAGGCTTAGGATGAAGATTTGGGTGGGGTTGGGAAGGTGGGAAGCTTGTGGGAAGAGTTTTGCGTTTCTTGGTAAAGAGCACAGGGGCAGCAGGCTCTGTTTTTCCTTGTTTGCCTTGAACCAATTTTATTTGTTAATTGTGGAAGTAGAGATAAGTAAAAAACAGAAACATATAATAAAACCAACAATATCCATAAAATTTACCCATGATTTCTCTACCCAGAGGTAACCTCTTATTAACTTCAATATTATGGTATATTGAGGGGAGACATGTTTTTAACGTGGTTTTTTAAAAATTGTTTGTTTGTTTTGAGAGAGAGAGAGAAAAAGAGCACCAGTAGGGGAGGGGCAGAGAGACAGACAGACGGACAGACAGAGATGGAGAGAATCCCAAGCTGGCTCCTCACTCACAGCACAGAGCCTGACATGGGGTTCAGACTCACAAACCATGAGATCATGACCTGAGCCGAAACCAAGAGTTGTCTGTTAACTGACTGAGCCACCTCAGCGCCCCAAGTTTTTGATGTTTTATATCAGAAGTTCCCAGGGTCACCTCCTTGGATGTGATTAATTTCCTAGAATAGTACACAGAACTCAGGAAAACAGTTTACTCACTAGATGTCCAGTCTGTTGTAAAGAATATATCTCAGGAACAGCCATATGGAGGATATAGATGGTAGGGATGCTGAGCTTCCATGACCATTCTGGGCACACTATACTTCCCAGCACCTCCACGTGGTCACCAATCCTGAAGCTCTGTGAATCCTGTACTTTTGGGATTTTATGGAGGCTTCACTATGTAGGCACGATTGATTAAATCATCAACCTTCAAGAAAGCTCCATTACACAAACGACCTTGCAATGGTGATCCTTTAGGGGATGAGGAAGGAGCTGCTTGAGCTGTGTTTTTGGCACACAGTGGACTGAAGAAACATTTGCTTCTATCTGCTCTCTTCTTCTTGAACCCCTTTACATTTGGGGAACTCCTCCTACTTCATATGGTCCTGGTAGACCAGTTACTCACAGCACCACAGAATCCCCACTCTACTCAGAATCAGATATGTGACCCAGGTTGGCCAATCACAATGCCATATCCCGGTGCACACCGGGACCCAAACAAGGTATGGGCTCTTGACCTCATGTGGGCCAAAGTCCTTCACCAGAGTTTTCCCAATTGGATCTGGAGAGGTAGTTCTCTATTATGCTCTTGCATGGAGAGTTATGAGGATAGAGGCCTAGGGTTGCAAGCAGTCATCTACCCAACCATATGAGAAGGGCACTCTGTAGTGGAAGAGAATGAAACCAGGCAGAGATGGGAGTTTCAAAGAGAAGAAAAGAGGGAGATCAGGTCCTGAGGCCCTGGTTTCCCACTCTTCCCCAGGGCTACCCAGCCTTCCTGGCTCTGTGAACTAGCGAATTCTCTTCTTGCAGTATATCTGTCATTTGCAGCAAAAAGAATCCTGACTAATGCCAGAGTGAAGAAAGGGAGAGAGGAGTGTATAGGAGAAGGAATATCAGCTACTAGAATAATCAAGAGTCCAGGAGAAACAGGAAATCAAAGTAAAAAACTAACCAGGGATATATAGGCCAATAAACCTTGAAAATAATTGGGCAGAGTACCAGATTTTTCTCAATTGATGGGGACTTGAGAAAAAAAATAGTTTTGCACATTAAAGGACAACATGACAAGTAGATAATTTATGGACATCAGAACATACCTTTTTGAACTAAGTGCAAATGTATATTAGATAGGAGTTTGTCACCTTCGTGGGGACAATTTGCTACTCTCTCTTAACCCTTGCCATCTCCACATAGAAATTTTGCTCCACATATTCCACTGTCCACTAAACAGTCATTTTAAAACCTGATACCAACTGTTCCAAATGTGTCCCTGTCCAAATTCAATGCCAAAGTAGCTAGTCATAACAATGGCAATAAGAAAAATAATTTGAAACTTCACATTCTTTTCCCATGATGGAAGTACTGAGAGGTAGTGAAGTGGACATAAGTCAGGCAAGGATCTGGGACATCAGCCACTGCTTATGTTGGCAAGGCAGCAGAATAAGATTTGGGGTTTTATGAAGCCTGGTGCTATGTTGTTGTGCTCTTCATAAACAATTATAGGCATGAAGAAGTATTGGTTTCTAGAGACCTTCTCCCTTCTCCTTCACTATCATTTGTATGCTTACAGATATTTAAGTGCTGCCACACTGGGGATGTGCTCCTATGAATATAATTTTCAGTGTGGGGCACCTGGGTGGCTTAGTTGGTTAAGCATCCAACTCTTGATTTCAGCTCAGGTCATGGTCTCACAGTTTGTGGGTTTAAGCCCCATGTCGGGCTCTGTGCTGACAGCACAGAGCCTGCCTGCATGGGATTCTCTCTCTCTCCCTCTCTCTGTCCCCCACTCTCTCTCAAAATAAATAAATAAACTAAAAAAAATTTTTTAAAAGATTTCAGTGTAGCAGGGTACCTGGGTGGCTCAGTCGGTTGAGCATCTGACTTTGGCTCAGGGCTTAGGTCATAATCTCGCAGTTCATGGGTTTGAGCCCCGTGCCAGGCTCTGTGGTGACAGCTCAGAGCCTGGAGCAGCCTGCTTCAGATTCTGTGTCTCCCTCACTCTCTGCCCGTCTCTTGCTCATTCTCTGTCTCTGTCTCTGAACAATATACAAATGTTAAAAAAAAATTTTTTAATTTCACTGTGTCTTTTTATGAGTTTACCACCTAAACTTGGAAAAACATAAGAAACATTAGATTTGAATCTCAATTTATGTAACTCCTCCAACTACTTACATATAATGGCAAAATGACTCATAGTTCATATGACTCATTCTTAGAGTTCCAGATTAGCAATGCAGAAGGATTTTCTTATTCTTTCTTCCAGATGGAAGCTCCCTCTCCCCACTTGTTTCTTAAAAAGCTTTTTACATGGGAATTTGGCCTTGTCTGGGAGTGAAGAAGGCAAATTTCTGGGGCTAGTGACCCTAAGGATAAGAATCCTCTGGAGCATAGGAACTATAATCCAGAAGCCTAGAATCTTTTTAGGATACAGACTGTATATTCATGTATGAGAAGGCAAGTGCACATGTATACTTGTGTGGCTAGAAGAGAGTGTGGAGAATTCTGTGTGTCCCCTTTGCCCTTCTCCCCTTCCAGTTTCATCTGAGGAGATGGCCGCCCAGCTATAGATGAACTTTTCTCACCTCTCTTACTGTTAGGTTTTTTTAGCCATCCTCCAAGATGCCTCTAACAATTTCTGCCTCCTGGTATTCACTCCTTTGCATAGTCCCTTCCCACATTGTACCAGTGTTGGTCTGTGTGATGATGTGTCACTTCCGAGATTAGTTTAAAAGACACTGCAGCTTCTCTCTGTCTCTGTCTGTCTTTGGGATTATTTGCTCTGGGGGAAGCCAGCTGCCATGTGGAGCAGCCCTGTGGAGAGGCCTATATGGCAAGCAATTAAGGCCTCCTGACAACAGCAAGTGAGGACAGAGGTCTGCCAACAACTATGTGAGTGAGCTTGGAAGTGCATCCACCAGCCCCTTTCGAGCCTTCAGACAACAGCAGCCCTTAAAATATAACCACCCAGCTAAGCTGCCCCTGAAAACTATTTGTTGTTCTAATATGCTAATATTTTGGATCATTGGTTTTGCAGCAACAGATAACTAAAGCACTAGGTTGCCAAAGGAAGTGATGTGTGCTATTTCTGGTTAATGCCTCTAAAAATAATATGTGTGCCCTCTTGTTCTCTTCCCACTTCCCTGAACTAGAATGTCACTATGGTAATGAGCTGTCTCAGATTGTGTAGGTGGCAGCAGCACCTTAGAGTTTGGAAGGCAACAAAACAAAAGGAGCCTGAGTCTCCATATTATTCAAAAATACCTGGTACAGCTGCATTAACAACCAACCTCCAATCTCAGTGGCTTAAAAGCAGTGTTTTATTTCTCACTCCCACAAATATGCTACAGCTCTGAGAAGTTTTTCAGGATGGCTGTCCTTCATATTAATAATGCTTCCATGCAAATTTCAGTGACAGGAAAAACATGGGCAAGTAAATGATTCTGGCACATCCCACACTTACATTTCACTGACCAAAGCAAGTTGCATGACACCATCTAACCCCAAGGGGGCAGAGAAGTACAATCCTCCCTTATTTCCAGAGAAAGGAAGCTGGGAATATTTTTTCAACAGAACTAATATCTACCAAAGCCCTCAACACCATCAATCACATCAGCCCTGGACTCCTATCCAGGAAGGAGCCTAATAGAGAAATAAACATTTGTTTGGTTAAGTTGCAGTGTTTGGGGATCTCTTATTGCAGAGCCTAGGCAATATCCTAAACATAAAAGCATATAGCTATTAAAGAATGGATCTAGGACCTGCCTACATATTAACTGGTTCTAAAGTTATTGACAAGGAAAATGAAGGCACACAAATGGGTAGCCCTATTTGCTCTTCCAGATCTACTGTCCATCCTTTTCTACCTTATTCTGTGGCCAAGGAGGGTGACATTCACCGACTGTCTCAGCCAAGCTCCTTTCCCTCTGACTATTGGTTGAGTTTAGTCAATGATAGTCACTAGTAGGAAGATCAGAGTATAAGAGTAGAGTAATGTCAGGGTATTTTTTCCCTATATATCCAGAGTCACAGTTTGACAGTGACTATGTTCTTCTAGCAAAGGCCACAGCTGCTGGCAGGAGGCTCTCTTCAAAGCTATCAATCTCTCCAGTTTCCAATAATGTCTCTCTCCCTTTGACCCATTCTCAGCCTAGAAATAGTGTTATTAGCCTTAATGTTTCACTGCCCCTTGTTGGTTTCTCTTGATACTCTCACATCTTTGTAGAACCCTTTCATTAATCATCTGCAATAACTTCTGCCATCTTTTTCCTGCCAGTACCCCCAACCAATACAATACACTTTTCCCTCAAATTATAGCTATTAGTCAAAACAGCCAATGACAGAAGAAATGGACAGACATGAAAGTCTCAAAAGGATGATTATCTTTTGGATCAATGACATAATAGTCAAAGCAAACAGGCATTAGCACCCAAATCTTACAGTGCATGGGAAAGATAGCCCCTTTATTGACATCATCAACATAGTGAAAGCCAAGTGGCATCTTAAATATTTGTGACTATCCCAAATCATTCTAGCAAAAAGCTATGTGACATACTTATTCTAAAATTAAAGCTTATCCCCAAATATCTCCATTATTCATTTCAAATATCACTGACTTACCAACTTAATTCCTTAGCTGGAGTTCCATTGAGTTCAGCCAGGAAGCTCTGAATTAGAACATGGAATTTGCCAGGTTTCTGTTTCAACAAGATCCAGGGAGCCTCCAAAATCCCACAGGCCACAAAGAACACTGCTTGCAGCCCAACTTATTCCATGGTGAGAGAAGAAAATAAAGAGAGAAAGAGAGAGAGAGAGAGAGAGAGAGAGAGAGAGAAAGGGAGGGAGGGAGGGAGAGAGGAAGAGAAAGAGGGAGGGGAAAAAGGAAGGAAGGAAGAAAAGGAAGGAAGGAAGGAAGGAAGGAAGGAAGGAAGGAAGGAAGGAAGGAAGGAAGGAAGTTAGGGGGAGAGAGAGAGAAAGGAAAGGCACAAAGAGGAAGAGAAGAAGGAAGGAAGAAATCTGCCTATCAATTTCATCATCAGCAAATAAGGAGCTTCCTCTTCCAAATTAAAAAACCAACCCCTCCCCCCAAAAAAATCCTCTCATGTGCCCCATCTCAAGGACACAAAGGTAGGGGACCTAGAAGAAAAAGTGGCTTTGCTTTCAAACACATCTACTTCCAATGGGGCATCTGCAGTGGCCAAAGGAGGAGCCAATAAGATTATGGAAGATGGTTTTTATTCAGAAAGAGATCTGGGATAGAAACTCCTCTATGATTGAACAACACAGTTGAGAAGAAAATGAAAAATATCAGATTCTTCATCCATTCATTAAATATTTTCCGGGGCGCCTGGGTGGCTCAGTCGGTTAAGCGACCAACTCTTCTTGATTTCAGCTCAAGTCATGATCTCACAGTTCATGGGATGGAGCCCCATGTTGGGCTCTGTGCTGACAGCAAGGAGCCTACTTGGGATTCTCTTTCCCCCTCTCTCTCTGCCCCTCCCCCATTTGCATGTGCACATGTTCTCTCTCTCTCTAAAAATAAATAAATAAACTTAAAAAAACATTTTCCTATTCTAATCCAAAACAATGCCAACAAAATCATGTGTATTTGTTTAAATGCTTCTGGCTATAGGTGACTGAATATCCAGTTGAAAGTGGTTTATCAGGCTTTCTATTGTCTCGTATTAAAAAGGCAGGTGATTCCAGTTTGCTTAATTCAATAGCTGAAGTAGGCTAGAGCTCTAGGTTATCCTCTCTTGGATCTTTTCTCCATCACCTCATGGTCCCAAGACACTGATCTTGTTCCAGGCATCACGTCCCACATAATATCATCCAAACGCAAGAAGGAAAAGCCCTGGTTTTCTCCTTAGACAACTCTCATTTTACTTTATCAGAGAGGAAAGCCTTTTCCCAGAAGCCCCCTTTCCCCTCATTATCTAGAATTGGGCCACATGCTCCATGAACCCCATGCCTATAATTGGTGAAAACAGCACTTAGAACAGAATGACACATAGCAGGAGCTTATTAAATATTTGTTGAATGAATGAAAGGTGAACTGGATTACCATGGTTGCCTTAGAC
Source organism: Neofelis nebulosa (assembly GCF_028018385.1). Classification (NCBI taxonomy): domain Eukaryota; kingdom Metazoa; phylum Chordata; class Mammalia; order Carnivora; family Felidae; genus Neofelis; species Neofelis nebulosa. The sequence goes on from NC_080784.1 coordinate 161,665,965, forward strand.
TAATTACAGTCCATCTCCTGGAATCCATTTTTGCAGCATACATTGTCACTTGATGGCTCAAGGAAAGTGTCATTTTCTTATCAAGGAAGAGGGAACGAATGACTCTTGGGCAGTAAGCCAATAGCAAATGCCACATTGGGCCATTTCTTCTTAAAGCAGAGAATAAGAGCAACCCAGGAAAGGGCTTATTATTTTCTAATGGTTACTTTGTAAAAAAACAACTGTTTTTGGATTTAAACAAATCATTCATGCAAGGAGGTACCTCATTAGCAGAAAAGTTACCATATTCTAAAGGGAAATTGATTTTCTATTTTTTGCCCCACCTTAGGCCTCAATTCCTTCAGCATATTCTCTCTTGGCCCACCCAAACCCAGGCTAGGTTAGGTGTACTTCCTGTGTATTATCAAGTACTGCTTACCTCCTCATAATACAGCACTTACCACACCGATTATACTTCCTGTTTATTTTTCACCCCTGCAGTAGCAGCTATGATGGGTACACCAAACTCTGTTTCCTTTCTTTTGCACCCAGCTACATTTCCCAACCTCCTTTGCAGTTGGGTGTGGTCACTGACTCAGTCTGGTGCAGGCAATGTGGGTAATGTGGTGTGAGCCACTTGCAGGCTTGGCCATAAAAATTAGCCATCTGATCTCCTAGTTCTTTCCTTCCCACCTGCTGGCAAAATGGAGAGGGCTCTGTGGGCACAGAGGAATGTGGGACAAGGAATAGCTACCTGGAGTGGAATACCTGTCCTCTTTCCAACCTGAATCAGACTGAGATGAAATGCTGAAGAGTATGGTTTATTACTGTGCTAAAGCCACTAAGAATTAGGTGCTCATGAGTGTGTGTGTGCTTTTGTTACAGCACTTACCCCCCACCCCCGACTAATACAATTCCTCATTAGAATGAAAGCTTCTTGAAAATAGAAGCCTTTGCCATCTTGATTTTTTTGTTTGGCTCAAGAGGTGGGATGAAGCGGAGGGGGATGGGGAGAGATGAGGGGAAAGAGGTAGGATGAAGTGGGCTGTGATCCACAGGGAGGAGTTAGTGGCAGCAAGTCAGGCGGCTGAAGAGGGCTGGAGAAGGGCCTCCAGGGGCCTTGGGGGCAGAAGGTCAACGTGAGGTGGGAAGAGGAAGATAGCTTTGTGCAGGTTTCAGCTAGCTGGGGTAGAGGGGTGTTTGTCTCCTACTTTTTGCATGGACTTTGTACGCATCTTATATGGGTATTCCTTGGCCTAGAATAGCGTCTGTCATGTAATTGGCACTCAGTACATTTTTAAATGAAATTAATCTAATTCTTTTGACTTGTTATCAAGGGGCCACTATGTGCCAAAATTGCTTTAACTTTGTAATGTTATCTTGGTAATTTTTTGTATCTCCTCCTAGCTCAACATTGAAATTTAATGGTAAATCTCTTTAAAAGGGGATGGAGTTACCTGAGGTGATCGTCCTCCTTGGCAGCAACAGAGGGAGAGAAAAAGCTGCCTGTCAACTTTTGAAACTGCATTACTGGGAAGAAGACACCCCCTATCCCGACCCTGGGATAAAGTGAATGGTGGAAGCTTTTCCTCAATTTTTAAAAAATTTATGTATGTATGTATGTATGTATGTATGTATGTATGTATTTAAAGAGTGTGAGCAGGGGAGAGGCAGAGGAAAAGAGTGAGACTCTTAAGCAGGCTCCATGCTCAGCATAGAGCCCAACTTGGGCTCCATCCCATGACTCAGGGATCATGACCTGAGCAGAAATGAAGAGTCAGATGCATGACCTTAACTGACTGAGCTACCCAGGTACCCCTTATGTGTTGAAAAGGACACTCAAAACATTTAAAGATCAAACGGACAGTGTCGACAAGGTGACCTAATGTAAAGTCAAGTGAGAAGGGAATATTCTTGCTGTTATTCCAGGCACACATATGTGCTGGCATTGCTGAACCTCTAAACAGTATTTCTTAGTGGCTTTTGAAATACCAATGATATCAACTAGAGTATCTCTTTAAAAGTGTAAATTCTGAAAAAAAATAAATAAATAAAAAATAAAAGTGTAAATTCTGTATTTTTAAACCAGCTCTCCTGCTCAGAGAAGCAGGAGAAACATTGCTACCTAACCTGCTTTTTCTTTCTTGTATTATTGTTTTTCACTAAGTTAATTGGAAAAAAAAAATTAGCATCTCCCATTCCATCAAATCCCTTTAACTAGCTAATGTCCATGCTAGGAAAAGACCCAAAACCAGCTACTGGATTTCCTTCCTGCTGGCGGTGGTTGGGGTGGGACAGTTACAGGCACCCTCTCTGGCCTCTGTTTTTATTCGTTTTCTTTCATCCCTCAGCTGCAAAGCATTGCTGGTCCCCTATCTTACAGATCTTCACAAATTTCATGCCGCAAAGAGTTTGGCTCAGGTTAGGTAGTTGCTGACTGCTTTTTCATCTCAAAAATGACCACTGGAATTCTCACTGTTGGTAGGAGTGAAAAATGATACAACCACTTCAGAAAAACCATCTGGCAGTGTCTGCTAAAGTTAAACATATAAGTGACCTATCTCCCAGCAATTCTACTCCTAGACACATCCCAAGAAAAGGGAATGTTTTGTCCACAAAAAGGCATGTATACCAATGTTTGTAGCAGCTTTATATATAATAGCCCCCAAACTAAAACAACTCAAATGTCCATTAACAGGACAATGGATAAACATTATGGCATATTTATATCATGAACTACTACACAGCAATATCATAAGGACAAACTACAGATACATATAACAATACACATAGCTCCCCAAAACATTACACTATGCAAAAGAAGCCATACACAAACCAATAAATGCTGTATAATCCCTTTCGTATAAAGTTCAAGAACAGACAAAACTAATCTACAGTAATATAAATAAGAACAGGGCTACTTCTGAGTGAGGGGAGGGGGCTATTGACTGGAAGAGTTATGAGAGAATTTCTCCGGGAAGAGGGAAACTTTCTAAATATTGATTTTGCCCGTGGTTTCACAGATTTTTATATATGTAAATCACTCAGCTATTTTTTTTAAGACTTGTGCATTCTACTTTATTTAATTCCAGAAAGATAGATGGTTTCCATGGCTCTCAAGGAGCAGATCCACACATCTGCACTTTCCACTTCCCTACCCATTCTTGTCTACCCTTCCTGCACTCCACAGGCCTCTGCAATTTTTTGTGTTCTTACTTACTGGAAGCTTCCTGAAGTAGTCAGTCCCTGCTTAGTCTCCTTTCTAGAGTTGCCTGTCATTGCTATTGTCGTGAATGGTGCCAAGGCTGATGGTCCTGTGTGTTTACTGGCATCACCCACCCCCCCACCCCCCACCAAGAGTAGGTTACCAGCTAGAACAGCACAGACTTGGCCTTTATAGCCTAAAGTAGCTGTTGCTGATATTTTTTTTCAATAGTTCTTTTAAATCTTCTAATTTTTATTTCTTCACCAATTTGTATCTTTTTCACAAATTGCCTATAGCTTTTGGGGGTGAATGAAAAAAAAATACTAATGCTTTGGTTGGTGAATTTAATCAGGACCACTGTGATTTGGGACACAAGCCCAGATAGGTTTGCCAAACAGAGTGATTGTGGTGCCAGAGGAACTTGGTGATCCACTAGCAGTGGAGGATTTATAATACCAAAGGCTGGGACTCCGGAAGGCCAAGATTAAAGCCGGTTAAATAAACCTGAGTGTTACAGTCAGAGAATAAACACAAAAAATAGAGCATAGGCCCAGTGTAAAAGGCCTCACATTTCTAGCTCCTTGCACCTGAATTTTTTGCTCAGAACTTCACAAACTATAAAATCCAGGTTTTTCAGGGCAAAAGTGCCAACCCATTTGGACAGAATCCAACTTTTGTTCCAAAGTGGAAAAATGATTCTCTGCCCACAGTTGAATCACAGTAACCTAACCCAGAGAGAAAAAAATATGTTAAGCCTAAAGTATGCCCTCTTTAAAGTACTGAACATTCCGAGTCACCCACAGAAAGGAAAATAGCAGTGAATTAGAGGAGAGATTAAGGAACCATCTTGATTTGGAAGAAGACCTGTCCTTGAGGGCAGGCAGCTTTCTTTGCCGATTCCCGTTACTGGAAGGAAGATAGAGAGGGCAAACGGTCACTTTTTGAGTGAAGGCAACTTGGTAAGGAGTCATGATCCTCTAGGCTGCTGGTTCTCCACCCTGGCTGCACACTGGAATTATGTGTGGATTTTTGAAAAGCTCCGAGGCCTGGATCCTACCCCAGAGATTCTGGGGTGTGACCTGAGCATCTGGATGTTTCAAATCTCCCACCTGGCTTTAATATGCTGCCGAAGTTGAAAACCAATGATATATAGACATATACAAACCAATGAGATATAATTTACCTATAAAATTCACCACTTAAAGGCATACAATTCAGTGGATCTTCGTATATAAAGAGTTGAGCAACCAGCACCACTATATAATTTCAGAACATTCCCATCACCTCAAAAAGAGCCTCAGTATCTATTCAGTGCCTATTCCCCCTTCCTTCAGTGTTTCTCCTGGAAAATATGAATCTATTTTCTGTTTTTATGGATTTACCTATACTAGATGTTTCATCTAAATGGAATCATATAATATGTAGCTTTTTTGTTAGACTTTTTTCACTCATCATAATGTTTTCAAAGTTCATGTTGTAGCACATACTGGGACTTCCCTCCTTTTTATGGCTGAATAATTTTCCATTGTACGGGCAAAATACATTTTGTTTTTGCATGCATCAGGTGAGGGACAGTTGCATTACTTCTACTTTTTGGCTATTATGAATAATATGGCTATGGACATTCACATACAAGTATTTTTGTAAGTGTATAGCTTCATTTTTCTTGGGTATATACCCAGGAATAGCTTTGCTGTGCCATGTGGTAGTTCTATATTTAACTTTTTTGAGGAACCACCGCAGTGGCTACACCATTTTACACTAGCAGTGTATAAGGATTCCAATTTTTCCAGAGCCTTGACAAAACTTGCTATTTTCCATTTTTTGTAAATATAATATGAATGGAGTGGTATTCATTGCGGTTTTGATTTGCGTTTTCCTAATGATTAATGCTGTCAAGCACCTTTTCATGGACTTATTGGCCAGGTGTACACCTTCTTTACAAATGTCTATTTAAAAAAAGAAATGACTATTTAAATCCTTTGCATATTTTTATATGAGGTTATTTGTCTTTCTATTGTTGAGTTGTAAGAACTCTACATATTCTGGATTCTACACCCTATCATTTATATGGTTTGTAATTTTTTTCTCCCATTCTGTGAGTTGTCTTTTCACTTTATTTAAAAAAATTTTTTTAAAAATGTTTATTTATCTTTGAGAGAGAAAGACAGAGCATGAGTGGGGGAGGGGCAGAGAGAGAGAAAGACACAGAATCTGAAGCAGGCTTCAGGCTCTGAGCTGTCAGCACAGAGCCCAACGCGGGGCTCTAACCCACAAACCATGAGATCATGACCTGAGCCAAAGTCAGACACTCAACCGACTGAGCCACCCAGGTGCCCCGTGTTTTCACTTTCTTAATGCATAAAAGTCTTCAGTTTTGATAAGTCAAATTCACCCACCTTTTCTTTCATTGCTTGTGTATTTTGTGTCATATCTAGGTCACATGAATTTTGATAACACGTAAAATGGTCACTTCTTTTTCTTTAGCTGTTTTAGGCAGCATCTAAGATGGCTCCAATGATCCCTGTCACCAGATGTTCATGCTGCTGTGGAAACCCCTTCCCTTGACTGTGGACAGGACCCTATCACAAAAGTGATGGGATGTCACTTTGAAGATTAGGTTACAAAAAGACTATGACTGTCTTGCTCTCTTTTGCTCACTCTCTTACTCACTCTGAGGGAGGCTGCTGCTATGTTGTGAGCTGCCCTCTGGAGAGGCCCACCTACCAAAGGACTGAGGGAAGTCTCTGGCCAACAGCTAAATCACCAGGAGCTAAATCACCCACCTAAGCTGTACCCCGATTCCAGACTCCCAGAAGCTGAGATGATATACTTATTTTAAGCCACTGAGTTTTGGGGTAATTTGTTACATAGCAATAGAAACCTCAAACAATGACTTTTTGCAAAGGCAAAATGAGGGAAATTACTAAGCTAAAGACCTAGCAGCAAAGCACTCTTGCCTGTAAAGTTAAAGTGAATGGAATTCAGCTGATCAGCCAAATAGTATTCACTGAGCCATCACTACACAAGTGGTGTTATTTACTAATGGGACTTCCAACCAAAAAGATATATAACATATATTTAATATAATGTATGATATGCATGATAGAATGATATAATAAACTACATGTAACTAATTTTAGTTCAGTAAACACCTACGCCTGTATCTCTGAAACACTCATTCAGAACATCTGAACCATTTTCTCTCTTCCCTTCTTCCCCTTATTCACAGCTGCTTTCACTACTTCAAACTGTGAAGTTACTGAATACAAGTAATTATATCTACATAAACAAGACCAGGTTAGAGAAATAACTTAGTTATCTAAATAATATACACAATAAATAAAGTGACCATATCACTCGCTCCCATGGCAGTCTTGATTTCAAATCTTTCTCATGGTCTGAATGTGTCCTGTTTGGGGTTCAGAAAACAGGGCTACCACATATATACCGTGAGGTCAAACAGTAACTATTTGGAATCTCTTACAGGTTTATATACTTCACTTCTATTTCAACTAAGTCATTTCATTTGCACCAACAATTGGGAGCTGTGAGGGTTACTGAGTGAAAACTTTACCAAGAATTTGAGATGCTGTAGTTAATAAATAAATCATAGACCATCTTCAAAGCCCAGAAAGTTCCAAAACAGGAGCAGCAACTTAAGAGGTTCTGTGTATGGATTTAGCTGAGTCTAAATAAGGATAATAAGGAACTTGCCTTACACTGTCTGAGGGAAAAGCCAAAGCAGGGTCACTTCTAACACAAATCCCAGACAGATGGGTTGTTTTCCTTCGAGGAGCTGAGCTGCTGGCTGGAGAGAAGAGAAAACCTTTGGCATTCCTGTCCTTGACAACTGTTGTTCCTTTCATCTTCTCTCATAAGGAATCTGCTATGTTGTCCAGTCCTGATGCAAAATACTTATTCCAAAAAAGCACATGAGTGTCTGGTCTGGCAATAAGAAGGGGCCTTTCCTTTCACTTTCTGCTCCTTTGTACCATGCACTCTTTAATGCTTGGTGGAGGTGGGGGTGGGGGGGTGGAGAGTGGAGAGCAATTAGAAATGGAGAGACAGGAATTTGAACCTTGAGTCAATTAAAATTAATCTGTCTTTTCAGAGCCTGAACGTTATTTGGGGATGTTAAAGAGCTTGGTAAGGTAGAACCTGGTTCCATAAATGTGGACTAAATGCAGTTTTGTTTCAGCACAGTAAGCATTGACTGAGTGGCTGTGAGGTGGCAGACACAAGGCTGGAAACTGCTCTCCCTTGGTAGATTGCCCAGCATCCAGCCCCAGCATTGCAGCTGAACTCCCAAGGGCCATGTACTCAAACCTCATACAGTACAATTGCACCCCCACCCAAGTCTGCATGCACCTTCAGAACCGAACTCAGCTTCAGGATCAGACAGAAGCTCAGATAGGGTTTCAATAAGGTCTTTGCCTTCCTTGATTTTAAGAGGTGCAAAGTGTACAAGCTCACCCCATTGTGAGACGTCCCGGCAAGATCTTCTTGGCTGCTCTGCAGCTCATTTGGGATCAGGGATCACCCCAGAGCTACTTAAATGGGAATTGGAGAGGGGAAGGTGATCATTCCAAGTACCCAGTTCTCCATTTTCAGCACACAACAGAAGGCTGGCTACCAAAATATCTTGTTGTGATCCAACTGTGGCAGTATGGGCCCCTCTTTAGAGAGAAAATGCTAGAGGAATAGAAAAGTTTAGAATGAACAGGTAAATGGCCTTGACAAGATTTAGGGCTGCAAGGGGTGATAGAGAACACCTTCAGTCCCTGCTGGTGGAAGCAGGAGAGAACTGGTGGAAGAGTGGACAGCCAAAGCGAAGAGCTTATTCTCCCTTCTTCATCAGCATGGCACCTTCCCGTGGTGAGCCAGCCACCAGGGGCCCTGGGACTCCAGCCCAGCCAGCTGTAACACTGGGGAAGATACCCCTACTGAACTGAGTGGAGAATGAAAAAAGCTCTCATTGGACAACTCCCATAAAAGAAAGTTGATATGAGGCACCTGGGTGGCTCAGTCAGTTGAGCATCTGACTTCAGCTTAGGTCATGATCTCGTGGCTCATGGATTCAAGCCCCACATCTGTCTCTGTGCTGTCAGCACAGAGCCTGCTTCAGATCCTCTGTCCCCCTCTCTCTGTCCCTCCCCTGCTTGTTCTCTCTCTCTCTCTCTCAATAAATAAATAAACTTAAAAAAAACACAACAAAAGAAAGTTGATAGGCTCATACAATACCATTTCCACAGAAATAGGGCCTATGTATCCTGGACAAAATTATGAACTTTTGTACTGGTTTCTGAGGCCCTTTCATACTTTATTTTTTTAACTTTATTTATTTTTAGAGAGAGAGAAAAAGAGCATGCAAGTGGGGGAGGGGCAGAGAAAGAAGGAGAGAGAGAGAATCCCAATCAGTCTCCACACCATCAGCATAAAGCCCGATGTGGGGCTTGATCTCACAAATAACAGGATCATGACGTGAGCCAAACCAAGAGTCGGATGCTTAACCAGCTAAGCCACACAGACACCTCTTATACTTCATTTCTAATTCTAATTTCCCTTGGGAGATTATGATCTTTTCCTTTTCCAATTTTCATTTTTTTCCATCAAAACTTACCTGTCTTGTATCTCATTCCTTCAGGGTTTGCACTCTGCTGAGTAACTACCAAGGTAATCTAAGACATCACCAAATAGCACATTTACATTTTAAGATAGACTTTGTTGCCTCAGCCTAAAGGGTTTTTGGACGTGAAAATTTTGAATAAGCACTGTGGCATTTTGGTGTAGCAGCCTCAATGCATTAAGGTTTCTGCCTCTTCTCCACCCCCACCACCAGCACAGTAGTAGTAATATGATGATTTCTATTTCTGCCCTATTTAATGATTTGGACCAAAACTGTTCCACTTGATGAAAAACAGTTTTAAAATTCCATCCATTCTGATGAACTATGTTCAGATATACCCAATATCTCCAAACATGAACCAAAAATGTAATAGTTGGCATCGACTGAGAAGGGAAGTCTTATGATTTAGCAGCAGGGATGTGACCACCATGACCCTACAGGATTGCTCGAGAGCTTTCCTCAAAACTGGCCAAGGCTTAAGGAAGAACAGTAAGAGATTGTCAGAGGACACACCTTCTCACTCCACAGGTATTGTGGAGGACACAAGAGAACATACTATCAGATAGCTTAAAACATACTAGGGGAAGTAAGGCAAATAAAATATATGGCCACATAACATTTTGAAAATGTGGATTTCTTCCTTTTCCTCTGTAGGGCCCCTTTCTCTTCCTTCCATCCCAGGAGGCTCCGATCTCATTGCCTTGGGGAACGGATGTAGCAAGGAAGAAAAGAGATACAGTTTGAAAGTAATTTTGCTCCTTGTTCCGAAATCTTAAGCCCTTAGGAAATCCTCAGGGTGTGGCATTGTGGGGGAGATTAAAGAAAGAGAGCCTGTGTCATCCCCAGACTAGAAAGGTTTGTTTATAGATGGGAGTAAGGGGACAAAAATGAGAGGTCACGGATTCCAGGAGCAGAAAGGATCTGTGCCTGTCTTTGCAAAACAGTCACTTACTAAGGAAAGAAAATCCCAGAGAAAATGGCTGTGTCTAGGCAAGCAGGATCACAGGCAGTCCTGGCAGAGACTCCCATATCCCATTCACAGCAGAAAAGCAGCAGAAAGCTGGAGGACCTGTAGGGAACATATGGAAAAGGGATAACATGTCTTGGCAGTAACTGTGTGGACCAAGCCCAGAGGACCTTCCCTGCCCCACCCCATCCTCAAGCCCCACCATGCAACATCTTGGCACTGGGAGGTTCCTGGAACCCCAGAAAGGTGTGAGGCTGTTTTTCCACCAGCTCTGTGGAACAAAGCTCAAGGTTAGAAAGTCAGCTGAGTTACAGAAAAGAAAAGCATGTTTTACATAGACTGAGTTTATATCCACGATTCAAGGCAGAAAAGGTGGTGAGTGTCATGAGGGAGAAGTCTGTGAGTGGCCCCAGGGCCAGAGGAGATTGGGGTCTGGTTGTGGAGAGCAAGTTTGAATTCTCCTAGATTACCAAACTTCCACCACAGAGACGGAGTTAAGAAGCTTGTTCTTTGCCTGAGCAAAAACTGTGTGTTCTGACGAAGTTAAACGAGTGATTGCTGATCAACGAGATACTAACAATAAAGCACTTTGTTAAACACCTTCATGTATGTTTATTGATGTGGTGAATCCTTTAATGAGAATCACTAAGATACAGCCTTTATTTACGGAATAAACTGAGGGAGATTTGGAATTTCTCCTATAAGGCTGAGATTTACTTCTCTGAGTAAATTGATTGAATGTTCATGATTGTTAACCTAATGAGAAAGCTTATTTTGGCAATGGGTGTGAGACATTCTATTGCTCTCATTTTGTTCTCTTATTCCCTTGCAAAATAAACAATGCCCCTTTATGCAAAGTAAATGAAGAATCAAAAGCATGTTTTAGCCTGATTTGTGTTGGATGATTCATTTCCCCCAGGAATGTATCCACCATGTAGCAATCTCCTCTTCCACCAATTTACTTTTTCTCATTAATTAACAGACTTTAATTTTTTGGAGTTTTAGGTTTTCAGAAAATTTGAGTGGCAAGTAGAGAGTTCCCATATACAGGGATACCTCCTTTTATTGAGCTTCACTTTCTTGAGCTTTGCAGATACTGTATTTTTCACTTGTTGAAGGTTTGTGGCAACCGTAGGTAGAGCAAGTCTACTGGCACCATTTTTCCAACAATATTTTCTCACTTTGTGTCTCTGTGTCACATTTTGGTAATTTTTACAATATTTCAAACTTTTTCATTATTATTATATTTGTTACGGGTGATCTATGATCAGTGATCTCTGATGTCACTATTATAATTGTTCGGGCCACCAGAAACCCTCATAAGATAGTGAACTTAACCAATAAATGTTGGTGCATTCTGACTGTTCCACCCACCATCCATTCCGCAGTTTCTCTCCCTCTCCTCAGATGTCCTTATTCCCTGAGATACAACAATGAAATTAGGTAGACTAATAGCCTACAATGGCCTCTGAGTGTTTGAGAGAGGAAGAGTCACACATCCCTCACTTTAAATCAAAAGCTAGGAATGATTAAGCTTAGTGAGCAAGGCATGTTGAAAGCCAATAGGCTGAAAGCTAGGTCTCTTGCACCAGTCAAGATGTGAATGCAGAAGAAAAGTTCTTCAAGGAAATTAAAAGTGCTACTCCAGTGAATACACAACTGATAAGCAAAATAGCCTTATTGCAATATGGAGAAGGTGGATAGAAGATCAAAACAGCCACAGCATTCCCTTAAATCAAAGCCTAATCCAGAGCAAGGCCCTAACTCTCTTCAATTCTGTCAAGGCTAAAAGAGTCAAAAAGCCACAGAAGAAAAGTTTGAAGCTAGCAGAGGTTGGTTCACGAGGTTTAAGAAAGAAAACTGTCTCTGTAAAATAAAGTGCAAGGTGAAACCACAAGTGCTGATGTAGAAGCTGCAGCTAGTTAGTCAAAAAATCTAGCTAAGAGAGTTAATGAAGGTAGCTAGAATAAACAACAAGTTGTTAATGTAGATGAACAGCCTTATATTGGAAGAATATGCCATCTAGGACTTTGATAGCCAAAGAGGAGAAGTCAATGCCTGGCTTCAAAGCTTCAAAGGACAAGCCTTCATTGGCCTGTCAAGTTTGGCCTTTAAGAATTATGTTAAATCTACTCCACTTATGATCTATTAATGGAACAGCAAAGCCTGGATGACAGCACACCTGTTTCCAACATGGCTTAATGAATACTTTAAGCCCCCTCTTGAGACCTAATGATCAGAAAAAGAGATTTCTTTGAAACTATTACTGTTCACTGACAATGCACCCAAGAGCTCTAATGGAGATGCACAATGAGATTAACATTGTTTGCATGCCTGCTAACACAACATCCATTCTTCAGCACATGGATCAAGGAGTCATTTTGAGTATTATTTCAAGTCTTATTATTTAAAAAATACATTTCATATGGCTATAGCTGCCACAGGTAATGATTCCCCTGATGGATCTGGGCAAAGTCAACGGAAAACCTTCTGGAAAGGTTTCACCATTCTAGATGCCATTAAGAACATTTGTGATTCATGAAAAGAGGTCCAAATATCAACATTAACAAAAGTTCAAAAGAAGTTGATTCTGACCTTCATGGATGACTGTGAGGGATTCAAGACTTCATTGGAGGAAGTTATTGCAGATGTGGTGGAAATAACAAGAGAACTAGAATGAGAAGTGGAGCCTGAAGATGTGACAGAATTACTGCAATCTCGTGATAACTGAATAGATGAGGAGTTACTTCGTATGGATGAGCAAAGACAGTGGTTTATTGAGATGAAAGCTACTCCTGGTGAAGATGATGTGAAGATTGTTGAAATGACAACAGATTTAGAATATTACATAAACTTATAAAGCAATGGTAGGGTTTGAGAGGATTGACTCCAATGTTGAGAGAAGTTCTACTGTAGGTAAAATGCTATCAAACAGCATCATGTGCTACAGAGAGATTATTCATGAGAGGAAGAGTTGATCAATGTGGCAAACTTCATCGTTGTCTTATCTTAAGAAACTGCCACAGCCACCCCAACCTTCAGCAACTACCATCCTGATCAGTCAGCAGCCATCAACACGGAGTTAAGACCTTCCACCAACAAAAAGATTACAGCTCACTGAAAGTTAAGATGATGTTTAGAATTTTTTAGTAATAAAGTATTTTAATTAAGATATGTACAGTATTTTTATACATAAATGCTATTGTACAGTTAATATACTGTAGTGTAAACATAACTTTTCTAAGCACTGGGAAACTAAAACACGTATTTGTCTCACTTTATTGCAATATTCACTTTATTGTGGTGGTGTGGAATGAAACCTGCAAAATCTCTGAGATGTGCTTGGACATCAACACAGCTTACTTTTTATATTAACATGACAGTTACTATTCTACTGCTTTCAATAATAAAGTTTTAAGAAACTCTTGCCCAAAAAGATGAAGTTGCAAATAACTTTTGTTATTGACCTGAAAGTATTCCACTGGTCTCATCAATTCTCAAAGGCTCCTTCAGAAATTCTTGCCTTGCTGTGTCTATCAATCTCTTTCCCAGTCCTAATTGAGCTCCAAACTCATAAATACCTCGCTATTGCTCTTTCCTTATTAGATTCAGTTAACATTCTATGAAGGTAGAGATCTCCCTTACCTTAGTAAGCTATAAACTCATCTTTGCTTTGTTCACAAGCTCTTTGGTAGTACTTTGAGGAGAAGCATTTGACAGTACTATTCTTACTACCATTTTATAAGAGAGGAAATTGAGGCCCAAAGAGTTTAGTTAATTTATCCAAAGACAGAGAGCTAGTAAGTGGTAGTTCCAGGGTTTAAATCCTGCCATTCTTCTTCTAGAAAGTACACTCCCAGCTACAAGTCTGTACTTCCTCCCCATATATTTGAAATCATACAATACAGTCACTTATTCTTTCTCTACCCATGGTCAGCCATGTGGTAATGATCCAAGAGAAGCCAGAATTCAAAATGGCTTCCTGAGCTAGGCTATGTTTTAAGCTTGCTGAAGCCAGGAATGTGGTGCCTTCAAACTATCTAAACCCTGATCCACCTCCACCTGCTTAAATTGTTACAAAAAAGAGGTGTGTTACCTGGGGTCTGTTATTGCTTTCCTTTGATGTCCACCTGCCTGACCCAGAGCCATTCCGGCCCTTTTTACACAGTGGCTGCCTGACCACCACCATTGTGTCCCTGGTATCCTGGGGTGACTTTGTTCCCTGCTTCGCACTGAAAACGAACTGCTTCTTTCTGCGCCCCCCCCCCCCCCCCCTTCACACAGCCACCGTTCTCTGTCCCCAGTCTTGTGCCTGCCCTGTCTTGCAATCCAGCCCACGATGCTCAACATCCTAGAAGTTCTAGCAGACCACGCCTTGGCAACAGAGAGCAGGCAGGCAGATGCATGCTGCTTCGGGTGGGGAAGTTTCCCATCTGGCAGCCCCTTCCAGATAGAAAAGAAGAACCAACACAAATTATGAAAGATTATGTGTCTTCAGGCTCTCTCTCCTTATGCTTGTGGTATGTCTCTGCTGCCAAGGGAGGTCATGGGCCAGGACTTCCTCAGATGGGTCCTTAGGAAGCAAAACCCTCTGGAAGGGGGACTGGGGAGTTAGGTAAAGTGGAAGGTTCAGCTTTGTCAACAACCAGTATACTCCTTTGCCTCAATTCATGTAGGTTCTTACTGGCCAACTGGTTTAAAGGTCAGGTCTGCTGTTGGATGGCTGTGGGTTATCACACAAGTTGAAAAAAGGGGCTTAAAACACCTAATTGAGGGAGAAATGTCTGCCAGATCATTTAGCAGACCAAAACCAAGGACATGCTCACGAACCTATGGAAATCAGTCTGCTGCAGTCAGAACCCCTTGCCCCTCCCCAACCCTTATTGGCATCAATCTGCTGCTCCACCAGCTTATTTATAGCCTGTTTCAGTTAACTTGCTGAATAACAAACCAACCCAAAACTTACCCCAAAATAACCATTTTCCCCCTGACAATTCTGTAAATTAGCTGGGCACTTCTTCAGCTGGTCTTGCTGCAACTTTAGTGGGTGCACTCAGCAGAGGGTGAGCTGGAGGAGGGGCCCAAAGATGAGGTCTGAGAAGGCTGAACTTCTCCATGAGGTCTCTTAAAGAGGCTGTGTTTCTTCCCATGCAGCATTCCAAGAAGGCAGAGCAGAAGTCACAAGGCTTCTTGAGGCCTGGGCTCAGAAGTCATACAATGTCACTTTTGCCACATTCTCTCAGTCTCAGCAAGTCATGGGCCAGCTCAGACTCAAGGAGTGGGCAAGTAGAACTCCACCTCTGGATAGGGTTGTGTTTCACTGGGACTATAACTGGAATCACCAGAGGGAGTAAAATCCATTATCCAGAAAGACATGAGAAGTTTCTTAATACCCACTAATAATGATTAAGAAAACAAAACCTCCTTACTATGTACTGGATATGTACTTCACAAGAACCCAAGGAGATACATGTTACAGATGAATATTTCGCAGTGCTCCTGCTCCATGTGAAGAGGAAGAATTCCCCAGGAAAGAAATTCCTGCTTTTAGCCTTCAGCCACCCCTATTTCTTTCTACCTATGGGAGCAGTGACTCCTCTCCTATGCATCTGGGAGAAGGAATGCATTTCTTCTTTCTTGAGATCTCAGATCCATAGGCAGAGTGCATTCTATCTGCTCTGGGGATAGGTGTGCCCTGTGGAGTAGTCCTGCCAGGGGCTCAATTCAACTAAGGAGGATGGGTACATTAGCAAATCCATTTGGTTTACCAAAATCACATTCTCCAAACAGCTCTGTCCTTTGTAAATGAGTTATTTTGAACTCCAACTGCCTGGGTTTCTCAATTGTTTCTGAATTCAGGGAAGAAAAGGAGGGGTGTAATTTATCGGAAACTTTCCAATCCCAACCTTAAACACTATTAGCTCCTTGTCATTGAAAAGGTAATTTGTACAAGGTTGCATAGCTAATATTTGGTAAAACCTCATTCCAGGACGAGCCTCCTTGACCCCCTCTCTCCCTGACTGCAGAAAGCCATTTAACATTTATGTCACCATTTTCCTTCCTTCAACCAAATCCAGATTAACAAGTCCTCAATATCTTCTTCCCACTTATTCTTCACATCTCCTGTGTCAAGCATTTGCAACCTAGAGGTCAAACGGAGGCATGCTGACCTTTGAAGATTCAAATAGATTTATCTCGAAACCCTCCTGTGCCATAGTGTGATGAAAGTCCTGAGTCCTTCCAGTACCCCTGGGTTTGGGGTGAGAGCACCAGTTTATCTTGTAGACCTTAATTCACCATTTTGTACATGCTATTGCTTCACACTCTCCCTGGACATGGAGTACAGACATGTTGCCTTGATTTCCCCCTTAAACAACCCTAATACCAAACACCTGGGAGCAAACCAAACCTGACTGAAAGTACAGTGCTGGGGAAGTTTTGCATTGTCCAGGCTCCAAAAGCCTCTGCTAAGACCTGTAACTGTCCATTCTTGCTCCCATTCCACTTTGCACTTTATTATGTAAAGCTTCAAGCACATCTAATAGAAATGAGAACACTATAATGAACCCTCTGTTCCAATCGCTTAGTTTGAACAATCAACTCACACTCTTACCCACTCTTTTGTTGGGATTATTTCAAAGCAAAGTCCAGATATCCCTTCATGCACAAATGTTTCAGCATGCTTCTCTACAGAACTGCTTTTGAAAGCATAACCCCCATATCAGTATCATCCTAAATATAATTAATAGCAATTCCTCAATAGCAGCAAATATCAAGTCAAGGTTCACACCTTCCCAGTCCCTCTTCTCTCACACACAACCTCCCACCTGGGGCTTCAATCACACCTAACAGTGACGACATGCATGTGTTAATCTTCAGCAGACAGATCTACTCACCTCAACACAGACCCATTTAAAGACTGCCTACCTGAACAAGGCTGACTGTCCTACTGGGCACAGTAGGCTCAAGGCTTACAGCTCACGGTATTTTCAGAAGATCACAAAATGTTGTAGTTTTAAGAGAGAAGGAAAAAATAAAGTTAGCAAAAATGTTTTTCAATATGTAATGATAATATGTCCATCTTTATATGAACTCAGTCATAAAATGTAATTTTTCTTATTATTTTAAGGAAGAACCTAGAAAGGCAAAAATGTCTAGGATCCATGGAGGTCATAATACAGCCCCTACACCTGGTACCTCCTTTGAGGCATCTCAACGCCATCCTCTAATCTAACTGTCCAGAACTGAACACATGCTTCTCTACTCTCTTCTTCTGGCCCTCTCGCAGTGAAGGTATACATTATGGAAATAAAGATTACCCAAATGAGGACACACCCCGGCCATTTATTTAGAGCTTGTTATTGGGAGTCAGCCATCATCACTTGCATTTGGCAGAGACTCAAAGGCAGAGGAGTCCTAAAGCTTTGCAGGGGCGGGGGGGAGCAGGGAGAGGTGTGGAGGAGGATTTAAGTATGCTCTGACTCAAGGCTGCTGGCATGCGGAAGTTGGAGATGACCTAACTAGAAACAGGGCACCCTATGTGACTGGCTTAGGGAATATATTTGTCTTTCTCCGGTTGGCCCTATGTTGGAAGTGGGGGCAAAAATAGGCACCAGTAAGGACCACTGACCAGATCCTGATCATTCTGTTCACTACAAAGTTTGTGGTTTAGATTCCTGGCCTGGTTGCTACAAAGGTTATGAGTCAGAGTTCTATTGTCATATTTGGACAGACTATTGTCCATCTGTATATTCAGACTCTTACTTCTATCTTGTTTCATAAGCTAGAAATCCAGGAATTATTGTAAATGATTCCCATTTCCCCTCACCATATACAACCCATCACCAAATCCTCAAATATCTCTGAAGTTTGCCACTTTTTTCCATCTCCACTATGGTACCACCAAACTATTTTCATCTTCCATCTGATCTACAAAATAGCTTCCTAACCTGGTCTACATACCTCTACTGTCTCCTCCCCAATTTATTTGTCAAAGACAGTTTCCTAAAAGGCAACACTGATTATATTATCCCTACGCATAAATTACTTCAACAGCTCCCATTGGCTTTAGGATAAAGACTAAAAGTCAACATGGCTTCCAGGGCCCTTCTCGGTCTAGCTCCCATCCTTCTGCCTCTTCTTGCATCATACAACCCCAATTTTTCCTCTCTGTTTGAGCCAAATTTTCTTTCAGTCCCCAACACACCTATCCACCTGCCACAGGGGATTTACTAGAAGGCTGTGGGTAGCTCCTGAGTCAAAGGAATAGGTGAAGGGCCAGGGTGGCTCCAGGGACATAGGTGGTAGGAGCAAAATGAAGTCTCATCAGGGTACTGCTACTGGGAACTATCAGCTCCAACTATACCTCTGACCCCATGCAGCACTCTGCACAAGATCCAAAGCCCCAGAGGACAGTTCAGTGGGCTTGGCCAGTTTAGGTCACATCCTCATCCCTTGGCCAGGACACCTTGAATACAAGTCCCAGTAAAGCTTAACAATGAAGACAAAGTAATTCTCCAAAAGAAAATTGGGAGTTCTTACCAGAAGGAGGAGAAATCGATGCAGGATGGCCTCCAAATCAACAAATGTCCACTAAACACATGCTCCCACTACCTGGACTGGCTTTCTATCTCCTCCTATTTGGTTAGTTAACCCTACTCAATTTGTAGATTCCAGCCCAATTGTCCCTTCATTAAAGAAGCCTTCTTTTGTCTTCCTAAGGGGAAACAAAGTTCTCTATTCTGTTATTTCATTGCATTATCATCTCTTCATCATAATACTTACTACTGCTGTAATTTTATATTTATTTGTGAATTTTTGAATTCTGTCCCTCTCAGTTGGCTAAACAGTCCATGAGAGCAGAGCCCACAACTGTTTGGGTTAGTATGATTACCTCCAATGCCTGGCACAGTGCCTGGCAAAGCAAAGAAACTCAACAAACATTCATTCACTGTATGAATCAAGCCATAAAGATATTTATTTTCCCAGTGATATAAACTATGCCATTCCCCCTTACAAGGCAAAAGGAGCTAAATTTTAAATAATATTTTTCCAGTTCATGCTTTATTACATAATTTTCTTATTTAATCTTTATAAAAATGCAGCAGGAACCCATTTTACACAAAGAAACAGATACAGAGAGTTAGGGAATTTGTTCAAAATCACATACCTGGGTGCCTGGGTGGCTCAGTCGGTTAAGCGTCCGACTTCGGCTCAGGTCGTGATCTTGCAGTCCGTGGGTTCGAGCCCCGTGTCAGGCTCTGTGCTGACAGCTCAGAACCTGGAACCTGCTTCTGATTCTGGGTCTCCCTCTCTCTCTGACCCTCCCCCCATTCATGCTCTGTCTCTCTCTGTCTCAAAAATAAATAAATGTTAAAATAAAAAACAAAAAACCAAAATCACATACCTGGTAAATGATCCATGGGGGATACTAACCCAGATATGCCTGATTCAAAAACCCAAGTTCAAAACTACTATATGGTATTGCCTCTCCATAACACTAGTTATCTCCTTAACACAAAGCATTGGAGATAGAACTCAGGCATCTATAAAACTGGTTTTCAGATCAATTCATTTTCATGTAAATCTAGATGTATATTAAAATTTAATTTCATTTGTAAAATACTTATCCATGGATAGAATAAAACAATTAAATTTTAAAAACTCTGGGAAGATGAAATTTGACAGAGAATTACAATGCTTACCAAATACCTTGCTTTTTCTGTCATTCATGATAAATGACATGAATGAAGTAACAGAGATTGGTGCAGGTGTGATTATTTAAGGTAACCCATTCCCTAAATTTCATCTATAGATTATAAAAAGCATTTCAAGTTGTCTCAAAAGGCTTCACCATTTCAGTGTTATTTCTTGGGTAAGGAGGGGAGACTGGAAAAGCAACACAAAGAATTATTTCAATTCTCAGGACTTATTAGAGAAGGGACTGAGCAGAGATCAGCTGCTGGGGAACACAGATCTCTCCGGGAAAGGGAAAACAAACCCAGCAAATACAAGGAGGAGTGTTTCTACAGGTCAGTCAGAGCAATGAGACAGCCAAGATGCTTGTGAGGAGATACAGTAAGGATAAGGCAAGCTCTCATTTTCTCTTTTATTGCATGCTCAAGTCCCCAAACCGGCTAAAGACATGATTACAGGTAACAGCAGGAATTACTATCGATGGTCACAGTGGTGTTCTCTGGAGGTCTCACATGGTTTTTGAGGGGATGGGGAATACAAACTGACAGGATCAGAAATGGGAACTAAGTCACCTAATATGTTTTCTACATACATTAACTACAGTGCAACTGACGTGGCTTTCTGTGCTTAACGCATAAGAGGTTCTGCCAACTCGTGGATCCTCGGAGAACACTGTGTTTTCAGAGCAGCTGGCTTGACTTTAAAGACATTTGGATCGTAATATATAATATGCACAGGAGACCTGAAATGGGGGAAAAAGAATGCAACCTGAAAAAAGATGAACAGAAAATGGAACTCACATTTCTCAACCATCCACTACGTGTTAGGCTCTATGATATTATGCATTTTTGATTTTCATAAGCACCCCACGAAACAGGTGTCATAACCCTCACTGTACAGGTAAGGACAAGAAGGCTCAGGGAACTTATAAAAATGACCTGTGGTCAAATCCAGATTCATGTATCTATCAGATTCCAAAGCCTTTGCTCTTTCCACAGAAAGTTAATTCTGGAAATTTTTCAGTAACTTGCCAATGTTAAAACCAGCCCAACAGTTCTCTGGTGAACTCGAAGAAATCAAACTTTTGAAGTTTCCACCCTCAGCACCTTACCACCAAATAATAACTTTGCCACTTGGGTAAATCCTGAGGACTTGATCTTACTCTTCCCTTTCCTTTGTCAATGAACAGAAAATGAGCTTCATTTCATTGTTGTTGGAATTTATTTCTTTTAAGGCAAAACACTTGATAAATATTTAAAAATATTTTATTATGTAAGAATTAACATATTTCCTGTTCCCTAAGCTGAAGACTTCTATGACTTTTTCAGTTTCTCCTAGGTTTTCCTGATGATGCTTAAAAAGGGGTGTCAGGTATTATCTCATGAAGGAAACAAAATGAACTGAGGTTCAGGCAAATTAAGAAATCTTCTAGGAAGTAAATAAGAATTAGACGCAATTTCTTCTTTATTAAATGTATTTTCTTATCTATTTCAAATAGGTCGCATGATGCAAAACATGGAAAAATATAAAAGCCTATTTAGTAAAAAATAAATCTTTGTCCTATCCCATTTACCTTGGGCCCCCACAAGTAACCATTGTTACTAGCTTCTTGCATACTTTTCTGAGATGTCATAGGCACCTGCAAGCCAATACATGGCATATGTGTATTTTCTTACACAAACTGTAACATATTTCGTGCTCTGTTCTGTAACTTGCTTCACTTAACAATATGTTAGATAAATAATCCCATATCCATACTTACAGAGTTGTTTCCTAGATCTAAATTTCAATACTAGTCCACTAACCCTTTAACTGTTGCCTTAGATTTGCGGTAAAACCACAGATTTGTCACAATTAATGTAACAAGTGAGATGTTTTTGAAAATTTCCTATATTCTTACAATTCTTTTTATTGGTCGTATTAGGTCAATTTTTCCCTCTCCCTAGCACCCCCAGCCTTCCTGCCCCATCTTAGTTTTAAAATGACATACCTTGTATTTGGATTAGCTAGTTCTTGAATTCTGGGAGATATTTTGTAATGGATAGCAGCATAAGATACTGGCCAATGGGCATCACGGACAGGTAGATAATCTTGATGAAGAGGCTTGGCCTCAGCTAGAGCTATTATTCGGGGGCTAGGTTTGGTTAGCAAGGCAGCACGGGATATCTGTAGTAGAAGCAAAAAGATGCAAAAATAGATTTCAATTTTCACATCTCCCTCTCTTTACAGCTATGCCCCGAACTGAGTCACCATCAGATACAGGTTCTCTCCTGGATTATAGCAGCAGACTCCTCCCTGGTCTCCCTGCTTCCATTCTTGCTCTGTATGATCTAGCCTTTTCTACCAATTACTGAGGGAGAGAATGAGCATTTTAATGAGTGCATTTCATGGGCCACACAGTGTTCTAAGTAGGGCACCTATATTATTCCCACTCAATCATCATAACAACCCCATGAGATACATACTTTCTAAAGCCCCACTCAGATTATGTCACTCTCAGGGTTTAACACCTTCCAGTGGTTTCCCATTTTGCTATGAATAACATTTAGACTCCTTACTGTGGCCTCGAAGGCCCTATGTGATCTGGCTGCTATCCCTATTCCTCTGACCTCATCTCCTTCCTCTCCCCACCTTGATCACAGTGACCTTTGTTACATGAGGCCCCTCTGGCCCAGCTCTTTCCATGTTGGGATTTTTGCACCTGCCAGTTCTTCTACTTGAAATCCTCCTTCCTCAATCTTGTCATGGCTGCTTCTTCATCATTCAAGCTTCTAGATTAAAACATCATGTTCTCAAGGACATCTTCCCTCACCATCCAAGATACATGAACCTTTCTAATAACTCTCCTCTACAGTACACTTATTTAATCTTCTTTATAGCACTTACTAACACCTGACTTAGCTCTCTTATCTCTTTGTTGGTATATTCATTGTCTGTGTCTCCCCATTAGAATATAAGCTTCTTGAATGTTTGCCAAAAGCTAGAATAAGTACATAACTAGTGCTGAATATGTGTTGATTGACAGATGGATCTACTCCTTCTGGTCTTACTTTGAAACTGCATCTGCCAGGTTGCCTTTCTGTTATGTTGCTTAATTGGTAAAACTGGGAGGATGACATATAGCTCCTATTCTCTCTCTTATGTGCTCATTAAAAAGAATTAGGATGGACAACAAACACCACTCAATTGCCCTGAAAGGACTGTGTTGCACTGGTATAGGCTTATTTTGGGTTCTAAAAGTATGATATCTGTAGGGGCATCACTTTTTAAAAATATTTTTTATAAACTCCCAAACAATCCTAGCAACTGAAGAAAGATACCTGTAACTCCCATTTTATATACCAAAAGAACTGAAAGTAAAGTGATTTGCCCAAGGGTCACAAGGAAGTCATGTCAGCAAACTCAAGATGCTTGTCTGAGGGGTTTTGATTTCTAGACTAGATTTCTTTCCTAATAGAATTCCAAATCAAATCCTCAGGTTCTTAGAGAATAAAATGTATCCAACCTCCTTGGCAACATGATTTAAATATTTATTGAAAACTCAACTGAAATTGGACACCAAGTTGCCACTACAATGAATGGAGGGGAGTGTCAAGGAGGAGGAGGGAGGGAAGCCACTGAATGTGCCAGCCTCTGTTCCAAGCACCATGCCTTATCTATTATTTCAAGTCACATCACCCTCCAAGTAGGAACTGTTAACTTTTTAAAAAAAATTTTTTTTTACTAAATTTTTTTCTAAATGTTTATTCATGTTTTGAGAAAGCAAGAGTGAGCAAACAGGGGAGGGACAGAGAGAGAGGGAGACACAGAATCCAAAGCAGGCTCCAGACTTTGAGCTGTCGGCACAGAGCCCCTATGTGGGGCTCGAACCCATGAACTGCGAGATCATAACCTGAGCCGAAGTTGCAGGCTTAACCGACTGAGCCACCCAGGCGCACCAGAACTGTTAACTTTATAATCTCCTTGCCCACCTGGTTCCACCCAACTTCAAGGTCATCTCAAATTTAAGACTTTGGTATGTGCTCTTCCCTTTACTAGAATATTCTCCTCTCAGACCTTCACTTAGCTGACTCATTCAGGTTTCAGATCAAATATCCCTTCCTTAGAGGGGCTTTCCCTGACTACCATATGCAAAGTAGCATATTCTCCACTCTCACCCAAAGTCAATCATTTCCTGTTTTATTGTCTTCTTAGCACTTATCACTACCTGACATTATCTTATCTGTTTATTTTTTGTCTCCCTCCATCTTGTTCACTGGGAATGATGGCTGGCACACAGTAGGCATTCAAATGCTTGAATGAATAAATAAGGCTCAGGAACACTGCCACAATATCAAAGAGCTAGTAGTAGTGTTGAGGCTAGAATTTGAACCCAGTTCTTACTGATTCCAAAGCCCATGCTCTTCATCCTCTTTCCCCAGCCTCTCCACATATCTTGCAGCTAGGTCTTCCTTCATGCCAGAATCTTGAAAGATTCTCTTTCCCAATGACTTTGGCCTATGCTCTGTAGTGGCAAAGTAGTACCCTAGGAACAACCAAAAAGTGAGGTGAAGGATGCCAAGGAAGTGGTGGCTTACAGGACGGATGGGCATTTCACATCTTTCTCTTTCAAAGCACAGACCCTCTATCTTGATCCTTGGATGGGCAAGGTCTATAATTCTTGGAGTTGCAACAGCACTCAGGGCAGAAGCTGCAATCTTGGTTTCAATCTAGGGGAAAAAAATAAAATAGTGTCTGTAAGTATCAAATAATAAACATGGTACAAGTACATCTGGCCTCTGAACCAGACTTCTCAGCAAATCCAGCAGAAAGGATAAGAGTCTTGTAGTAACCCATGACCACAGATGAAATTATCAATTTCCATTTTTTTCAAAGTAGGTTGTATGAATTCCAACCCAGATTTTCAGGAACTTGCTGTTAAACTAAAGATGGGGAGGGAATGGCAACATTACATAGTAACTAAGAGATAAATGGTAACGCTGATTTGTGGAATGATAAACTCAGCCAAGAGGGAAGGCTCAGGCCTACCATGTAACAATACTGTAAGAGGGAGAGCTGTGCTTTGTTCTTAACTATTTTCTTAAGCTTATTTATTTATTTTTTGAGAGAGACAGAGAGAGCGAGCAGGGGAGGGGCAGAGAGAAAGAGGGAGAGAGAGAATCCCACGCAGGCTTTGCACTGTCAGCATGGAGCCCAAGGCAGGGCTCAAACTCACAAACCATGAGATCATGACCTGAGCCGAAACCAAGAGTTGGACGCTCAACTGACTAAGCCACCCAGGAGCCCCTGTTCTTAACTATTTTTGGCCTTTGGAAATTGGGACTCACATTATCACAAATTCCCATACTTAAAGTGAATTCAAGGGGCTCTCTTCTAATTGGAACAGATAAGAAAAAGAAACCAAAGCCAAGAAGAAGAAAGGCAGAACCACATTCTCCATACACAATGCTGAGCTAGTCCCCCAAGTCATTCCTCACTATCTTAATTATGGAAATGTGTTCAAATTATATGGTCTTCTATTTTAATTACTAGTATTCAAACTCAAAACTTACCACAAGACTTTAAGAAGAATATAGTCAATAAAAATAGGGTTTTAACTGTGAGCAGAAAAATAATAAACAAGATATGTTTCAAATCCCTTTTTGTGTTAAGACGTTTATGATACTAATGCTGACAGTGTTTTACATGTACTCACTCATTTTTTATCTCACCTGGTATATAATTTTTATTTGTATTTCACTTATGGGGAAACTAAAGTTCTATATGAAGTTCAGCAATTTATTTGAGCTTATATAGTGAATAAGTTGCAAAGTTGGGAGTGAAACCTAAGGTCCTATCTGTCTGTACAACTCCATGATAAGAGTATTTTTCTTGGGTTTTTCCACTCTTCCTCTGGTATCTCTCAATACCTTATTTATTCTCTTTTATGAGTATCAAATAATCTTAATTATTTACCTATAGGTCTATGGTTTCTTCTAAATTGAAATTTACTTTAAGGAAAGGAACTGTTTTATTATTCTTATTGTGTCTTACATAATATAATTAAGAAATATTTGTTTAATGAATTGGATTAACAAGTGATCATTTTATTTCCTTTTTAATTGTAAGCCTTAACTGAAAGCAGTGGCTGTCATATATTTCTCTGATTTTCCCAGAACCTGATAGGAGGCAAAGTTTTATTCATTGTAAATGATTAATTAGCCCTTCATGGAATTGTACAGACACTGAGCCTGGATTGCTTCAATGGTAAATTCTTTTTTTTAAATTTTTTTTTTCAACGTTTTTTATTTATTTTTGGGACAGAGAGAGACAAAGCATGAACGGGGGAGGGGCAGAGAGAGAGGGAGACACAGAATCCGAAACAGGCTCCAGGCTCCGAGCTGTCAGCACAGAGCCCGACGCGGGGCTCGAACTCACGGACCGCGAGATCGTGACCTGGCTGAAGTCGGCCGCTTAACCGACTGCGCCACCCAGGCGCCCCGCTTCAATGGTAAATTCTATCAAATACTTAAGACAAAAAAATAATATAAGTGATGTACAAACCTACAGAGAATACAGATGCTAAGCCCAGATTGCTTAGACGGTAAATTTCTTTCAAATATTTGAAATATAAAGAAATAATATAAATCTTATATAAACCTACAAAGAATAAGAAATACTACTAACCTATGGTGATAGAAATTTGGAAGTGGTTGACTCTAGGGCAGGGGGTAGAGTGGAATTGACTAGAAATAGTCAGGAGGAAACTTTTTGGGATAATGTTTTATATCTTGATTGAGGTGATTATTGAATGGATATATACATTTGTTAAAATCTTATTAAACTATACACTTAAGATCTATGCATTTTATGTAAATTATAACTCCAAAATTGCAAAATATATGCTGGAAAAAATAATTTATATATATATATATGTGTGTGTGTGTATATATATAGCAATATTATATTATATTATATATACACATATATATAATGAAGAGTATCTGTAATATGTAAAGAACTGTTATGAATCAATACAAAATGTGCAGACCACTAGAAAAATAAAAAGCCATGAATAGACAAATTTACAAAAGAAAAATACATAGTTAAATAAATGTTGAGAATTACTGAATTTGTTAATAATCAAAGAAATGAAAGCGTTTATTAATGAGATAGTATTTTTATTATAAAACTAATATTTCGTAAAATAATATCTAATGTTGGCAAGAATGCACTGCAAAAGTCAGCCCAAATAATGCAACTGGCTATGTAAATCAAAATCACTTTTGTTGGAACACATTTTGGAATAATATATAAATCACCTCAAAAATGTTCATACCCTTGATCTGGTAACTTTACTTCTCAAATTTTTGTTCTTAGAAAATAATCAGATTGAGAATAATGGTGGGGAGACATGTTGATAGAATGACTTCATAAATTAGGACAACAAGTCAGACAAAGTCATGTGAGGTATCCAGAGTACATGTGTTTAATACTCAAAGATATCTGCTAAATATAAAATAGGAGTCTTCAAAGCCAAAATCTCTCAAGAGTCAAAGATTTTAAAAATCTAAACAGTTTGATTAGTCTTAAGTAGGAGCTGCAGACATCTGCAAGTAGAGAGAGAATGATGGATATGCACTAAGTGAGCTATGAAACCCACTCTTTTTAACTTTGTAGTGACAAAGTTACCATAAAAAAGAGACTCAGTAACACATTCATAGAAGGGAAAAAAGATTTTTTACAGTTCATCCATCCAAAGTCTCTGGTGGCAAGTAATCTCAGGTACCTGTGAGAGTAACTTGGCTTCCTTTGTGGGCATGTGTATTTTTTTTTTTAAGTTTATTTATTTATCTTGAGAGAGTGTGTGTGTGTTTGAGAACACACATGTGAGCAGGAGAGGGGTAGGGAGGGAGAGAGACGGAGAGAATCCCTAGCAGAGCCCACACTGTTGGCATGAAGCCTGATATGGGGCTCCAACTCAGGAACCATGAGATCATGAGCTGAGCTGCAGTCTAATGCTTAACCAACTGAGCCACCCAGGTGCCCTATTGGGCATGTGTATTTTTTTTTTTTTAATTTTTTTTTTAACATGTATTTATTTTTGAGACAGAGAGAGACAGAGCATGAACGGGGAAGGGTCAGAGAGAGAGGGAGACACAGAATCTGAAACGGGCTCCAGGCTCTGAGCAGTCAGCACAGAGCCCGACGCGGGGCTCGAACTCACGGACCGCGAGATTGTGACCTGAGCCGAAGTCGGACGCTTAACCGACTGAGCCACCCAGGCGCCCCTGGGCATGTGTATTTTTAAACTCTGGGAAGGTTCAGCATTAACTGCAAAAAAGCTAAGAGAAACAAAATCATAGAATTAATAATACCTGGTACTAAGAATAAGTATGCGCTAGAATTGTTGACATTTGGACATGGACTATGGAGTGGATACAATATTTATCAATTAAACTTCCTCATTTTGATAACAGTCCAGTGGTTACATAAGATGATGTCCTTGTTCTTGGGAAATACACACTGAAGTATTTAGGAAAATGACTATATGATATCTGTAACTCTCAAAAATGATTCAGGGAAATAACTAAATACACACACACACACCCCACATGGAGGAGACAGAATGATTAAGCAAATGGAATAAAATGTTAATTCTTGCAACTTTTCAGTAAATTAAAAATTATTATAGAAACAAAAACTATGTGTATATTATTAAAATTAAAAAGCATGTACATGGGGGTTCCTGGCTAGTTCAGTTGGTGGAGCATGTGAGTCTTGATCTTGGGGTCATGAGTTCAAGTATCACACTGGGCATAGAGCTTACAAAACAAAAAACCAAAAACAAACAAAAAAACCCAAAAACCAAAAAACAAAACCATGTGCATGTTTAAGAGAATTTGGCCTTTTAGAGTGATCACCTTACAACTGCAACTTGAAGCATATATGTGAGTTATAACATTAGATTGAAATCTTAAGTTTATGTCATTCTTACAACATTGAAAACTTTAAGTTCACCATATTTATAAGTTTAATGTAGATTTTTAAATAGTTATTTAATATTTGAGATTTTGTTCGTTAATGTAGATGGCTGAAGTAAAAGGCTTACAAAATAAATCAAATTTAATATATTAATAAATATGATTTAAGTTATTTGGAGGCATTTGATTAAGTTTAGAAACCAAATCAAACATTATTCAGGACTCTTAAAAGTTATTGTTAAACTTCTGGAATTATAAACAGAGTAATAAAACTTATGCATTAAATTTAAAAGCCTGAGAAAGAAAAAAGATTTTTTTACTGTTTATTTATTTTTGAGAGAGCGAGAGACAGAGAGACAGAGTGTGAGTGGGGAAGGGGCAGAGGGAAAGGGAGACACAGAATCCAAAGCAGGCTCCTGCCTCTAAGCTGTCAGCACAGACCCTGATGCAGGGCTTGAACTCAGGAACCATGAGATTATGACCTGAGCTAGAGTCAGATGCTCAACCTACTGAGCCACTCGGTCATCCCAAAAGAAATAGATTTTTAACTTCCAAGTTTTAAAAATTGACTACTAATTATTTAAATCAAGAACATACCTCTGAACAGTCTTTCCTATATACAAAAACCATGCTCAAGGATACCAAAAGACTCACATCACTGGATTTGCAGGTTCTTTTCTTAAGTGGCTATAAATTCTTTGAAATTATTCTTCTCTCACTGAGAGCTGGGGTTTGTGTCCCTGCCCCCTTGAATCTGGCCAGACTTGTAACTCCATAAATCAAAAGAATATGACTGTAGTGACATTATGTGACTACCAAGGCCAACTCAAAAAAAATCATGCAGTTCTTTTTTTTTTTTTTAATTTTTTTAACATTTATTTATTTTTGAGACAGAGAGAGACAGAGCATGAACGGGGGAGGGTCAGAGAGAGAGAGGGAGACACAGAATCCGAAACAGGCTCCAGGCTCTGAGCTGTCAGCACAGATCCCGACGCGGGGCCCGAACTCACAGACCGTGAGATCATGACCTGAGCCGAAGTCGGACGCCCAACCGACCGAGCCACCCAGGTGCCCCAAAAAATCATGCAGTTCTACCTGGTTCTTTTGGTATGCTCACCCTTGAAACATTCCATTTTAGAATATTCCTTATCAGAATACAGCTGCTATGCTGAGAGAAGTCTAAGCTATATGGAGAGGCCACAAGAAGGTTCTCCTGTGGATATTACCAACTGAGTCTAGCATTTAAGTCATATCAGCCGAGGTACCACACACAGATGTTGTTATGGACTGACTGTTTATGTCCCTCTCAAATTCATATGTTGAAGTCCTAGTCCCCAATGGGTTAATATTGGGAGGTGGGGCCTTTGGGAGGTAATTATGTTTAGATGAAATCATGAGGTTAGAACCCTCATAATGGGATTGGTGTCCTTATAAGAAGAGAGATAAGAACTCCTCTTTGCACACAAAAAGAAGTCATGTGAGTACACAGCAAGATGGTGGCTGTCTACAAACCAAGAAGAGGACCTTCAGCAAGAAGAGAATCTGCTACACCTTGATCGTGGACTTCTCTGTCTCCAGAACTGTGAGAAATAAATGTCTTTTAAGCCATTCAGTCTATGGTATTTTGTTATAGCAGCCCAAGCTGATTAAGACAAGTATAAAGGAACTTTCAGCCTCCTACCATTTCAGACACCCAAGCCACTAGAGATATACTAGCTGAGGGATTTCTAATTCATAAAATGCTTGAGTATAATAAAATGCTTATTGTTTTACACTACTAAGTTTGGGGGTGCTTTGGTATGAAGCAACAAATAACCAAATCCCAACTTTAAGAATTGGTTCTCTGTATTGGTTCTAGATTATTTGGAATTTGTTTTTTGAGTATTTGGATTTAAAGTTATTCATGATTCTGTTGCCAGAAGTTAAAAAAAAAATCCTGGTAGTCCATAGCATGCAGTGGCAAAACAGAAAGCAAGACTTCGGGTGACCAAGCAGCTGCTACCAGAAAATAAAGAAGTATAGTGGGATTATTTGGTTGTTTCTAAGTACACTGGAGAAAGTGTGTTAAGAAATGACTGGCTCAGGCCTTTAAGCTCCCACCTTAAGGTCTGGGTAAAGGACCAGAAAGTTTCTGTGACTTCCATAAAAGAAATCCTTATAGTCTATGGTCACAGGGCTGAAAATTCTGAAAACCAAACTCGAAATCTAATTCTGGGAGTGGGTGAATTATAGTGCAAATTGAATTACCAAATTTGTCTGGTCTCCTATGTTCAGGTTAAAGCAATGATTGAGAAGGAGCGGGACCTTGAAAATTGGAATGGGAATATATGAGCAGATTCCAATGAAGATGGGGACCCCTAAATACGGCTGAGCCTTTCTTATGAATACAATCAGCCCTTTCTCTCCTGCCTGAGGAGGTCAGATTCCCCCTGCCTGAAGAACTTGTATTGGGTTGCCCTGAAGTAGATACTTTCCAAGTAACTGCTGACCTACCCTTACTATCTCTCATTGCTTCTGGGTATATAACAAGACCCAAGTTCCAACTGCCTAAACAGCCTTCCATAGACTTCTCTATCAGCTTCCACAATTGCTTAAATTCTGCATAGCTGTTCTGCTTCTCTGATTAAATCTTGGCTGATAAATTAGGCATAGAGATAGTAAGAAAAGTTCATTTGATGAGAGGGAAACATAAACAGGGGAAAAAGGAAGATACACCCAGAAATGAGAGGACAGCATGCTACAGTTATAAACACGTTACATGTTGCAAAATCAATCAGGAACTGTTTCTTTCACATGGACCC
Organism: Neofelis nebulosa; assembly: GCF_028018385.1. Lineage (NCBI taxonomy): Eukaryota > Metazoa > Chordata > Mammalia > Carnivora > Felidae > Neofelis > Neofelis nebulosa. Next base: position 161,697,205 of record NC_080784.1, read on the forward strand.
ACTTACCTTTTTTGGAGGAACATAGTTTGGATTTGTGGCTTTGGCTATTGACAGTTGTAATAAACGGGGTGAAGGATCAGAGATTTGATGAGAACTTCTTGTTAAGTAATCACTGTAGGGCCTATATACAAGTGGAACATGAAATATTATGATCATTGGAGGAAAAATAACTGCATTTTTTCATTGCTATAATCAACCTCTGATCAATTATATATATTGTTTCTATCTTAAAAACTTCTTTTCCCATAATCATAGTTGGGGGTTTTTTTTAATATCAGATTGGTGTTTTCTAAAAATATTTGTACTATGAGCCGCAGTAAGAAGTGCATTTTATACTGTGATACAGTATATGTAAATCTGTGTGTGTGTGTGTGTGTGTGTGGTGTATATCCAAAACAAAATTATCATGAAACAATGCTTTCCCTGAGTAAGGTATTCTGATTTTTTCACTTGAGCAGAACGGACTCTCCAGAGCCAAGCGTAGACAAGAGGCCCATGGAAGAGGGTAGGAAGGGCGGAGAGGCAGTGTGTGTTATATGGACTGGCAGGAGGGAGCCGGGGCGGTGGAGTGCAGCCCACTGGGCAAGGCAGAGCCCTGGAGTCTGGCTTGCAAAAGCGGAGGGGCCAGACTCCATGAGTTCTGACAGCCAGCGGGACTTAACATCTGGAATGTTAAAAGTCAACAGCTCTGCTTGGAGAGTGGGAGGGTGAGAGGACACTGGGAGAGAGAGTTGTTGAGCCCTGGAAGACAGAGCTCAGCTCAGCCAGAGTCATCTCCCTCTCCCATTCCCCAGCAGAAATCCCAAAGGGAACCAGTTTCTGTCACCAAACTTGCTTGCACTGCACAAACACACAACGCTATGCTTCTGTGGATCCATCCCTCTGACGGGTCTGCCTCCCTCCTGGTGCTGCAGGGCCCCTCCCGCAGGGGACCACTGACAGCAAAGCAAGCTAAGCCTGCCCCTCCCACCCTGTGCACCCTGCGGATCCACCTCAGCTAATACGCCAGATCCCATCAAAGCAGCACCACAAGCCTGGTAGTGTGCAAGTAGCCCAGACAGGGGCCACACCACTCCACAGTGAGTCCTGCCCCTGGGAGAGGGTGAGATAAGGTACACACCAGTCTGACTGTGGCCCCAGCAGTGGGCTGGGGACAGACATCAGGTCTGACTGCAGCCCTGCCCACCAACACAAGTTACTCAAGACAGCACAGGGGAAGTGCCCTGCAGTCCGTGCCACTCCAGGGACTACCCAAAATGATGAAATGGAAGAACTATCCTCAAAAGAAACTCCAGGAAGTAGTGACAGCTAACGAATTGGTCAAAAACGATTTAAGCCATATAACAGAACAAGAATTTAGAATAACAGTCATAAAATTAATTGCTGGGCTTGAAAAAAAGTATAGAGGACAGCAGAGAATCTATTGCTACAGAGATCAAGGGACTAAGAAACAGTCATGAGGAACTAAAAAATGCTATAAATGAGGTGCAAAATAAAATGGAGGTGACCACAGCTCGGATTAAAGAGGCAGAGGAGAGAATAGGTGAATTAGAAGATAAAATTATGGAAAAAGAGGAAGGTGAGAAAAAGAGAGATAAAAAAATCCAGGAGTATGAGGGGAGAATTAGAGAACTAAGTGATGCAATCAAACGGAACAATATCTGTATAATAGGAATTCCAGAAGAGAAAGAGAGAGAGAAAGGGGCTGAAGGTGTACTTGAACAAATAATAGTTGAGAACTTCCCTGATCTGGGGAAGGAAAAAGGCACTGAAATCCAAGAGGCACAGAGAACTCCCTTCAGGCATAGCTTGAATTTATCTTCTGTATGACACATCATAGTGAAACTGGCAAAATACAAGCATAAAGGGAAAATCCTGAAAGCAGCTAGGATAAACACACTCTAACTTATAAAGGGAGACCCATAAGACTAGTGGCAGATCTATCTACTGAAACTTGGCAGGCCAGAAAGGAATGGCAAGAAATCTTCAATATGATGAACAGAAAAATATGCAGCTGAGAATTCTTTATCCAGCAAGTCTGTCATTCAGAATAGAAGGAGAGATAAAGGTCTTCCCAAACAAACAAAAACTGAAGGAATTCATCACCACTAAACCAGCCCTACAAGAGATCCTAAGGGGGATTCTGTGAGTGAAATGTTGCAAGGACCACAAAGTACCAGAGACATCACTACAAGCATGAAACCTACAGACATCACAATGACTCTAAACCCATATCTGTCTATAATAACACTGAATGTAAATGGACTAAATGCTCCAACCAAAAGACACAGGGTATCGGAATGAATAAAAACACAAGACCCATCTATTTGCTGTCTACAAGAGACTCATTTTAGACCTGAGGACATCTTCAGATTGAAAGTGAGGGGATGGAGAACTATCTATCATGCTACTGGAAGTCAAAAGAAAGCTGGAGTAGCCATACTTATATCAGACAAACTAGACTTTAAATTAAAGGCTGTAACAAGAGATGAAGAAGGGAGTTATATAATAATTACAGGGTCTATCCATCAGGAAGAGCTAACAATTATAAATGTCTATGCGCCCAAATATATAAAACAATTAATCACAAACATAAGCAACCTTATTGACAAGAATGTGGTAATTGCAGGGGACTTTAATACCAAGGGTTAAAGCAATAAATACCCTATGAGCAATGGATAGCTCATCTAAACACAAAATCAATAAAGAAACAAGGGCCCTGAATGATACATTGGATCAGATGGACTTGACAGATATATTTAGAACTCTGTATCCCAAAGTAACAGAATATACTTTCTTCTTGAATGCACATGGAACAGGCAGAACGGAGTCTCTGGAGCCAAGCGCAGACGAGAGGCCCACGGAAGAGGGTAGGAAGGGCGGCGAGGCGGTGCGCGCTCCACGGACTGGCGGGAGGGAGCCGGGGCGGAGGGGCGGCTCGCCAGCCAAGCGGAGCCCCCGAGTCGGGCTGGCAAAAGCGGAGGGGCCGGACGGACTGTGTTCCGACAGCAAGCTCGACTTAGCGTCTGGGAGGTCATAAGTTAACAGCTCTGCTCAGAAAGCGGGAAGGCTGGAGGACAAAGGGAGGGAGAGCTGCTGAGCCCCCGGACGGCAGAGCTCAGCTTGGCGGGGAACAAAAGCGCTCGCCAGCGCCATCTCCCCCGCCCATCCCCCAGCCAAAATCCCAAAGAGAACCAGTTCCTGCCAGGGAACTTGCTCGCTCCGCGCAAACACCCAACTCTGTGCTTCTGCGGAGCCAAACCTCCGGCAGCGGATCTGACTCCCTCCCGCTGCCACAGGGCCCCTCCTGAAGTGGATCACCTAAGGAGAAGCGAGCTAAGCCTGCCCCTCCCGCCCCCGTGCACCTTGCCTACCCACCCCAGCTAATACGCCAGCTCCCCAGCACCACAAGCCTGGCAGTGTGCAAGTAGACCAGACGGGCCACACCACCCCACAGTGAATCCCGCCCCTAGGAGAGGGGAAGAGAAGGCACACACCAGTCTGACTGTGGCCCCAGCGGTGGGCTGGCGGCAGACATCAGGTCGGACTGCGGCCCCGCCCACCAACTCCAGTTATACACCACAGCACGGGGGAAGTGCCCTGCAGGTCCTCACCGCTCCAGGGACTATCCAAAATGACCAAACGGAAGAATTCCCCTCAGAAGAATCTCCAGGAAATAACAACAGCTAATGAACTGATCAAAAAGGATTTAAATAATATAACAGAAAGTGAATTTAGAATAATAGTCATAAAATTAATCGCTGGGCTTGAAAACAGTATACAGGACAGCAGAGAATCTCTTGCTACAGAGATCAAGGGACTAAGGCACAGTCACAAGGAGCTGAAAAACGCTTTAAACGAAATGCAAAACAAAATGGAAACCACGACGGCTCGGATTGAAGAGGCAGAGGAGAGAATAGGTGAACTAGAAGATAAAGTTATGGAGAAAGAGGAAGCTGAAAGAAAGAGAGATAAAAAAATCCAGGAGTATGAGGGGAAAATTAGAGAACTAAGTGATACACTAAAAAGAAATAATATACGCATAATTGGTATCCCAGAGGAGGAAGAGAGAGGGAAAGGTGCTGAAGGGGTACTTGAAGAAATTATAGCTGAGAACTTCCCTGAACTGGGGAAGGAAAAAGGCATTGAAATCCAAGAGGCACAGAGAACTCCCTTCAGACGTAACTTGAATCGATCTTCTGCACGACATATCATAGTGAAACTGGCAAAATACAAGGATAAAGAGAAAATTCTGAAAGCAGCAAGGGATAAACGTGCCCTCACATATAAAGGGAGACCTATAAGACTCGTGACTGATCTCTCCTTTGAAACTTGGCAGGCCAGAAAGGCTTGGCACGATATCTTCAGTGTGCTAAACAGAAAAAATATGCAGCCGAGAATCCTTTATCCAGCAAGTCTGTCATTTAGAATAGAAGGAGAGATAAAGGTCTTCCCAAACAAACAAAAACTGAAGGAATTTGTCACCACGAAACCAGCCCTACAAGAGATCCTAAGGGGGATCCTGTGAGACAAAGTACCAGAGACATCACTACAAGCATAAAACATACAGACATCACAATGACTCTAAACCCATATCTTTCTATAATAACACTGAATGTAAATGGATTAAATGCACGAACCAAAAGACATAGGGTATCAGAATGGATAAAAAAACAAGACCCATCTATTTGCTGTCTACAAGAGACTCATTTGAGATCTGAGGACACCTTTAGATTGAGAGTGAGGGGATGGAGAACTATTTATCATGCTACTGGAAGCCAAAAGAAAGCTGGAGTAGCCATACTTATATCAGACAAACTAGACTTTAAATTAAAGGCTGTAACAAGAGATGAAGAAGGGCATTATATAATAATTACAGGGTCTATCCATCAGGAAGAGTTAACAATTATAAATGTCTATGCGCCAAATACCGGAGCCCCCAGATATATAAAACAATTACTCATAAACATAAGCAACCTTATTGATAAGAATGTGGTCATTGCAGGGGACTTTAACACCCCACTTACAGAAATGGATAGATCATCTAGACACACAGTCAATAAAGAAACAAGGGCCCTGAATGATACATTGGATCAGATGGACTTGACAGATATATTTAGAACTCTGCATCCCAAAGCAACAGAATATACTTTCTTCTCGAGTGCACATGGAACATTCTCCAAGATAGATCATATACTGGGTCACAAAACAGCCCTTCATAAGTTTACAAGAATTGAAATTATACCATGCATACTTTCAGACCACAATGCTATGAAGCTTGAAATCAACCACAGGAAAAAGTCTGGAAAACCTCCAAAAGCATGGAGGTTAAAGAACACCCTACTAACGAATGAGTGGGTCAACCAGGCAATTAGAGAAGAAATTAAAAAATATATGGAAACAAACGAAAATGAAAATACAACAATCCAAACGCTTTGGGATGCAGCGAAGGCAGTCCTGAGAGGAAAATACATTGCAATCCAGGCCTATCTCAAGAAACAAGAAAAATCCCAAATACAAAATCTAACAGCACACCTAAAGGAAATAGAAGCAGAACAGCAAAGGCAGCCTAAACCCAGCAGAAGAAGAGAAATCATAAAGATCAGAGCAGAAATAAACAATATAGAATCTAAAAAAACTGTAGAGCAGATCAACGAAACCAAGAGTTGGTTTTTTGAAAAAATAAACAAAATTGACAAACCTCTAGCCAGGCTTCTCAAAAAGAAAAGGGAGATGACCCAAATAGATAAAATCATGAATGAAAATGGAAATATTACAACCAATCCCTCAGAGATACAAACAATTATCAGGGAATACTATGAAAAATTATATGCCAACAAATTGGACAACCTTGAAGAAATGGACAAATTCCTAAACACCCACACTCTTCCAAAACTCAATCAGGAGGAAATAGAAAGCTTGAACAGACCCATAACCAGCGAAGAAATTGAATCGGTTATCAAAAATCTCCCAACAAATAAGAGTCCAGGACCAGATGGCTTCCCAGGGGAGTTCTACCAGACATTTAAAGCAGAGATAATACCTATCCTTCTCAAGCTATTCCAAGAAATAGAAAGGGAAGGAAAACTTCCAGACTCATTCTATGAAGCCAGTATTACTTTGATTCCTAAACCAGACAGAGACCCAGTAAAAAAAGAGAACTACAGGCCAATATCCCTGATGAATATGGATGCAAAAATTCTCAATAAGATACTAGCAAATCGAATTCAACAGCATATAAAAAGAATTATTCACCATGATCAAGTGGGATTCATTCCTGGGATGCAGGGCTGGTTCAACATTCGCAAATCGATCAACGTGATACATCACATTAACAAAAAAAAAGAGAAGAACCATATGATCCTGTCAATCGATGCAGAAAAGGCCTTTGACAAAATCCAGCACCCTTTCTTAATAAAAACCCTTGAGAAAGTCGGGATAGAAGGAACATACTTAAAGATCATAAAAGCCATTTATGAAAAGCCCACAGCTAACATCATCCTCAATGGGGAAAAACTGAGAGCTTTTTCCCTGAGATCAGGAACACGACAGGGATGCCCACTCTCACCGCTGTTGTTTAATATAGTGCTGGAAGTTCTAGCATCAGCAATCAGACAACAAAAGGAAATCAAAGGCATCCAAATTGGCAAAGATGAAGTCAAGCTTTCGCTTTTTGCAGATGACATGATATTATACATGGAAAATCCGATAGACTCCACCAAAAGTCTGCTAGAACTGATACATGAATTCAGCAAAGTTGCAGGATACAAAATCAATGTACAGAAATCAGTTGCATTCTTATACACTAACAATGAAGCCACAGAAAGACAAATAAAGAAACTAATCCCATTCACAATTGCACCAAGAAGCATAAAATACCTAGGAATAAATCTAACCAAAGATGTAAAAGATCTGTATGCTGAAAACTATAGAAAGCTTATGCAGGTAATTGAAGAAGATATAAAGAAATGGAAAGACATTCCCTGCTCATGGATTGGAAGAATAAATATTGTCAAAATGTCAATACTACCCAAAGCTATCTACACATTCAATGCAATCCCAATCAAAATTGCACCAGCATTCTTCTTGAAACTAGAACAAGCCATCCTAAAATTCATATGGAACCACAAAAGGCCCCGAATAGCCAAAGTAATTTTGAAGAAGAAGACCAAAGCAGGAGGCATCACAATCCCAGACTTTAGCCTCTACTACAAAGCTGTAATCATCAAGACAGCATGGTATTGGCATAAAAACAGACACATAGACCAATGGAATCGAATAGAAACCCCAGAACTAGACCCACAAACGTATGGCCAACTCATTTTTGACAAAGCAGGAAAGAACATCCAATGGAAAAAAGACAGTCTCTTTAACAAATGGTGCTGGGAGAACTGGACAGCAACATGCAGAAGGTTGAAACTAGACCACTTTCTCACACCATTCACAAAAATAAACTCAAAATGGATAAAGGACCTGAATGTGAGACAGGAAACCATCAAAACCTTAGAGGAGAAAGCAGGAAAAGACCTCTCTGACCTCAGCCGTAGCAATCTCTTACTCGGCACATCCCCAAAGGCAAGGGAATTAAAAGCAAAAGTGAATTACTGGGACCTTATGAAGATAAAAAGCTTCTGCACAGCAAAGGAAACAACCAACAAAACTAAAAGGCAACCAACGGAATGGGAAAAGATATTTGCAAATGACACATCGGACAAAGGGCTAGTATCCAAAATCTATAAAGAGCTCATCAAACTCCACACCCGAAAAACAAATAACCCAGTGAAGAAATGGGCAGAAAACATGAATAGACACTTCTCTAAAGAAGACATCCGGATGGCCAACAGGCACATGAAAAGATGTTCAACGTCGCTTCTCATCAGGGAAATACAAATCAAAACCACACTCAGATACCACCTCACGCCAGTCAGAGTGGCCAAAATGAAGAAATCAGGAGACTATAGATGCTGGAGAGGATGTGGAGAAATGGGAACCCTCTTGCACTGTTGGTGGGAATGCAAATTGGTGCAGCCGCTCTGGAAAGCAGTGTGGAGGTTCCTCAGAAAATTAAAAATAGACCTACCCTATGACCCAGCAATAGCACTGCTAGGAATTTATCCAAGGGATACAGGAGTACTGATGCATAGGGGCACTTGTACCCCAATGTTTATAGCAGCACTCTCAACAATAGCCAAATTATGGAAAGAGCCTAAATGTCCATCAACTGATGAATGGATAAAGAAATTGTGGTTTATATACACAATGGAATACTACGTGGCAATGAGAAAGAATGAAATATGGCCTTTTGTAGCAACGTGGATGGAACTGGAGAGTGTGATGCTAAGTGAAATAAGCCATACAGAGAAAGACAGATACCATATGGTTTCACTCTTATGTGGATCCTGAGAAACGTAACAGAAACCCATGGGGGAGGGGAAGGGAAAAAAAAAAAAAAAAGAGGTTAGAGTGGGAGAGAGCCAAAGCATAAGAGACTGTTAAAAACTGAGAACAAACTGAGGGTTGATGGGGGGTGGGAGGGAGGGCAGGGTGGGTGATGGGTATTGAGGAGGGCACCTTTTGGGATGAGCACTGGGTGTTGTATGGAAACCAATTTGACAGTAAATTTCATATATTAAAAAAAATAAATAAAAAAAAAATAAAAAAATAAAATAAAATAAAATAAAATTCAACTTAAAAAATATATCTAAAAGTAAATTAAAAAAAAAAAAAAATGAATGCACATGGAACATTCTCCAAAATAGATCACATACTGGATCACAAAACAACCCTTCATAAGTATAAAAGAATTGAGATCATACCATGAACACTTTCAGATCACAATGCTATGAAACTTGAAATCAACCACAGGAAAAAGTCTGGAAAACCTCCAAAAGCATGGAGGTTAAAGAGCATCCTACTAAAGAATGAATGGGTCAACCAGGCAATTAGAGAAGAAATTTAAAAATATATGGAAACAAGTGAAGATGAAAATACAACAATCCAAATGCTTTGGGATGCAGCGAATGCAGTCCTGAGAGGAAAATAAATTGCAATCCAGGTCTATCTCGAGAAACAAGAAAAATCCCAAATACAAAATCTAACAGCACACCTAAAGGAAATAGAATCAGAACAGCAAAGACACCCCAAACCCAGCAGAAGAAGAGAAATAATAAAGATCAGAGCAGAAATAAATAATATAGAATCTTAAAAAAACTGTAGAGCAGATCAATGAAACCAAGAGTTGTTTTTTGAAGAAATAAACAAAATTGATAAACCTCTAGCCAGGCTTCTCAAAAAGAAAAGGGAGATGACCCAAATAGATAAAATCATGAATGAAATTGGATTTATTACAACCATTCCCTCAGAAATACAAGCAATTATCAGGGAATACTATGAAAGATTATATGCCAACAAACTGGACAACCTGGAAGAAATGGACAAATTCCTAAGCACCCATACACTTTCAAAACTGTTTAGGAAGAAATAGAAACCTTGAACAGACCCATAACCAGCAAAGAAATTGAATCAGTTATCAAAAATCTCCCAACGAATAAGAGTCCAGGACCAGATGGCTTCCCTGGGGAATTCTACCAGACATGTAAAGCAGAGATAATACCTATTCTTCTCAAGCTGTTTTAAAAAATAGAAAGGGAAGGAAAACTTCCAGACTCATTCTATGAAGCCAGCATTACTTTGATTCCTAAACCAGACAGAGACCCTGCAAAAAAAGAGAACTACAGGCCAATATCCCTGATGAATATGGATGCAAAAATTCTCAACAAGATACTAGCAAATCGAATTCAACAGCATATAAAAAGAATTATTCACCATGATCAAGTGGGATTCATTCCTGGGCTGCAGGGCTGGTTCAACATTCACAAATCAATCAATGTGATACATCACATTAATAAAAGAAAAGAACCATATGATCCTGTCAATCGACACAGAAAAAGCATTTGGCAAAATACAGCATCCTTTCTTAATAAAAACCCTCGAGAAAGTCAGGATAGAAGGAACATACTTAAACATCATAAAAGCCATTTATGAAAAGCCCACAGCTAATATCATCCTCAATGGAGAAAAACTGAGAGCTTTCCCCCTGAGATTAGGAACACGACAGGTATGTCCACTCTCACCGCTGTTGTTTAACATAGTGTTGGAAGTTCTAGCATCAGCAATCAGACAACAAAAGGAAATCAAAGGCATCAAAATTGGCAAAGATGAAGTCAAGCTTTCACTTTTTGCAGATGACGTGATATTATACATGGAAAACCCGATAGACTCCACCAAAAGTCTGCTAGAACTGGAACATGAATTCAGCAAAGTTGCAGGATACAAAATCAATGTACAGAAATCAGTTGCATTCTTATACACTAACAATGAAGCAACAGAAAGACAAATAAAGAAACTGATCCCATTCACAATTGCACCAAGAAGCATAAAATACCTAGGAATAAATCTAACCAAAGATGTAAAAGATCTGTATGTTGAAAACTACAGAAAGCTTATGAAGGAAATTGAAGAAGATATAAAGAAATGGAAAAACATTCTGTGGTCACGGGTTGGAAGAATAAATATGTTTAAAATGTCAATACTACCCAAAGCTATCTACACATTCAATGCAATCCCAATCAAAATTGCACCAGCATTCTTCTCGAAGCTAGAACAAGCAATCCTAAAATTTGTATGGAACCACAAAAGACCCTGAATAGCCAAAGTAATTTTGAAGAAGACCAAAGCGGGAGGCATCACAATCCCAGACTTTGGCCTCTACTACAAAGCTGTCATCATCAAGACAGCATAGTATTGGCACAAAAACAGACACATAGACCAATGGAATAGAATAGAAACCCCAGAATTAGACCCAAAAAGTATGGCCAACTAATCTTTGACAAAGCAGGAAAGATCATCCAATGGAAAAAGACAGTCTCTTTAACAAATGGTGCTGGGAGAACTGGACAGCAACATGCAGAAGAATGAAACTAGACCACTTTCATACACCATTCACAAAAATAAACTCAAAATGGATAAAAGACCTGAATGTGAGACAGGAAACCATCAAAACACTAGAGGAGAAAGCAGGAAAAGACCTGACCTCAGCCGCAGCAATTTCTTAAACTTGACATATCCCCAGAGGCAAGGGAATTTAAAAGCAAAAATGAACTATTGGGACCTCATGAAGAGAAAAAGCTTCTGTACCGCAAAGGAAACAATCAACAAAACTAAAAGGCAACCAACAGAATGGGAAAAGATATTTGCAAATAACATATCGGACAAAGGGCTAGTATCCAAAATCTATAAAGAGCTCACCAAACTCCACACCCGAAAAACAAATAATCCAGTGAAGAAATGGGCAGAAAACATGAATAGACACTTCTCTAAAGAAGACATCCAGATGGTCAACAGGCACATGAAAAGATGCTCAACGTTGCTCCTCATCAGGGAAATACAAATCAAAACCACACTCGGATATCACCTCACGCCAGTCAGAGTGGCCAAAATGAACAAATCAGGAGACTATAGATGCTGGAGAGGATGTGGAGAAACGGGAAACCTCTTGCACTGTTGGTGGGAATAAAAACTGGTGCAGCCGCTCTGGAAAACAGTGTGGAGGTTCCTCAAAAAATTAAAAAATAGATCTACCCTATGACCCAGCAATAGCACTGCTAGGAATTTACCCAAGGGATACAGGAGTGCTGATGCATAGGGGCACTTGTACCCCAATGTTTATAGCAGCACTCTCAACAATAGCCAAATTATGGAAAGAGCCTAAATGTCCATCAACTGATGAATGGATAAAGAAATTGTGTTTATATACACAATGGAATACTATGTGGCAATGAGAAAGAATGAAATATGGCCTTTTGTAGCAACGTGGATGGAACTGGAGAGTGTGATGCTAAGTGAAATAAGTCATACAGAGAAAGACAGATGCCATATGTTTTCACTCCTATGTGGATCCTGAGAAACTTAACAGAAGACCATGGGGGAGGGGTAGAAAAAAAAAAAGGTTAGAGAGGGAGGGAGCCAAACCATATGAGACTCTTAAAAACTGAGAACAAACTGAGGGTTGATGGGGGGTTAGAGGGGAGGGGGGGGTGGGTGATGAGTATTGAGGAGGGCACCTGTTGGAATGAGCACTGGGTGTTGTATGGAAACCAATTTGACAATAAATATCATATTAAAACAAAAAATAGGGGTGCCTGGGTGGCTCAGTCGGTTAAGCGTCCAACTTCGGCTCAGGTCATGATCTCGCGGTTTGTGAGTTCAAGCCCTGTGTCGGGCTCTGTGCTGACAGCTCAGAGCCTGGAGCCTGCTTTGGATTCTGTGCCTCCCTCTGTCTCTGCCCCTCCCCTGCTCATGCTCTGTCTCTCTCTGCCTCAAAAATAAATAAAACATTTAAAAAAATAATAATAAAGATAAATCAATCAATAAATTAATTAATTAATTTAAAAAAATAAAAAACACTTTACTTCCTACCAAAACCTTATATTAAATCCCTGAGATAAAAATTCCAGTCACTATCAGGGGCCCCTCTGTGATGGCCAGTCTCTTCTGTAGTGCAGTTTGAAACTGCTGGGTTTAATACCCAGCAACTTGACCAGTTTTCATAGGCTGTTTCCCAAATATTTCTTTCCTAGTACAAAAACTTACCAACCAACAAAACTACAAACCTAATATGAAAACAGTTTTCCACAAATAAATATATGATTACCCTCTAGAGGTAGTCTGTTAGATTTCAAAATTGATATAAAATTAGCATACCATAGAAGTTACCTTTTTAAAATGTACAATTTAGTGGTGTCTAGCATATTCACAAAATTGTGTGACTACTGTCACTATCTAAATTCAGAATGTTTTGGGGCGCCTGGGTGGCTCAGTCGGTTAAGTGTCCAACTTCGGCTTAGGTCATGATCTCATGGTCTGTGGGTTCGAGCCCCGCGTCAGGCTCTGTGCTGACAGCTTAGAACCTGGAGCCTGCTTCTGATTCTGTGTCTCCCTCTCTCTCTGACCCTCCCCCCATTCATGCTCTGTCTCTCTCTGTCTCAAAAATAAATAAACGTTAAAAAAAATTTTTTTAATTCAGAATGTTTTCATCACTCCAAAGAGAAACCCCATACTGATTAACAGTTCCTCTCCATTACTTCATTTCCCTCCCCCACCCCCCAACCACTAATCTACTTTCTGTCTATGGATTTGCCTATTCTGGACATTTCAAATAAGTGGAATCATACAAATATGCAGCCTTTTGTATCTGGCTTCCTTCACTTGGCCTATTTTCAAGATTCATGTATCAGTATAACATTCCTTTTTATGGCTGAATAATATTCCGTTGTATGGATTTGTCACATTTTGTTTATCCATTCATCCATGGTGAACATTTGAGTTGTTTCCACTTTTTTTGCTTTTATGAAATGCTGCTATGAATATTCATGTACAAGTTTCTGTGTGAACATTTGCTTTCAATTCCCTTGGGGACATGCCTAGGAGTAGAATGCTGATCATATGATAACTTTATTTTTTTTTTACTGATTTTTTAAATGTTTATTTACTTATTCTGAGAGAGAGAGAGCATGCATGAGCAAGGGAGGGGCAGAGAAAGAGAGAGAGAATCCCAAGCAGGCTCCATGCTGTGAATGCAGAGCTCAATGTGTGGGGTTCAATCTCACAAACTCCGAGATCATGACATGAGCTGAAACCAAGAGCTGGGCACTTAAACAACTAAGCCACCCAGATGCCCCTGATAACTCTATTTTTTAACTTTTGAGGAACTAGAAAGTGGCTTTCCACATAAGCTGCACCATTTTACATTACCACCAGCAATGTATAAGGGTTTCAATTTCTCCATATCCTCACCAATACATATTATTTCCTATTAGTTATTATTATTGCCATTCTAGGTGTGAAGTGGTGTCTTTGTGGTTTAATGTGTATTTCCAAGATGATTAATGATATTTAGTATCTTTTCACGTGTTTCCTGTTCACCTGTATGTCTTCTTTAGAGAAATGTCTATTCAAATCCTTTGCTCCTTTTCTAAATTGTGTTGTCTTTTTTGCACTGTTCTAAATATTATATATATATATATATATATATATATATATATATATATATATTATCAGATATATGACTTGCAAATATTTTCTCCCAATTGGTGGGTTTACTTTTTACTTTCTTGATGATATCCTTTGATATACAAAAGCTCTCACTTTTGATGAAATCCAATTTATTATTTTTTGTCACATGTTTTTGTTGTCATAACTGAGAAACAATTGCCTAGGTCACAGATATTTATGTCTATTTTTTCTAAGAGTTTTATAGTTTTATCTCTTATATTTAGGTCTGTGATCCATTTTAAATTAATTTTTGTGTATGGTGTGAAGTAGGGGTTCAACTTCATATGGATATCCTGTTATCCCAGCATTATTTGTTTAAAAGACTATTCTTCCCCAATTAAATTGTCTTGGCATGCTTGTCAAAAATCAATTGATGAGTGGCACTTGGGTGGTTCAGTTGGTTGAGTGTCCAACTTCAGCTCAGGTCATGATCTCACAGTTCATGAGTTCAAGCCCTGCATAGGGCTCTCTTCTGTCAGCACAGAGCCTGCTTCAGATCCTCTGTCCCTCCCTCTCTCTCTGCCCCTCCCCCTCTCTCTGCCCCTCTCCCATTCGTTCTCTTTCACACACAAAATAAATAAATAAATAAACTTTAAAAAATCAATTGACCATAAATATAAGGGTTTATTTCTGGACTTTCAATTCTATTCTGTAGATCTATATGTCTATTGTTATGCCAGTAACACACTGTCTTGATTACTGTAGCTTTTAAATAAGTTTTCAAATAACTGTTATTTTTCAAGGTTTTTTTTGCTGTTGTTGTTTTGTTTTGTTTTGCTATTCTGGGTCCTTTGCTTTTCTCTATGAATTTTAGATTGCATTGTCAATTTCTATCAAAAAAGGCAGCTGGAATCTCAATAGGGATTACAATATGTTGATCAATTTGGAAAAATGTACCATCATGACAAAATTAAGACTTCCAATTCATGAACAGGAAATGTCTTTCCATGTATTTAAGTCTAATTTCTTTCAACAATTTGAACTTCTCTTGTTAAGTATTTTGTTATTTTATTATTTTTCACTGTAGTAAAATACATATAACATAAAATTTACCATCTTAACCATTCTTAAGTATATGCTACAGTAATGTTAAATGCATTAACATTGTTGTGCAACCAATCTTCAGAACTCTTTTCATCTTGTATAACTCTATACCAGTTAAACAACTAATTCCCCCCCCCCAGCTTAGTCCCTGCCAACCACCATCCTACTTTCTTTCTTTACAAATTTGACTACAGTTGGTACCACTTATAAGTGGAATCATACAGTGTCCTTTTGTGGATGACTTATTTCATTTAGCATAACGTCTTCAAGGTCCATTCGTATTGGAGCATGTATCAGAATTTCCTTCCTTTTTAAGGCTGAGTACTATTGCATTACATGTATTATTTTGTTCTGTTTGGTGCTACTACAAATAGAATTGTTTTCCTACTTTCATTTTCAGATTGGTTAATTGCTAATGGAAATACAATTGTTTTTGTATATTGCTCTTGGACTCTGTGCCTTCCTGAACTCATTTATTAGTTCCCATAGTTTTAATATGGATTCCTTAAGATTTTCTAATCATGTGAACTATGAGTAGAGAAAGTAGTTTTACTTTTTCCTTTCCAACCTGAATGCTTTTTACTTCTTTTTCTTGCCTAATGGCACCCTGACTAGAACCTCCAATATGATGTTCAACAGAAGTAGTGAGAGTTGACATCCTTGTCTTAGTCCTGATCTTAGGGGGAAAGCATTCAGTCTTTTACCATTAATTATTATGTTAGCAGTGGGTTTTTTTTTTTTACAGATGTTCTTTATCAGCTTGAGGAAGTCCCCTTCTATACCTAGTTTCTTAAGTATTTTTATAGTGTGATGAATTTTGTCAAATGATTTTTCTGAGTCTATTGAAATGATCATGTGGTTTTGGTTTTCTTATTCTGTTAATTTGATGTATTATATTGATTATAGTAAATTGAATCCAACATATTCTTGCATTCCTGGACAAATTCAACTTGGTCATGAGGGTTTGTTAATTTTATTTCATTTTTTTTTCTTTCTGTTCCTCAGATAATCTCAATTAACCTATCTAAGTTTGCTGGCTCTTTCTTCTGACTATTCAAGTCTGCTGTTGAGCCCCTCTAGTTAATTGCTAAAATACATGTCCCAAAGTTCAAGCTCATGTAATACATTTATTGGCGAGCCTGGTGTGTCTTCATTAAACACTTGCTTTTTTTCCTCCTCACACAATTCTAACAAGCTTAGTTATCTGTTTCTAATGCATAGAATCAAAAAAAAGAGGCTAGTCAAAATTATGCAAGCAGGGGTTCCTGCGTGTCTCAGTAGGTTAAGCATCCAACTCTTGACTTTGGCTCAGGTCAAGATCCCAGGGTCATGGGATCAAGTGCTGCATCAGGCTCTATGCTGAGTGTGGAGTCTACTTAAGATTCTCTCCCTCAGTATTACTTGGCAGTCAAAAAGAATGAAATCTTGCCATTTGCAACTACATGGATGGAACTGGAGGGTATTATGCTAAATGAAATCAGTCAGTCAGGGAAAGACAAAAATCATATGACTTCACTCATATGAGGACTTTAAAAGATAAAACAGATGAACATAAGGGAAAGGAAACAAAAAAAATATAAAAACAGGGAGGGGGACAAAACAGAAGAGACTCATAAATATGGAGAACAAACCGGGGGTAACTGAGGGGTTGTGGGGGGGGATGGGCTAAATGGGTAAGGGGCACTAAGGAATCTACTCCTGAATTGTTGCACTATATGCTAACTAATTGGGATGCAAATTTAACAAAATAAAAAAAAACTAAAAAAAAAAAAAGATTCTCTCCCTCTCTCTCTCTCTCCCTCCCCCCTCTGCCCCTCTGCCCCTCTGCCCCTCTCCCCTGCTCATGCACACTCTCTCTCTCAAATTAAAAAAAAAATTATGGAAGCAGCCAAGTGTCCATCAATGGATGTGAGATATCCATGAATGAAGATGTGAGATATATATATATATACACACACACATATATACACACACACAATGGAATATTATTTGGCCATTAAAAAGAATGAAACCTTGTTATTTGCAACAACATGGATCCAGAGAGTATAATGCTAAGTGAAATAAGCCAAAGAAAGACAAATACCATATGATTTCACTCATATATAGAATTTAAGAGACAAAACAAACAAACAGTAAAGGAAAAAAGAAAGAGAGAGAGAGAGATAAGCCAAAAACAAAAAAATACAAAACAAAACAAAAAAACAGGCTTTTAACTATACAGAATAAACAGATGGTTACCAGTAGGGAGGTAGGTGGGTGGGTGAAATAGGTGATGGGGATTAAGAGTACATTTATTATGATGAGCACTGAGTAATGCATAAAACTATTGAATCACTATATTATACACCTGAAAATAATATAACACTGTATGTTAACTACACTGGAATTAAAATTAAATTAAATTTTTAAAAAGAGGCTAGTTAGAGACTATTCCCCTGTTAAAAAAAGAAATGACAGGAAAACTATAAGAAACAAATATCTAATAATCTAAAAGCAAGAAGTCAGACCACTTAGCCTAATAAAAAACTGTACTTCATATTTAAACAGTTTCTGGGAGGTTTTCAGTATTGAAGTACATACTTGATGTTCATAATAAAGATCTCAAGCCAATGAACAAAGGTTATATGTATGTTTAGTAGCAGAGACGTCTGCTTAGGAAAGTAGGGAAACAAACTTTTAAAAATAAAGCAAGTTTTAGCATTCAAGGGGGTTTCACTTATATGAAACATCAAATTCAGGTCTCTCAAAAAGTGGTGAAATATTAAAGTATTCCTCTGGATTATAAATATAGATATAGAAAAAATAAAAGTAAAAATAAATAAGTAAATATAGATATATAACTACAAATTATATATCTATTTTAACTAAATCTGCAGATTTTGTTGCACAAACTGATAAATAAGGAAATGAAATTTTGTAGGAGGAACTGGGCTTCTTTTGCTGGATTCTATGATGGAAAAAGACTCAAGTTACCCAGTTCAATCTCTCCCTGAAATGCAGGAATCTTCTAAAATTCATGTAAAGTCATCATTCCAGCTTATGCTTGAAGACTTTCAGGGATTGTGGGAACGATGGCAGTTGATTTTTCCAGGTAAACATTTCCATTACTGGCTAGCTAGTCAGAAAGATTTTCCTACACTTAGCTGACACCTCCTGCTCTGTAAATTCCTTGTTCTACATCTAGTTTTAGGATCAACACAGAGTAATTTTACTTCTACCTCCTTTTCCTCATTCAGATGCTGACCCTTTAAATATTTGAACACAGCTATCACTGCTTCCTTGGTCTCTTCTCTAAGCTACCCATGTCATTTCTCTTAACTATTTTTTAGGTAACATATTTCCAGAAGCCTCAAAATATCATGCAGCTCCTTCTGCATAGATTCAAGTTTAATATCATTTTTTTTTAATTTTTAAAAATGTTTTTATTTATTTTTGGGGTTTTTTTGTGTTTTTTTAAATATGAAATTTATTGTCAAATTGGTTTCCATACAACACCCAGTGCTCATACCAACAGGTGCCCTCCTCAATACCCATCACCCACCCACCCCTCCCTCTCACCCCCCATAAACCCTCAGTTTGTTCTCAGTTTTTAGGAGTCTCTTATGTTTTGGCTACCTCCCTCTCTAACCATTTTTTTTCCTTCCCCTCCCCCATGGTCTTCTGTTAAGTTTCTTAGGATCCACACAGGAGTGAAAACATATGGAATCTGTCCTTCTCTGTATGACATTTCACTTAGCATAAGTATCATTTTCTTAAAGAATAACATCCATAAGTGGAAACATCCACCTACTATGTCTTGACTAAAGTAGTATAGGGTAGGACCATCACCTCCCTGTAACTACACTGTATATATTCCATTAATGCAACTTAGCATTTTTCCAAGAACCATATCACAATCTTAGCTGCCATATGGAAGTATCACCTAAGCTGTCTTTTACTTAATTTTTTTAAGTTTATTTTATTTATTTTGAGGGGGAGGGGCAGAGAGAGGGAGAGAGAGAATCCTAAGCAGGATCCACGCAAAGCCCGATATGCGGGGCTCAATCTCATGAACCGTGAGATCATGACTTGAGCAGAGATCAAGATGCTTAACTGACTGAACCACCCAGGTGCTCAAAAATTGTCTTTTAAAGACAAGGAGAGGGGCAACTGGGTGGCTCATTTGGTTGAGCATCTGACTTCGGCCCAGGTCATGATCTCGCAGTTTGTGGGTTTGAGCCCCACATTGAGCTCTATGCTGACAGCTCAGAGCCTGGAGCTTGCTTCAGATTCTGTGTCTCCCTCTCTCTCTGCCCCTTCCTTACTTGCGCTCTGTCTGTCTCTGTCTCTCTCTCTCTCTGTCTCTCAAAACAAAACAAAAACAAAAACATTAAAATAATTTTTAAAGACAAGCAGAAATTCATCATTCAAAGCAAAAGGAGCAACATTTGAAAAGTCACAGAGGCATAAGAGAAACATCAAATTCTACAAAATGCAAAAATTTGTAATTTTTCATTTGCATATTTCCTTTTAACTGACTAATGATGCTAAGTTCAGTGCATAGTTTAACTTCACAATTTGAGTCCAATGTAATTACTAATGATAACCTTCTGATTACTTACAATTGCTGCAAATATGTGATCTTTTTACCCTGATTCTTTGAACATAAGTGGACTTCTAGTTCATAAAACCACATACACTAAAATAGATAAAATATTGTGAGATTTAACCAAATTAGGTTCGAATTTATAGAGATTGTCAAGGTACTTTACCTATTTAATAGATATTCTTTCTTGAATCTGTTGGGCAGTGCCAGCTTCTGGATCCTTTTGGACGGCTGGCTAAACAGTGCAGCAGAAGGGATCTCCCAGATTATAGACTCTCTACCACAGCTGTAGTAATATTGAGCCCTGAAAGTTGTAGAAGAGAAAAGAACTGAGTGAAGTGAATATGAATTAGACTTATCATAGTAATTTTTAACACTAACCTCCAGCTCTAGGCCTAGGAGCAAGTATGATAGTTTACCCCTTTACTGCTGAGCCATTTTCCACATAGGAAGAAATCAGAAATAGTTGCAGCCATCAAGTTTCAGCTGGCTTCTAATATCTCATTCCAAAACAGATTAATTTTCTGTAATAAATAAATTGCATCTTCTAAATTCTTTTTTTTAATGTTTGTTATTTATTTTAGAGAAAGAGATAGAGTATGAGGGAGAGAGGGGCAGAGAGAGAGGGAGACACAGAATCCAAAGCAGGCTCCAGGCTCCGAGCTGTCATCACAGAGCCTGATGAGGGGCTTAAACCCACGAACTGTGAGATCATGACCTGAGTGAAAGTTGGACACCCAGGCATCCCAAATTGCATCTTCTAAATAGACCAAAAATAGACTAGTGAGAGGAGGAAATTTACTACTTTTAAAACCAAATACTTTCTTAGTCTCTTATAGACAATCACTAGAGATTGGACAGATAGTAAGTGAAAGGAAAATAAAAGAATATATGAACAACTTTATGCCAACACATTTTAAAACTGAAAGATACACATTACCAATGCTCATTCAGAAAGATATAATCTTAATAGCCCTTGTCAAGAGTTTAACTAAGCCCCTCCATGGTACTCCTGCCTCAGCACCCATTTTGTTTGGCCAAGCAGCCTCTAGGGACCTTAAAATGATACAGGCCCCTCTCACAAGCACATGCCCTAGATAACAGTCCACAGAGGCATAAGTAAATATACATTCCTGATAGGACTTCAGCAACAGTCTTCGTCACCTGACCCTCAATGCCTTCCTTTTATGCATCCTTCAGATATGACTCCCAAGGAGCCTACCAACACCCTGCTCTTTTGGTTTGAATTGATGAATCTGGCCTTTGCCTGGGAAACCCAAAGCACTCCACCTGCAGGTTCTAATAAGACATGTGCCCCAGGTCCTGCCTCTCTCTGCCCTCTGTCCTAACCTGCCCATGTGACTCCTCGAGGCATGCTGGGTACTTCTTCTAGGATCTGTGAGTAGTAAGCTTCTTTATTTCAAATTCTGTTATGATCTGTTGTTGAACTGTGACCCCATGCTCCACTTAACAAGTGTTAATTTGACAAATTTATAACAGCCCTATAACTATTACGTGAATTGAATTTATAATTAAAAACCATCCTACTCAAAAACTCCAGACCCAGATGATTTCACTGTGGATTCTATGAAATACATAAACAAGAAATGCCAATTTTATATATTTTCCAATTGATTCTATGAAGACAGCATTACCAAAAATGAGTAAAGACATTACAAGAAACAACATTACCACAAAGACACTGCAAGAAAAATACAGAATAATCCCCCTCATAAACATAGATGCAAAAATTCTGAAGTTTTATTGGAAGACAGACATGTTCAGTTTATATAAAATCTGTGGCTGCTTCCTACTACAGTAGTGGAGTTGGGTAGTTGAAACAGAGACTTTATGGTCAAATTTACTATCTGTCCCCTTCCAGAAAAAGTTTGCTGACTTTTGACTAAAGTTGTATATCAAAAAGAGAAAAGTGGACACATCAATTATCTTGGAAACCAAACTTCGGGTAAATAATGGTATCTTCAACTTTTTCTTGTTACTTTAACCTCCCTCACTACTTGAGTCCATGCCTTCCCCTGCTCCAGAGTCTTCCCTCAAAGAGCCAACCAACAGGAAGCCTAGTCATTCAACAAATACGCATTAAAAACAAACTGGCAATGGGTATCAAAAGCCTTAACAATATTCTAACCTTCACATGTAGTAATTAATTAATGGTAATCAAGCCCACGGGTGGTATACAAAATCCACGAAAAGTTGCATGTATAAATAGTTCATGTACAACAATGTTATATATGGTACATACCCTGGTGTAATACTACCACTTTATTAAAAACTCAAAATCCTGGCAATCTAAAACATTATACAGTATAATACAAGTTTATAATGGCTAATATTAATCTTGCTCTGGAAAAGTTTTACTGTAGAATCAGATTAGGAAATACATAGAATCCTTAATCCTCAATAATTTTCTACTATAGTTTGGACAATTTATCGCTTTCAGATAAAACGGCTAGATTCTGTGTCATTTTCCCTATGGACTCCTGCTAATGTAACCTGATAGCACACAAACACTAACTAACCTGTTAGGTACATATCGGTGGGAGACTTCCTTGGGATGGGCAAGGTCCTCAAGTCTTTTGGTCAACTGAGCCTTCAAAGCAAACTGGGAAACAGGGCGAATAGGATCTTGATTCCCCCAAAACAGTTTTCTATTAAAAAGCAGAAAATCAAATGGTAAGGAATTCACTACTAATGGATATCTTAGAAATGGCTCTTGGTGGCTTCTATACTGATGTTGCTTCACTTCCAGAACTATCTTGATTACAGAATGCAACAGTTTCCAGGCATCACAAACAGATCAACTATTTATGGTAGTTAAAATAAGATTGTTTTACCTCCTGTCCTAAAACGTGGTGACCAAAAATTAGAAAGAGTTCTGTTTCTGCCATCGTATAATTAACACTGTAATTTATAATCAGGTCAACATAAAATGGGCATGCCATCTATCTCCATTGAGCTTCCATTGTGGGTGAAGCCCTGTACCAGGAAGTCAGAAAACAAAATAGTATCAGGGTAATATTAATAGCTTCCATTTCTGAAATACTGTGGGCCAGGCAGTGAGCTAAGTGTTTAGTGACATTAGATTTTTTAGTCTGTAAAATAGGCATGATTACTGTGCAGAGGGGGAAAAGAAAAGGAGAATCGGTGTGGAATTCACCTGAAAGGCTTAAGGAAGAAAGTGAAAGGCACAGATTGCCAGAAATGAGGCATGTTCCATGTTGGGGTAACCATGAGAAATGGGAATAATCAAATGTTGATCAAAGCATGTTTAGACAGTATTGGTCAAGACAACGTTTGGACAGAAGCAGAAAGTCATGTTGGGAAATAATTAAGTAGCGTTGCTGCAGTGGGTGGGGCAGGCAGAAGGAGACCCTAAAAGCCCACCAAGGAGTCAGAAGAAGGTGCCTCAGTAACCTAACTTTGCACATAACTAAAATTGCCAATTAATTGAGCTTATCTATTTAGAAGGCCCTGTTTTTGGGTGCCTCAGTCAGTTAAGCATCCTACTCTTGATTTCAGCTCAGGTCATGATCTCATGGTTCGTGGGTTCGAGCCCCGTATTGGGCTCTGCACTGTGTCAGCATGATGCCTGCTTGGAATTCTCTTTCCCTCGCTCTCTGCCCCTCCCCCACTCATGCACACGTGCATACATGCACATGCTTGTGCTCTCTTTCTCAAAATAAGTAAAAACTTAAAAAAACATAAGGCTCTGTTTTTAACTTTGTCAATACTTTTGTACACAATATTTATTTCTCTACTTTGTAAGCATTAGCCAGAGTCACCATTAGAAATATTAATCAATGAATTAATATCCCCATCCCCTACATTCTGTGGATTCCATTTCCTAAATATGGCTTAAATGTATCCATTTCTCCTTATCCTCGTGGCTGCTTTCCTTGTCCAGATCCCATCATCCCCACTCCTTTGTCCACACTCCTGCAAGAGTGGTCTTCTAAACTCCAATTTGATCAAGTCACCTCCTTGTTGAAGACTCTAAAGGTCTCCACTGACTTTACAGTGGAGTCCCAGCTCCTTACTGTGGCTTACAAGGTCTTCCATAGTTTTGACAAAGAGTGCCTGCCTCTCCAGCCTGTATGTTCATCCAAAGGAGGGAACATGACTTAATCTTTTGGAGCTATCCCACTAGGATAGTTTAGTGCTGTATATGACAGGTGTTCCATCATAGTTTGATGAATGAAAGAATGGTGAAAACTGGGGACTCACTTGATGGTAATGTGAAACAGGGTGGAGAGGAGAGAATGACTGCAGGGAGAAGAGGCTACAGCAGAAGTTGGGGCCTCAGGTGATGAGGGCCACAGTGGGAGTGACATTGGGGAAGACAGTAACTATGCTTCCAAAAGAGAAGATTTGGTGGATAGAGGTAAGAGCACCATGGAATGGGAGAGGAAGATTGCAAGAGAAGTTGCATCAAATATTATAAGAAAGTGTTAAATACAACTTAGACATCAAGAATGGAAACTGAAGAAAAACAAAAACAAAAACAAAAACAAAAGACAATAGGACTTGGCCAGGAGGGTATCAGTGGTAATAGAAAAAGTGAGGAGCATCTTAGGGGTAAATACCAAAGCTCTGGTGAGAAAGGCTAAGGGAGTCGGGGATTAGGAAGCAAAGGTGACATATATAAGTTGACCCTTGAACAATGAGGGGTTAGGGGCACAACCCCCATGCAGCTGAAAAATCTGCATACAACTTTTGACTTTCCAAACAACTTAACTACTAATAGCCCACCGTTGACCAGAAACCTTACTGATAACATGCATAGTCAATGAACACATACTTTGCATATGTATTATATGTTGCATTCTTACAATAAAGTAAGCTAGAGAGAAGAAAATGTTATTAAGAAAATCATATGGAGGGGCGCTGGGTGGCTCAGTCAGTTAAACATCCGACTTCAGCTTGGGTCATGATCTCGTGGTTGGTGAGTTCGAGCCCCACATAGGGCTCTGTGCTGACAGCTCAGAGCCTGGGGCCTACTTCGGGTTCTGTGTCTCCCTCTCTCTCTGCCCCTCCCCTGCCTCTCTCAAAAATAAATAAACATTAAAAATTTTTTAAAAAGGAAAATGATAAGGAAGAGAAAATATTTTACAGTAATTTTATAGTATGTATCAAAAAAAATCTGGGTACCAGTTCAAACCTGTGTCGTTCAATGTTAATGTGTGTATATTGGTTTTGTATTCACTGTTTCAAATTCAAAGCAAAAGGTATTTTAGACACAGCAATTAAACCAGGCTCATAATATATGGTCCTCATGATGCCTCCCAGGAATGGAAACCTTATGAAATCATTATCTGCTTGAAACCTTGGCCATTAAAAACTAGAAAACACATAGTATGAACTAAAAGCATTGAGAATTATGTAAAAGGCAGGAGATCTGGTTCAAAGTAAGCTGGAAGAGAAGGATCAGTGGGAAAAGATAGAGCAGAGACTGTACAGTGGAGAAAAACGTGGACACAATGTTTATCAGAAGGTAGGGAGAATAACCAAATGTCAAAGTAACATATTATACAGATGACTCTTCACTCTACTCTGACAGCATTTAAAAATCACTTATGTTTAGCTGTTACATAGCTAATAAAACCAAGGAAATAAGTGTTTAATCTTCTATGGTCTATGATGAGGACTTGACCCCAGAGCATAGAATTCTTATCCATATCATACCTGTTTGATGGATCTATGAAATATAACAAAAATCTGGCACAATTACAGAATTCCCTAGAATTCTAGAATAAGGGACCTAGAATGGGTTCTGGAGAATTCTGTGTTCAGTCATCCTTTTCTGAACAGCTAAATCTCTAGTCTTACCTATTTCCAGAGTCAGAAAACACAAAACAGCTTTCATTGGTCTATTTCCAGAGTATAATTGTTCTGAAATTCTTATAATTTCTCCTATTATAACAAATATTTATTTAGCTTTCATCCGTATAAACTGCTTTATGTACTTGAAGATTTATGAGTTGGTCTCTAATCTTTCTTTGTCAGTCTGGTCAACCACAAATTCTTTAAATGTATCCTCAAAGGTTCCACTTTTCTTTTAATAATTTTCTTCCTTGGCTTTTGAGGCCCTCTCTGTCCTGATTCATTTCCCCCCCCCCTTTCTTTCTCTCTCTCTCTCTCTCTCTCCCCCCCCCTCCCAGTTTTATTGGGAAATAATTGGCATACATCAATGTATAAGATTAAGGTATACAGCATGTACTGTGAAATGATTACCACAATAGGTTCAGCTAACATCTGTCTTCTAATTCTCTAGCCTACTCCTTCTCACTTTCCTTAGGCAGTATCTCTTTGGCAATTTAAACAATGGCATGTTGGGGCGCCTGGATGGCTCAGTCGGTTAAGCGTCCGACTTCAGCTCAGGTCATGGTCTCGCAGTTCGTGAGTTCAAGCCCCACGTCGGGCTCTGTGCTGACAGCTCAGAGCCTGGAGCCTGTTTCAGATTCTGTGTCTCCCTCTCTCTGACCCTCCCCCCGTTCATGCTCTGTCTCTCTCTGTCTCCAAAATAAATAAACGTTAAAAAAAATTTTTTTAATAAAAAATAAAAAATAAACAATGGCATGTGCCCCAGGGTTCCCTCTTCCTCAATATTAAAAAAAAAATACATCACTAAATACTGATGTTTCCAAAATAGTATCTCCAAGAATTATCAAGTATTCTCCTGAGTGTTAAATCTACACTTCCAAATACTTACTGAATGTCTCAAAAGCATCCCACATGACTAAGTCTACCTTCCTCCCAAACCTGCCCCCGTCTTGTGTTTCCTTTTGCAGTTGTAATAGCATTTTCCACCTTGTTTCTAAAAGCAGAAACCTAAAGGGGCACCTGGGTGGCTCAGTCGATTAAGTGACTGACTCTTGGTTGCAGCTCAGATCACGATCTCAGGATTCCTGAGCTTGAGCCCCATGTCAGGCTATGTGCTGACAGTGTGGAGCCTGCTTGAGATTCTCTCTCTCTCTCTCTCTCTCTCTCTCTCTCTCTCTCTCTCTCTCTCTCTCTCTGTCTCTGCTTCTCCCCAGCTTGCATGCACACACATACTCTCTCTCTCAAAATAAATAAAAATTAAAAATATTAAAAATAAAAACAGAAACCTAGAAATCATATTTGACTCCTCCTCTCCCTCAGGTTCTTCATTTGTCACTAAGTCCTGCCCATCTTTATCTTGACTTTAACCTTTCTTGTAACCTTAAAAGCCACTCTCTTAGGACAAGCCTTCATTATTTGTCTCCTACATTTTGTAATAGACTCAAATAAATTTTCCTGGCTCTAATTCTCCATGCCATCAAAGGGACCACATCTTTCTAAAACAGCCATTGTGATATAATGTAAGTAAATGGATTTTGTGGGCTATGAACATAGATTCAAATCCCAGTTTGGGTACCCCCAAGCTGGGTTACTTAGCTTTTCTAAGCTCAATTGTCTAATTAAATCACTCCTTCAAATTTTTTTAATGCAAAAGGAGCAGGTTGGAGAGAAGTGTTCTAAGATTACTAACAGTTCTAGCAATATTCATTAACACATCTCTTATCAGTGCATGCCTCTCATCAATGTATATGAGTATGTACCCGTCCATGAAAAAGAGAGTATTTAAGCATGTTATATTCTTAATGTTTAAAAACAAGCCTTTTAAAAATGAAAATTTTAGATTATAGCAAAGTTGCAGGATACAACATTAATACACAAATTCTACTGATTTCTTATACACCAACAATGAAAAATTGGAATTTAAAATTTAAAACATAACACTATTTACATTAGCAGCAGAAAAAAAATGAAATACATAGGTATAAATCCAACAATACATGTATAAGATTCATATAAAGAAAACTATAAAACACTGGTGAAAGAAATCAAAGAAGAACTAAATAAATGGAGAGTCCATGTTCGTGGGTGGAAAGACTCAATATTATCAAGATGTCAGTTCTTTCCAACCTGGTTATCAGATCCAGTGCAATCCCAACCAAAATCCCAATGAGTTACTTTGTAGATATTCACAAACTGATTCCAAAGTTTATGTGGAAAGATAAAAGATCCAGAATAGCCAACACAATATTGAAAAAGAAGAACTAAATCAGAGGACTGCTACTACCTGACTTCAGTAGTAGTAATCAGTAGTAATCAGCCACAGTAATCAGACAATCATATTGGTGAAAGAATAGACAAATAGATCAATGCAAAAAGAGAGATCCCAGAAATAGATCCACACAAATACAGTCAGCTAACCTTTGACAAAAGATTGAAGGTTATACAATAGACAAAAGACAGTCTTTTCAGCAAATGGTGCTAAAAAAATGGACATCCACATACAAAAAAAAATCTAGAAACATACCTTACACCTATCACAAAAATTAACTTGAAATGTATCTTAGATATAAATGTAAATGCAAAACTGTAAAATTCTAGAAGGTAACATAAGAGAAAATCTAGGTCATCTTAGATTTAGCAATGCATTTTAAAATACAAGCAAAACATGATCCATGAGAGAAAAAATTGATAATCTGGACTTCATTAAAGTTAAAAACTTTTGCTTTACAAAAGACACTGATAAGAGAATGAAAAGACGAGCCACAGACTAGGAGAAAATATTTGCAAGGCACATATCTGATGTCCTAATCTATTCAGGTTACTATACCAATACCATAGATAGGGTGGCTTATAAACAACAGAAGTCTATTCCTCACAATTCTGGGGGTTTGAAAATCCAAGATCAAAGCATCAGCAGATTTGGTGCCTGGTGAAGACATGCTCTCTGGTTTATAGCCAGGCATGTTGTTGCTGTGTTCCCACATTGCTGAAGGGGTAAGGAGTTCTTTGAAGTCTCTTTTATAAGGACATTAATCCCATTCATGCATATGCCATCCTCATGATTTAATCACCTTCAGAAGGCCTTACCTCCTAATACCATCACATTGGGGATTAGGTTTCAATATATGAATTTTATGAATTCAATATATGAATTATTCATATGAATATATGAATTCAATATATGAATATATAGCATCTGATAAAGGATTGGTATTGAAAATATACAAAGAACTGTTACATTTCAACAATAAGAAAACAAATAACCCAATTAAAAAGTGGGCAAAAGAGCTCAACACACACTTCATCAAAGAAGATACACAGATGGCAAATAAGCATGTGAAATATGCTCAGCATCATGTCATTAGAGAGTTACAAATTAAAACAATGAGAAAGATACCACTACACACATTTAGAATGGCTAAAATACAAAACACCAAATGCCTGGTAAGGATGTGGAACAACAGGAAGTATTATTCATTGATGGTGGGATTGGCAGAAACTTTAGAAGATGTTTGGCAATTTCTTACAAATCTAAACATATTCTTACCATATGATCCAGAAATTGCATTCCTAGGTGTTTACCCAAACGAGTTAAAAACTTTTATCTACATGAAAACCTGCATATCAATGTTTAGAGCATCTTTATTCATAATTGCGAAAAATTGGACAGAAATAACACATCCTTCAATAGATGAATGGATAATCAAATAAGTGCTAAAAAGAAATGAGTTATTAAGCAATGAAAAGACATGGAGGAATCTTAAATGCACATTAAGTGAAAGAAGTCAATCTGGAAAGGTTATGTACCATATCATTTTAACTATGCCATTCTGGAAAAGGCAAAACTATACACACAGTAAAAAAAAAAAAAAATCAGTGGTTTCCAGGATTTTGGAAAGGGGGCACAGAAGGAAAGAGATGAATAGGTAGAATACAGATAATTTTTAGGGCAGTGAAACTATTTTACATAATACTGTAATGGTGAACACATGACATGCATTTGTCAAAGTCCACAGAACTGTATAACACACAAAATTGAACCCTAATGTAAACTATAGGCTTTAGTGTATAATATGTCAATATCTCTTCATCAGTTGTAACAAATGTACCACACTAATACCAGATGCTAATATGGGAAACAAGAGGAGTGGGTAGTAATACAGAAACTCTGTGTACTTTTGGCCAATTTTTCTGTAAACCTAAAACTGCTTTAAAAATAATATGTATTATTTTTCTTTTAAGCAATAAAAGATGAGAAAAAAAGGAAAAAAGTAAGGCTTTACTCAGGAGCCAAAGAAGAAAAGGGGGAGTCCTGTGGCCAAGGATAGGAGGACAGTGGGTCCAATCAGCAGGAAATTCAGAGAACAGGTGTTCTCTAGGCAAAGGCTTAGAGACAGCGTGTTAGGAGCAACAAAGTTGAACCCAAAGGATGAACACAAGATTTTCAAAGTGTTTTTCAAATCTGTATGCTTATTAGAATTATCTGGGAGCTTTTAATGCTCCCGATGCATGGGCTGCACCCTAGACAAAGTAAATTAGGATTTCTGGGGATGGGGCCCAGGCATCAGTGCTTTATATGTCCCCAGGTGATTCTATGTGCAGACAAATTTGAGAACTACTGACTTAGGGTTAGCCTTCCATATGTTGACTTAACTGAGGGGACGATACTGGTTCAGTGGATTGAGATGAGCAGAGAGGTGACTAAACCTAGGATACAAGGTTAGTGGGCAAGTAAGAATAATACTTACCTATCTAATGTAAGGAACAAACTCATCACAAACAAGACTATGCAATGTTGTCTTACCTATCTGGGGTTCCCCATTGTTTTTTAGGCCTAGAAAGGTCTTGGATTCTCTTCCTAGAAAAAAAACTAACAAATACCAGCTGATTAATTCAGAGAAAATGCTTAACAAACATGGTTATATTAGATGACTCCTACTCAAACAAATCCCATCTTAGGGGGGAAAAACCCAAAGCACTATTTGATGTGATCTGAAGAGTACTGAAAGCTCAAAGTATTCAAAAATATTGTGGACCCAAAATTCTCTCTCCTAGAATCATGGCTAATATAATACATACTGGAACAAAGACAATAAATCTGCAATAAAACCAAGAGCATATTGTCTCCAGAAGACCCCAGATAAAATGCACAATTAATGGGAAAAACCCTCAATTCTCATATTAAGTTAATTTGTAAATGCCTTGATGGCACTGGATTCTGAAGAGATCATACAGATAAATTTCAGAGAGAATATTTGGCTTTGGGAAAACTATGAAATAGGCAAAGTATACTTTGAGTACCACTCAACCCTTTTTCTTCCCTACTCTGCTCCTTTGAACCTTCCCTGATTGTTCTGAATCTACCTATAGCAGAGAGAGTTTGTGCTCACCAAGTACCCATATGTTCCTCCATATTTCCAAGCTTCCCTTCAGTTGTTTACAGCCATGTGAATAGTTATGTCTAATTTTAACAGAAGTGTTCAGTATCAATTCCAGGGCCAATGTGCCTGCTCCATTCCCTTCTTCCCTTATTGCAGTGATTCTGTAAGCCACATATTCTAGATGGTATAGCTAAAAGACAGAAGAGGCCAAGCCATCTCACACTGGACTGTGACAGGAGGGAGAAATAAATGTTTATTGCTTTAAGTCATTGAGAGTTTTGTATCTTATTTGTTACTACAGCATTGCCTATCCTGTGCAGACTAATACACCACCTATGTGTGTAGCTCATATTGTAATTATTTATTCACTTTCTTGGAGTTTGAAGGTCCTAACAAATAACAACACTTTTTTGCCCACAATTAAGAACTAACTAAAAACAGACACAGGAGTCAGATAAATAGAATAAAAATACTTTCTCTATTATTGATTAAGTGATACTGAAGACAGTAGTATGTATCCCTGACAATCCTGAATTGAACTTGTCCCCCAAAGCTGCAAGCCTTCCCCCGCAGGGGCTAAGTTTGCTATGTGACAGAGAACAGATCACAAAGATCACTTCCTATTGATAGACAGGTCCTAAAGAAATTGGACCCAGAAGGAACCAGTTCTCTCTTGCTCAATTCCATCAAACAGAAGTTACTTCCATCCCTCTCGGGAGTCTAATTAAGGGATAATAAGGTAAGAGGTCAGGAAAATTACTCAAAGGAAGTACTTCTTGCACAAAAAGTAAAATCATTCTTCCTAAAATTCACCTGAACTCTTTAACAGACCCTTTTTTTTTTTAGTTTCAAGTTTTTATTTAAATTCCAATTAACATACAGTGTAATATTAGTTTCAGGTGTATAATTTAGTGATTCATCACTTACATGTAACACCCAGTGCTCATCACAACTGTCCTCCTTAATACCCATCACCCATTTAACCCATCCCCTGGCCCACCTCCCCTCCAGCAATGCTCAGTTTGTTCTCTATAGTTAAGAGTCTGCTTTATGGTTTGCCTCTCTCTCTTTTTCCCCTATATTCGTCTTGTTTCTTAAATTCCACATGAGTGAAATCATATGGTATTTGTCTTTCTCTGACTCACTTATTTCACTTGGCATAATAGTCTCCAGCTCCATCCACATCATTGCAAATGGCAAGATTTCATTCTTTTTGATGGCTGAGAAATATTCCATTGTATAAATATACCACATCTTTTATCCACTCATCAGTCTGTGGACATATGGGCTCTTTCCATAATTTGGCTATTGTTGATAATGCTGCTATAAACATCAGGGTGCATGTATCCCTTCAAATCAGTATTTCTGTAAATACCTAGTAGTGCAATTGCTGGATGGTAGTGTATTTTTAACTTTTTGATAATCCTCCAAACCTTCTTCCAGAGGAGCTGCTCCAGTTTGCATTCCCACCAACAGTGTAAGAGGGTTCTCCTTTCCCTGCCTCCCCAACATCTGTTGTTCCTTGTGTTGTTGATTTTAGCCATTCTGACAGGTGTGAAGTGTTATCTCATTGTACTTTTTGATTTATAGTTCCCTGATGATCAGTGATGTTGAGCATCTTTTAATGTGTCAGCCATTTGGGTATTTTCTTTGAAAAAATGCCTATTCATGTCTTCTGCTCATTTTTTAACTGGGTTATTTGTTTTTTGGGTGTTGAGTTTTATAAGCTTTTTACAGATTTTGGATACTCACCCTTTATCAGATATGTCATTTGCAAATATCTTTTCCCACTCTGAAGGTAGCCGTTTAGTTTTGTTCGTTGTTTCCTTTGATGTGCAGAACCTTTTGATCTTGATAAAGTCCCAGGAATTCATTTTTGCTTTTGTTTCCCTTGCCTCCAGAGACATATCTAGTAAGAAGCTGCTGTGGGCCAATATCAAAGAGGTTACTGCCTGTGTTCTGCTCTGGATTTTTATGGTTTCCTATCTCATATGTAGGTATTTCATGCATTTTTAAATTTATTTTTGTGTATAGTGTAAGAAACTGGTCCAGTTTCATTCTTTTGCATGTTGCTGCCAAGTTGTCCCAACACCATTTGTTGAAGTCGCTGTCTTTTTTCCATTGGATATTCTTTCCTGTTTTGTCAAATATTAGTTGACCATATAGTTGTGGGTCCATTTCTGGGTTTTCTATTTTGTTCCATTGATCTCTGTGTCTGTTTTTGTGCTAGTACCATACTGTCTTAATCACTAAGGTTTGTAATGAACTTGAAGTCTGGAATTGTGATGCCTCCAGCTTTGCTTTTCTTTTTCAAGATTGTTTTGGCTATTCAGAGTCATTTGTGGTTCCATACAAATTTTAGGATTGTTTGTTCTAGCTGTGTAAAAAATGCTGGTAGTATTTCGATAGGGGTTGCATTAAATGTGTAGATTGCTTTGGGTAGTATAGGCATTTTAACAATATTTGTTTTCCCAATCCATTAGCATGGAATGTTTTCCCATTTTTTTGTGTCATCTTCAATTTCTTTCATAAGTGTTCTATAGTTTTCAGAGTACAGATCTTTTACCATTTTGGTTAGGTTTATCCCCAGGTATCTTATGGGTTTTGGTGCAATTGTAAATGGGATCAATTCCTTGATTTCTCTTTCTGCTGCTTCATTATGGGTGTATAGAAATGTAACAGAGCTCTGTACATATATTTTGTATTCTGTGACTTTACTGAATTCATGTATCAGTTCTAACAATTTTTGGTGGGGTCTTTTGGGTGTTCTAGAAAATTGTGAAAGTTTGACTTCTTCCTTGCCAATCTGGATGCCTTTTATTTTTTTGTTGTCTGACTGCTGTGGCTAGGACTTCCAGTACTATGTTAAATAACAATGGTGAGAATGGACATCCCTGTCTTGTTCCTGACCTCAGAGGAAAACCTCTCAGTTTTTTCCAATTGAGGATGATATTAGCTGTGGTCTTTCATATATGGCCTTTATGATGTTGAGGTATGTTCCCTCTATCCCTACTCTGTTGAGGATGTTTATCAAGAATGGATGCTGTATTTTGTTGAATGCTTTTTCTGCATCTACTGAGAGGGCTGTATGCTTCTTATTTCTTCTTTTATTAATGTGGTGTATCACGTTGACTGACTTGATTGTGGTGAGTGATTCTTTTAATGTACTGTTAGATTCTATTTGCTAGTATTGTGTTGAGAATTTCTGCACCCATGTTCTTCAGAGATATTGGCCTGTAGTTCTTTTTTTCGTGGGGTCTTTGTCTTAAAATAAGCCCTGGCCCTGGTGTCAGGCAGGATTCAGGCCTGACACAGTGTGAGCAAATCCTTATGTGAAACACATGGCCTCCCTCATTAAATGGTGACTGATGCATCATGAAGCTCCTTTCAGGAAAGTGGGGGGAAGCAAGGGAAAAAACCCTTCAATCAGATTATCTGTTTCCATGTTCCCCTGTCTAATTCATTAGCATTGCTTCAGGCTTTAATTACAACTTATTTGCCCCTTAACACCTTGCCTAGGCTATGCTAGGGAGTAATGTAAGCAGGGATTCAATGCACACAAACCAGGCCACAGTGTTAACAGTGGGACAGTTTCCTTGAGGCCAGTGTGGTCCTGGCAGCAACCAATCTTGGGGACATAGAACACTCAATCCAATAATTCTGCTCATCTAACAAATTATTATTCCAGCATCCATATTGGAGATTCTGGGTTTTTATTATTTTAAAATGAAGTGCTGTGTTCTTACACATGGGCAAGTTATTTAATTCCTTGAGCTTTAGGAGTGTGCGGTGGGGAGAAGGTTGCAACTTAAAATAGGGTGGTCAAAGAAGGCATTACTGATCAGATTATATT
This sequence comes from Neofelis nebulosa, assembly GCF_028018385.1. Lineage (NCBI taxonomy): Eukaryota > Metazoa > Chordata > Mammalia > Carnivora > Felidae > Neofelis > Neofelis nebulosa. The sequence continues at coordinate 161,732,021 of NC_080784.1, forward strand.
GAAAAATAACTAGCTATACAGATTTTTCAAGGAAAGATTTTCCCATTCCAATAGTTAATTAGCAAAAGCAAATTAGGAAGAGCTTCTTCCCCAGGGAAGAAGCATGCCCCAGAAAAATAATAGGTGACCAGCGTGGTTAGCCTCATCTATAAAGGAAAATAACTATATCCATCTCAAAGGGTTGCATACCTAGCAACTTCCAACCATGGAGTGGGTATTCAATAAACGTTAGTTCCTTTTTCCTTTCCCACCCACAACACCTAGTATGAAACTCTGTACGTAGTCAATGCTCGGCCAACGCTGAGTTGAACTGAATTGATACTTAATTGTTTAAAATATAAACTTAGTTTAAGTGTCTTATACAGGAAAATCAGTAAACTATCAGTAAGCTTTTATCACTTGAAGAGGTTTCTAGATAAAATACAGACTTGAAGTTGTAAGAATAGTACCCCACATCCACACTCTTTCCTCCCCAATGTCTAATACTCTGGACCCTTCTAATTTACCCCTTTGCTATTGCAAGCAACCTATCTGCATTTTGTCCCTCAAGTTTCTGCTGCTTAATTCAAGAGTTCCCAGCCTGAAGTTCTCAAATACTTAAGGGATCTACAAATACAATAATGGGAGTCCACAACCTTTAGAATATTTCAAAAGGTCAAATGGCATCCTACACTATCCACAGTCAGTATAGGCTACCTCAAATACCCAATTTGTTTCTGAATTATATCATCTCCATGTTACCTCATACTGATAGGAGACTCTAATTAATACTTACATCTGTCCTTAATTAAAAAAATTAACAGGGGCGCCTGGGTGGCTTGGTCGGTTAAGCGTCCGACTTTGGCTCAGGTCATGATCTCACGGTCCGTGAGTTCGAGCCCTGCGTCGGGCTCTGGGCTGACAGCTCAGAGCCTGGAGCCTGCTTCCGATTCTGTGTCTCCCTCTCTCTCTGACCCTCCCCCATTCATGCTCTGTCTCTCTCTGTCTCAAAAATAAATAAACGTTAAAAAAAAATTTTTTTTTTTAATTAACAAATGTAGTTTGTTTTGTGAGCAATAACAAAAAAAATCTTTCAAAACATGAGATTATGGTCATGGATAAAGATAACTAAAAGGTACTTTGGTGGTAAAACTTTGGGGATCAGCTATATAATTGATAAGATGCAACCCCCAAGTCATGCCTTTTAATATCTAGAAACAATGAAGATACTGTCCATTGCCAGGAAAAAAAAAAAATCTACATCCATATTCAACAGAAGAAGGGCTTCATCATGTAAGCACTGCATAAGCCCTGCCGAGAGAGCCTGAGCCAGCTTTCCAGAAAGGGTGGCTAGGTGGAGGAAAAAGAAAGCCAGAGTTGCAGACAAAACATTTTATATACATTAATCTTTTAAAACAAGTTAGCTTCTGGCTTCCATCATCACCTCCAAGCCAAGTTTTCCCTCGCTACCTTTTTCTTCACTAGCTAAATAATGTTTTTTTAATGTGTCACTTTATAGACTAATGACAGTTTCCTAGTTTATTCCTATAGACACTTTAATTGGGTTGTTACTTCAATTGGAAATAATCTCATTAACATTTGCTTCTTCTGTGTGGAGGTCTGACTAACATCCGTCCTCTTCATTCACTTCTTGTGTATTATGTCACCACAGCTACATCTCTAACCTATCTCTTCATCTTAACACAGGCTTCCCCCATCTTTCATGTCTTGCATTACCTCACAATGTCTAGTCATTGTCCTGTGCAGAAACAAAAGAAAGTGGTTGAAGGATTTTCACGTTTGAAGGCAGATTTTTTTTTAAATAAGGATTACATTGCTGTCCCATGTCTTCATTGATTATTAGTCTCCTATGGCTTGCCAATAGCTCAGAAAGTTTTTGAAATCCTTACCTTGGGTGCAGAACAATAAATATACCTTAATCTAACAATAATTATGGAAATGATTACAGGTCTGAAGTGATTAATACAAACAATTTTCTCAGTCAAAATGCTCTTCTACATTTAACTATGTTGTTTATATTCAGAGAATATTTT